>NW_027185392.1:21781677-22250903 GCF_022577435.1 Embiotoca jacksoni | reverse complement strand
TAAACAAATTTCTTCATCACTACTATGGCAAATGGGATAAACAACATGGACAAAGTGGTTTCAAGTCACTTTGTGTGGACAATTTCACAGGAAACACAATGTTTCAAAAACAGCCTTATCTCAGCGAGAGAAGCTCAAAAACAGCATAAAAATGCTTTATGGTGCCAAGACTTAAACTAAGTGTTTACGAACAAATTTCTTCATCACTACTGTGGCAAATGGGATAAACAACATGGACAAAGTGGTTTCAAGTCACTTTGTGTGGACAATTTCACAGGAAACACAATGTTTCAAAAACAGCCTTATCTCAGCGAGAGAAGCTCAAAAACAGCATAAAAATGCTTTACAGTGCCACGGCTTAAAATAAGTGTTTACGAACAAATTTCTTCATCAGCAAATGGGATACACTACATTGCCAATGTGGCTTCACTTTGTGTCTGCAATTACACAGAAAACAGCATTTCAAGACTCACTTTCTCATCCTAATGTAAAACTGCATCACAGCGCCACGGCTTAAACTAAGTGTTTACAAACAAGTTTCATACTGAGAACTTTGGCAAATGGGATACACGACATGGGCAAAGTGGTTTCAAGTCACTTTGTGTGGACAATTTCACAGGAAACACAATGTTTCAAAAACAGCCTTATCTCAGCGAGAGAAGCTCAAAAACAGCATAAAACTGCTTTTCAGTGCAACGGCTTAAAATAAGTGTTTACGAACAAATTTCTTCATCAGCAAATGGGATACACTACATTGCCAATGTGGCTTCACTTTGTGTCTGCAATTACACAGAAAACAGCATTTCAAGACTCACTTTCTCATCCTAATGTAAAACTGCATTACAGTGCCACGGCTTAAACTAAGTGTTTACAAACAAGTTTCATACTCAGAACTTTGGCAAATGGGATACACCACATGGGCAAAGTGGTTTCAAGTCACTTTGTGTGGACAATTTCACAGGAAACACAATGTTTCAAAAACAGCCTTATCTCAGCGAGAGAAGCTCAAAAACAGCATAAAACTGCTTTACAGTGCAACGGCTTAAACTAAGTGTTTACGAACAAATTTCTTCATCACTACTATGGCAAATGGGATAAACAACATGGACAAAGTGGTTTCAAGTCACTTTGTGTGGACAATTTCACAGGAAACACAATGTTTCAAAAACAGTCTTATCTCAGCGAGAGAAGCTCAAAAACAGCAGAAAACTGCTTTACAGACCACGGCTTAAACTATGTGTTTACGAACAAATTTCTTCATCACTACTATGGCAAATGGGATAAACAACATGGACAAAGTCGTTTCAAGTCACTTTGTGTGGACAATTTCACAGGAAACACAATGTTTCAAAAACAGCCTTATCTCAGCGAGAGAAGCTCAAAAACAGCATAAAAATGCTTTACGGTGCCACGGCTTAAAATAAGTGTTTACGAACAAATTTCTTCATCAGCAAATGGGATACACTACATTGCCAATGTGGCTTCACTTTGTGTCTCCAATTACACAGAAAACAGCATTTCAAGACTCACTTTCTCATCCTAAAGTAAAACTGCATCACAGTGCCACGGCTTAAACTAAGTGTTTACAAACAAGTTTCATACTCAGAACTTTGGCAAATGGGATACACCACATGGGCAAAGTGGTTTCAAGTCACTTTGTGTGGACAATTTCACAGGAAACACAATGTTTCAAAAACAGCCTTATCTCAGCGAGAGAAGCTCAAATACAGCATAAAACTGCTTTACAGTGCCAAGGCTTAAACTAAGTGTTTACGAACAAATTTCTTCATCACTACTATGGCAAATGGGATAAACAACATGGACAAAGTGGTTTCAAGTCACTTTGTGTGGACAGTTTCACAGGAAACACAATGTTTCAAAAACAGCCTTATCTCAGCGAGAGAAGCTCAAAAACAGCATAAAACTGCTTTACGGTGCCACGGCTTAAAATAAGTGTTTACGAACAAATTTCTTCATCAGCAAATGGGATACACTACATTGCCAATGTGGCTTCACTTTGTGTCTCCAATTACACAGAAAACAGCATTTCAAGACTCACTTTCTCATCCTAAAGTAAAACTGCATCACAGTGCCACGGCTTAAACTAAGTGTTTACAAACAAGTTTCATACTCAGAACTTTGGCAAATGGGATACACCACATGGGCAAAGTGGTTTCAAGTCACTTTGTGTGGACAATTTCACAGGAAACACAATGTTTCAAAAACAGCCTTATCTCAGCGAGAGAAGCTCAAAAACAGCATAAAATTGCTTTACAGTGCAACGGCTTAAACTAAGTGTTTACGAACAAATTTCTTCATCACTACTATGGCAAATGGGATAAACAACATGGACAAAGTGGTTTCAAGTCACTTTGTGTGGACAATTTCACAGGAAACACAATGTTTCAAAAACAGCCTTATCTCAGCGAGAGAAGCTCAAATACAGCATAAAACTGCTTTACAGTGCCAAGGCTTAAACTAAGTGTTTACGAACAAATTTCTTCATCACTACTATGGCAAATGGGATAAACAACATGGACAAAGTGGTTTCAAGTCACTTTGTGTGGACAGTTTCACAGGAAACACAATGTTTCAAAAACAGCCTTATCTCAGCGAGAGAAGCTCAAAAACAGCATAAAACTGCTTTACGGTGCCACGGCTTAAACTAAGTGTTTACGAACAAATTTCTTCATCAGCAAATGGGATACACTACATTGCCAATGTGGCTTCACTTTGTGTCTCCAATTACACAGAAAACAGCATTTCAAGACTCACTTTCTCATCCTAAAGTAAAACTGCATCACAGTGCCACGGCTTAAACTAAGTGTTTACAAACAAGTTTCATACTCAGAACTTTGGCAAATGGGATACACCACATGGGCAAAGTGGTTTCAAGTCACTTTGTGTGGACAATTTCACAGGAAACACAATGTTTCAAAAACAGCCTTATCTCAGCGAGAAAACCTCAAAAACAGCATAAAACTGCTTTACGGTGCCACGGCTTAAAATAAGTGTTTACGAACAAATTTCTTCATCAGCAAATGGGATACACTACATGACCAATGTGGCTTCACTTTGTGTCTGCAATTACACAGAAAACAGCATTTCAAGACTCACTTTCTCATCCTAATGTAAAACTGCATCACAGCGCCACGGCTTAAACTAAGTGTTTACAAACAAGTTTCATACTCAGAACTTTGGCAAATGGGATACACTACATGGGCAAAGTGGTTTCAAGTCACTTTGTGTGGACAATTTCACAGGAAACACAATGTTTCAAAAACAGCCTTATCTCAGCGAGAGAAGCACAAAAACAGCATAAAACTGCTTTACAGTGCCAAGACTTAAACTAAGTGTTTACGAACAAATTTCTTCATCAGCAAATGGGATACACTACATTGCCAATGTGGCTTCACTTTGTGTCTCCAATTACACAGAAAACAGCATTTCAAGACTCACTTTCTCATCCTAAAGTAAAACTGCATCACAGTGCCACGGCTTAAACTAAGTGTTTACAAACAAGTTTCATACTCAGAACTTTGGCAAATGGGATACACCACATGGGCAAAGTGGTTTCAAGTCACTTTGTGTGGACAATTTCACAGGAAACACAATGTTTCAAAAACAGCCTTATCTCAGCGAGAGAAGCTCAAAAACAGCATAAAACTGCTTTACGGTGCCACGGCTTAAAATAAGTGTTTACGAACAAATTTCTTCATCAGCAAATGGGATACACTACATGACCAATGTGGCTTCACTTTGTGTCTGCAATTACACAGAAAACAGCATTTCAAGACTCACTTTCTCATCCTAATGTAAAACTGCATCACAGCGCCACGGCTTAAACTAAGTGTTTACAAACAAGTTTCATACTCAGAACTTTGGCAAATGGGATACACTACATGGGCAAAGTGGTTTCAAGTCACTTTGTGTGGACAATTTCACAGGAAACACAATGTTTCAAAAACAGCCTTATCTCAGCGAGAGAAGCTCAAAAACAGCAGAAAACTGCTTTACAGTGCCAAGACTTAAACTAAGTGTTTACTAACAAATTTCTTCATCACGACTATGGCAAATGGGATACACCACATGGGCAAAGTGGTTTCAAGTCACTTTGTGTGGACAATTTCACAGGAAACACAATGTTTCAAAAACAGCCTTATCTCAGCGAGAGAAGCACAAAAACAGCATAAAACTGCTTTACAGTGCAACGGCTTAAACTAAGTGTTTACGAACAAATTTCTTCATCACTACTATGGCAAATGGGATAAACAACATGGACAAAGTGGTTTCAAGTCACTTTGTGTGGACAATTTCACAGGAAACACAATGTTTCAAAAACAGCCTTATCTCAGCGAGAGAAGCTCAAAAACAGCATAAAACTGCTTTACAGTGCCACGGCTTAAACTAAGTGTTTACGAACAAATTTCTTCATCAGCAAATGGGATACACTACATGGCCAATGTGGCTTCACTTTGTGTCTGCAATTACACAGAAAACAGCATTTCAAGACTCACTTTCTCATCCTAATGTAAAACTGCATCACAGCGCCACGGCTTAAACTAAGTGTTTACAAACAAGTTTCATACTCAGAACTTTGGCAAATGGGATACACCACATGGGCAAAGTGGTTTCAAGTCACTTTGTGTGGACAATTTCACAGGAAACACAATGTTTCAAAAACAGCCTTATCTCAGCGAGAGAAGCTCAAAAACAGCATAAAACTGCTTTACAGTGCAACGGCTTAAACTAAGTGTTTACGAACAAATTTCTTCATCACTACTATGGCAAATGGGATAAACAACATGGACAAAGTGGTTTCAAGTCACTTTGTGTGGACAATTTCACAGGAAACACAATGTTTCAAAAACAGCCTTATCTCAGCGAGAGAAGCACAAAAACAGCATAAAACTGCTTTACAGTGCCAAGACTTAAACTAAGTGTTTACGAACAAATTTCTTCATCAGCAAATGGGATACACTACATTGCCAATGTGGCTTCACTTTGTGTCTCCAATTACACAGAAAACAGCATTTCAAGACTCACTTTCTCATCCTAATGTAAAACTGCATCACAGTGCCACGGCTTAAACTAAGTGTTTACAAACAAGTTTCATACTCAGAACTTTGGCAAATGGGATACACCACATGGGCAAAGTGGTTTCAAGTCACTTTGTGTGGACAATTTCACAGGAAACACAATGTTTCAAAAACAGCCTTATCTCAGCGAGAGAAGCTCAAAAACAGCAGAAAACTGCTTTACAGTGCCAAGACTTAAACTAAGTGTTTACTAACAAATTTCTTCATCACGACTATGGCAAATGGGATAAACAACATGGACAAAGTGGTTTCAAATCACTTTGTGTGGACAATTTCACAGGAAACACAATGTTTCAAAAACAGCCTTATCTCAGCGAGAGAAGCTCAAAAACAGCAGAAAACTGCTTTACAGTGCCAAGACTTAAACTAAGTGTTTACGAACAAATTTCTTCATCACGACTATGGCAAATGGGATAAACAACATGGACAAAGTGGTTTCAAGTCACTTTGTGTGGACAATTTCACAGGAAACACAATTTTTCAAAAACAGCCTCATCTCAGCGAGAGAAGCTCAAAAACAGCATAAAACTGCTTTACAGTGCCACGGCTTAAACTAAGTGTTTACTAACAAATTTCTTCATCAGCAAATGGGATACACTACATGGCCAATGTGGCTTCACTTTGTGTCTGCAATTACACAGAAAACAGCATTTCAAGAATCACTTTCTCATCCTAATGTAAAACTGCATCACAGTGCCACGGCTTAAACTAAGTGTTTACAAACAAGTTTCATACTCAGAACTTTGGCAAATGGGATACACCACATGGGCAAAGTGGTTTCAAGTCACTTTGTGTGGACAATTTCACAGGAAACACAATGTTTCAAAAACAGCCTTATCTCAGCGAGAGAAGCACAAAAACAGCATAAAACTGCTTTACAGTGCAACGGCTTAAACTAAGTGTTTACGAACAAATTTCTTCATCACTACTATGGCAAATGGGATAAACAACATGGACAAAGTGGTTTCAAGTCACTTTGTGTGGACAATTTCACAGGAAACACAATGTTTCAAAAACAGCCTTATCTCAGCGAGAGAAGCTCAAAAACAGCATAAAACTGCTTTACAGTGCCACGGCTTAAACTAAGTGTTTACGAACAAATTTCTTCATCAGCAAATGGGATACACTACATGGCCAATGTGGCTTCACTTTGTGTCTGCAATTACACAGAAAACAGCATTTCAAGACTCACTTTCTCATCCTAATGTAAAACTGCATCACAGCGCCACGGCTTAAACTAAGTGTTTACAAACAAGTTTCATACTCAGAACTTTGGCAAATGGGATACACCACATGGGCAAAGTGGTTTCAAGTCACTTTGTGTGGACAATTTCACAGGAAACACAATGTTTCAAAAACAGCCTTATCTCAGCGAGAGAAGCTCAAAAACAGCATAAAACTGCTTTACAGTGCAACGGCTTAAACTAAGTGTTTACGAACAAATTTCTTCATCACTACTATGGCAAATGGGATAAACAACATGGACAAAGTGGTTTCAAGTCACTTTGTGTGGACAATTTCACAGGAAACACAATGTTTCAAAAACAGCCTTATCTCAGCGAGAGAAGCACAAAAACAGCATAAAACTGCTTTACAGTGCCAAGACTTAAACTAAGTGTTTACGAACAAATTTCTTCATCAGCAAATGGGATACACTACATTGCCAATGTGGCTTCACTTTGTGTCTGCAATTACACAGAAAACAGCATTTCAAGACTCACTTTCTCATCCTAATGTAAAACTGCATCACAGTGCCACGGCTTAAACTAAGTGTTTACAAACAAGTTTCATACTCAGAACTTTGGCAAATGGGATACACCACATGGGCAAAGTGGTTTCAAGTCACTTTGTGTGGACAATTTCACAGGAAACACAATGTTTCAAAAACAGCCTTATCTCAGCGAGAGAAGCTCAAAAACGGCAGAAAACTGCTTTACAGTGCCAAGACTTAAACTAAGTTTTTACGAACAAATTTCTTCATCACGACTATGGCAAATGGGATAAACAACATGGACAAAGTGGTTTCAAGTCACTTTGTGTGGACAATTTCACAGGAAACACAATTTTTCAAAAACAGCCTTATCTCAGCGAAAGAAGCTCAAAAACAGCATAAAACTGCTTTACAGTGCCACGGCTTAAACTAAGTGTTTACGAACAAATTTCTTCATCAGCAAATGGGATACACTACATGACCAATGTGGCTTCACTTTGTGTCTGCAATTACACAGAAAACAGCATTTCAAGACTCACTTTCTCATCCTAATGTAAAACTGCATCACAGCGCCACGGCTTAAACTAAGTGTTTACAAACAAGTTTCATACTCAGAACTTTGGCAAATGGGATACACTACATGGGCAAAGTGGTTTCAAGTCACTTTGTGTGGACAATTTCACAGGAAACACAATGTTTCAAAAACAGCCTTATCTCAGCGAGAGAAGCTCAAAAACAGCAGAAAACTGCTTTACAGTGCCAAGACTTAAACTAAGTGTTTACGAACAAATTTCTTCATCAGCAAATGGGATACACTACATTGCCAATGTGGCTTCACTTTGTGTCTCCAATTACACAGAAAACAGCATTTCAAGACTCACTTTCTCATCCTAATGTAAAACTGCATCACAGTGCCACGGCTTAAACTAAGTGTTTACAAACAAGTTTCATACTCAGAACTTTGGCAAATGGGATACACCACATGGGCAAAGTGGTTTCAAGTCACTTTGTGTGGACAATTTCACAGGAAACACAATGTTTCAAAAACAGCCTTATCTCAGCGAGAGAAGCTCAAAAACGGCAGAAAACTGCTTTACAGTGCCAAGACTTAAACTAAGTTTTTACGAACAAATTTCTTCATCACGACTATGGCAAATGGGATAAACAACATGGACAAAGTGGTTTCAAGTCACTTTGTGTGGACAGTTTCACAGGAAACACAATTTTTCAAAAACAGCCTTATCTCAGCGAAAGAAGCTCAAAAACAGCATAAAACTGCTTTACAGTGCCACGGCTTAAACTAAGTGTTTACGAACAAATTTCTTCATCAGCAAATGGGATACACTACATGACCAATGTGGCTTCACTTTGTGTCTGCAATTACACAGAAAACAGCATTTCAAGACTCACTTTCTCATCCTAATGTAAAACTGCATCACAGCGCCACGGCTTAAACTAAGTGTTTACAAACAAGTTTCATACTCAGAACTTTGGCAAATGGGATACACTACATGGGCAAAGTGGTTTCAAGTCACTTTGTGTGGACAATTTCACAGGAAACACAATGTTTCAAAAACAGCCTTATCTCAGCGAGAGAAGCTCAAAAACAGCAGAAAACTGCTTTACAGTGCCAAGACTTAAACTAAGTGTTTACTAACAAATTTCTTCATCACGACTATGGCAAATGGGATAAACAACATGGACAAAGTGGTTTCAAATCACTTTGTGTGGACAATTTCACAGGAAACACAATGTTTCAAAAACAGCCTTATCTCAGCGAGAGAAGCTCAAAAACAGCAGAAAACTGCTTTACAGTGCCAAGACTTAAACTAAGTGTTTACGAACAAATTTCTTCATCACGACTATGGCAAATGGGATAAACAACATGGACAAAGTGGTTTCAAGTCACTTTGTGTGGACAATTTCACAGGAAACACAATTTTTCAAAAACAGCCTCATCTCAGCGAGAGAAGCTCAAAAACAGCATAAAACTGCTTTACAGTGCCACGGCTTAAACTAAGTGTTTACTAACAAATTTCTTCATCAGCAAATGGGATACACTACATGGCCAATGTGGCTTCACTTTGTGTCTGCAATTACACAGAAAACAGCATTTCAAGAATCACTTTCTCATCCTAATGTAAAACTGCATCACAGTGCCACGGCTTAAACTAAGTGTTTACAAACAAGTTTCATACTCAGAACTTTGGCAAATGGGATACACCACATGGGCAAAGTGGTTTCAAGTCACTTTGTGTGGACAATTTCACAGGAAACACAATGTTTCAAAAACAGCCTTATCTCAGCGAGAGAAGCACAAAAACAGCATAAAACTGCTTTACAGTGCAACGGCTTAAACTAAGTGTTTACGAACAAATTTCTTCATCACTACTATGGCAAATGGGATAAACAACATGGACAAAGTGGTTTCAAGTCACTTTGTGTGGACAATTTCACAGGAAACACAATGTTTCAAAAACAGCCTTATCTCAGCGAGAGAAGCTCAAAAACAGCATAAAACTGCTTTACAGTGCCACGGCTTAAACTAAGTGTTTACGAACAAATTTCTTCATCAGCAAATGGGATACACTACATGGCCAATGTGGCTTCACTTTGTGTCTGCAATTACACAGAAAACAGCATTTCAAGACTCACTTTCTCATCCTAATGTAAAACTGCATCACAGCGCCACGGCTTAAACTAAGTGTTTACAAACAAGTTTCATACTCAGAACTTTGGCAAATGGGATACACCACATGGGCAAAGTGGTTTCAAGTCACTTTGTGTGGACAATTTCACAGGAAACACAATGTTTCAAAAACAGCCTTATCTCAGCGAGAGAAGCTCAAAAACAGCATAAAACTGCTTTACAGTGCAACGGCTTAAACTAAGTGTTTACGAACAAATTTCTTCATCACTACTATGGCAAATGGGATAAACAACATGGACAAAGTGGTTTCAAGTCACTTTGTGTGGACAATTTCACAGGAAACACAATGTTTCAAAAACAGCCTTATCTCAGCGAGAGAAGCACAAAAACAGCATAAAACTGCTTTACAGTGCCAAGACTTAAACTAAGTGTTTACGAACAAATTTCTTCATCAGCAAATGGGATACACTACATTGCCAATGTGGCTTCACTTTGTGTCTCCAATTACACAGAAAACAGCATTTCAAGACTCACTTTCTCATCCTAATGTAAAACTGCATCACAGTGCCACGGCTTAAACTAAGTGTTTACAAACAAGTTTCATACTCAGAACTTTGGCAAATGGGATACACCACATGGGCAAAGTGGTTTCAAGTCACTTTGTGTGGACAATTTCACAGGAAACACAATGTTTCAAAAACAGCCTTATCTCAGCGAGAGAAGCTCAAAAACAGCATAAAACTGCTTTACAGTGCCACGGCTTAAACTAAGTGTTTACGAACAAATTTCTTCATCAGCAAATGGGATACACTACATGGCCAATGTGGCTTCACTTTGTGTCTGCAATTACACAGAAAACAGCATTTCAAGACTCACTTTCTCATCCTAATGTAAAACTGCATCACAGCGCCACGGCTTAAACTAAGTGTTTACAAACAAGTTTCATACTCAGAACTTTGGCAAATGGGATACACCACATGGGCAAAGTGGTTTCAAGTCACTTTGTGTGGACAATTTCACAGGAAACACAATGTTTCAAAAACAGCCTTATCTCAGCGAGAGAAGCTCAAAAACAGCATAAAACTGCTTTACAGTGCAACGGCTTAAACTAAGTGTTTACGAACAAATTTCTTCATCACTACTATGGCAAATGGGATAAACAACATGGACAAAGTGGTTTCAAGTCACTTTGTGTGGACAATTTCACAGGAAACACAATGTTTCAAAAACAGCCTTATCTCAGCGAGAGAAGCACAAAAACAGCATAAAACTGCTTTACAGTGCCAAGACTTAAACTAAGTGTTTACGAACAAATTTCTTCATCAGCAAATGGGATACACTACATTGCCAATGTGGCTTCACTTTGTGTCTCCAATTACACAGAAAACAGCATTTCAAGACTCACTTTCTCATCCTAATGTAAAACTGCATCACAGTGCCACGGCTTAAACTAAGTGTTTACAAACAAGTTTCATACTCAGAACTTTGGCAAATGGGATACACCACATGGGCAAAGTGGTTTCAAGTCACTTTGTGTGGACAATTTCACAGGAAACACAATGTTTCAAAAACAGCCTTATCTCAGCGAGAGAAGCTCAAAAACGGCAGAAAACTGCTTTACAGTGCCAAGACTTAAACTAAGTTTTTACGAACAAATTTCTTCATCACGACTATGGCAAATGGGATAAACAACATGGACAAAGTGGTTTCAAGTCACTTTGTGTGGACAATTTCACAGGAAACACAATTTTTCAAAAACAGCCTTATCTCAGCGAAAGAAGCTCAAAAACAGCATAAAACTGCTTTACAGTGCCACGGCTTAAACTAAGTGTTTATGAACAAATTTCTTCATCAGCAAATGGGATACACTACATGGCCAATGTGGCTTCACTTTGTGTCTGCAATTACACAGAAAACAGCATTTCAAGAATCACTTTCTCATCCTAATGTAAAACTGCATCACAGTGCCACGGCTTAAACTAAGTGTTTTCAAACAAGTTTCATACTCAGAACTTTGGCAAATGGGATACACTACATGGGCAAAGTGGTTTCAAGTCACTTTGTGTGGACAATTTCACAGGAAACACAATGTTTCAAAAACAGCCTTATCTCAGCGAGAGAAGCTCAAATACAGCATAAAACTGCTTTACAGTGCAACGGCTTAAACTAAGTGTTTACGAACAAATTTCTTCATCACTACTATGGCAAATGGGATAAACAACATGGACAAAGTGGTTTCAAATCACTTTGTGTGGACAATTTCACAGGAAACACAATGTTTCAAAAACAGCCTTATCTCAGCGAGAGAAGCTCAAAAACAGCAGAAAACTGCTTTACAGTGCCAAGACTTAAACTAAGTGTTTACGAACAAATTTCTTCATCAGCAAATGGGATTCACTACATGGCCAATGTGGCTTCACTTTGTGTCTGCAATTACACCGAAAACAGCATTTCAAGACTCACTTTCTCATCCTAATGTAAAACTGCATCACAGTGCCACGGCTTAAACTAAGTGTTTACAAACAAGTTTCATACTCAGAACTTTGGCAAATGGGATACACTACATGGGCAAAGTGGTTTCAAGTCACTTTGTGTGGACAATTTCACAGGAAACACAATGTTTCAAAAACAGCCTTATCTCAGCGAGAGAAGCTCAAATACAGCATAAAACTGCTTTACAGTGCAACGGCTTAAACTAAGTGTTTACGAACAAATTTCTTCATCACTACTATGGCAAATGGGATAAACAACATGGACAAAGTGGTTTCAAATCACTTTGTGTGGACAATTTCACAGGAAACACAATGTTTCAAAAACAGCCTTATCTCAGCGAGAGAAGCTCAAAAACAGCAGAAAACTGCTTTACAGTGCCAAGACTTAAACTAAGTGTTTACGAACAAATTTCTTCATCAGCAAATGGGATTCACTACATGGCCAATGTGGCTTCACTTTGTGTCTGCAATTACACCGAAAACAGCATTTCAAGACTCACTTTCTCATCCTAATGTAAAACTGCATCACAGCACCACAGCTTAAACTAAGTGTTTACAAACAAGTTTCATACTCAGAACTTTGGCAACTGGGATACACTACATGGGCAAAGTGGTTTCAAGTCACTTTGTGTGGACAATTTCACAGGAAACACAGTGTTTCAAAAACAGCCTTATCTCAGCGAGAGAAGCTCAAAAACAGCAGAAAACTGCTTTACAGTGCCACGGCTTAAACTAAGTGTTTACGAACAAATTTCTTCATCACTACTATGGCAAATGGGATAAACAACATGGACAAAGTGGTTTCAAGTCACTTTGTGTGGACAGTTTCACAGGAAACACAATGTTTCAAAAACAGCCTTATCTCAGCGAGAGAAGCTCAAAAACAGCATAAAAATGCTTTACGGTGCCACGGCTTAAAATAAGTGTTTACGAACAAATTTCTTCATCAGCAAATGGGATACACTACATTGCCAATGTGGCTTCACTTTGTGTCTGCAATTACACAGAAAACAGCTTTTCAAGACTCACTTTCTCATCCTAATGTAAAACTGCATCACAGTGCCACGGCTTAAACTAAGTGTTTACAAACAAGTTTCATACTCAGAACTTTGGCAAATGGGATACACCACATGGGCAAAGTGGTTTCAAGTCACTTTGTGTGGACAATTTCACAGGAAACACAATGTTTCAAAAACAGCCTTATCTCAGCGAGAGAAGCACAAAAACAGCATAAAACTGCTTTACAGTGCAACGGCTTAAACTAAGTGTTTACGAACAAATTTCTTCATCACTACTATGGCAAATGGGATAAACAACATGGACAAAGTGGTTTCAAGTCACTTTGTGTGGACAATTTCACAGGAAACACAATGTTTCAAAAACAGCCTTATCTCAGCGAGAGAAGCTCAAAAACAGCATAAAACTGCTTTACAGTGCCACGGCTTAAACTAAGTGTTTACGAACAAATTTCTTCATCAGCAAATGGGATACACTACATGGCCAATGTGGCTTCACTTTGTGTCTGCAATTACACAGAAAACAGCATTTCAAGACTCACTTTCTCATCCTAATGTAAAACTGCATCACAGCGCCACGGCTTAAACTAAGTGTTTACAAACAAGTTTCATACTCAGAACTTTGGCAAATGGGATACACCACATGGGCAAAGTGGTTTCAAGTCACTTTGTGTGGACAATTTCACAGGAAACACAATGTTTCAAAAACAGCCTTATCTCAGCGAGAGAAGCTCAAAAACAGCATAAAACTGCTTTACAGTGCAACGGCTTAAACTAAGTGTTTACGAACAAATTTCTTCATCACTACTATGGCAAATGGGATAAACAACATGGACAAAGTGGTTTCAAGTCACTTTGTGTGGACAATTTCACAGGAAACACAATGTTTCAAAAACAGCCTTATCTCAGCGAGAGAAGCACAAAAACAGCATAAAACTGCTTTACAGTGCCACGGCTTAAACTAAGTGTTTACGAACAAATTTCTTCATCACTACTATGGCAAATGGGATCAACAACATGGACAAAATGGTTTCAAGTCACTTTGTGTAGACAGTTTCACATGAAACACAATGTTTCAAAAACAGTCTTATCTCAGCGAGAGAAGCTCAAAAACAGCAGAAAACTGCTTTACAGACCACGGCTTAAACTATGTGTTTACGAACAAATTTCTTCATCACTACTATGGCAAATGGGATAAACAACATGGACAAAGTCGTTTCAAGTCACTTTGTGTGGACAATTTCACAGGAAACACAATGTTTCAAAAACAGCCTTATCTCAGCGAGAGAAGCTCAAAAACAGCATAAAACTGCTTTACGGTGCCACGGCTTAAAATAAGTGTTTACGAACAAATTTCTTCATCAGCAAATGGGATACACTACATGGCCAATGTGGCTTCACTTTGTGTCTGCAATTACACAGAAAACAGCATTTCAAGACTCACTTTCTCATCCTAATGTAAAACTGCATCACAGTGCCACGGCTTAAACTAAGTGTTTACAAACAAGTTTCATACTCAGAACTTTGGCAAATGGGATACACCACATGGGCAAAGTGGTTTCAAGTCACTTTGTGTGGACAATTTCACAGGAAACACAATGTTTCAAAAACAGCCTTATCTCAGCGAGAGAAGCACAAAAACAGCATAAAACTGCTTTACAGTGCAACGGCTTAAACTAAGTGTTTACGAACAAATTTCTTCATCACTACTATGGCAAATGGGATAAACAACATGGACAAAGTGGTTTCAAGTCACTTTGTGTGGACAATTTCACAGGAAACACAATGTTTCAAAAACAGCCTTATCTCAGCGAGAGAAGCTCAAAAACAGCATAAAACTGCTTTACAGTGCCACGGCTTAAACTAAGTGTTTACGAACAAATTTCTTCATCAGCAAATGGGATACACTACATGGCCAATGTGGCTTCACTTTGTGTCTGCAATTACACAGAAAACAGCATTTCAAGACTCACTTTCTCATCCTAATGTAAAACTGCATCACAGCGCCACGGCTTAAACTAAGTGTTTACAAACAAGTTTCATACTCAGAACTTTGGCAAATGGGATACACCACATGGGCAAAGTGGTTTCAAGTCACTTTGTGTGGACAATTTCACAGGAAACACAATGTTTCAAAAACAGCCTTATCTCAGCGAGAGAAGCTCAAAAACAGCATAAAACTGCTTTACAGTGCAACGGCTTAAACTAAGTGTTTACGAACAAATTTCTTCATCACTACTATGGCAAATGGGATAAACAACATGGACAAAGTGGTTTCAAGTCACTTTGTGTGGACAATTTCACAGGAAACACAATGTTTCAAAAACAGCCTTATCTCAGCGAGAGAAGCACAAAAACAGCATAAAACTGCTTTACAGTGCCAAGACTTAAACTAAGTGTTTACGAACAAATTTCTTCATCAGCAAATGGGATACACTACATTGCCAATGTGGCTTCACTTTGTGTCTCCAATTACACAGAAAACAGCATTTCAAGACTCACTTTCTCATCCTAATGTAAAACTGCATCACAGTGCCACGGCTTAAACTAAGTGTTTACAAACAAGTTTCATACTCAGAACTTTGGCAAATGGGATACACCACATGGGCAAAGTGGTTTCAAGTCACTTTGTGTGGACAATTTCACAGGAAACACAATGTTTCAAAAACAGCCTTATCTCAGCGAGAGAAGCTCAAAAACGGCAGAAAACTGCTTTACAGTGCCAAGACTTAAACTAAGTTTTTACGAACAAATTTCTTCATCACGACTATGGCAAATGGGATAAACAACATGGACAAAGTGGTTTCAAGTCACTTTGTGTGGACAATTTCACAGGAAACACAATTTTTCAAAAACAGCCTTATCTCAGCGAAAGAAGCTCAAAAACAGCATAAAACTGCTTTACAGTGCCACGGCTTAAACTAAGTGTTTACGAACAAATTTCTTCATCAGCAAATGGGATACACTACATGGCCAATGTGGCTTCACTTTGTGTCTGCAATTACACAGAAAACAGCATTTCAAGAATCACTTTCTCATCCTAATGTAAAACTGCATCACAGTGCCACGGCTTAAACTAAGTGTTTTCAAACAAGTTTCATACTCAGAACTTTGGCAAATGGGATACACTACATGGGCAAAGTGGTTTCAAGTCACTTTGTGTGGACAATTTCACAGGAAACACAATGTTTCAAAAACAGCCTTATCTCAGCGAGAGAAGCTCAAATACAGCATAAAACTGCTTTACAGTGCAACGGCTTAAACTAAGTGTTTACGAACAAATTTCTTCATCACTACTATGGCAAATGGGATAAACAACATGGACAAAGTGGTTTCAAATCACTTTGTGTGGACAATTTCACAGGAAACACAATGTTTCAAAAACAGCCTTATCTCAGCGAGAGAAGCTCAAAAACAGCAGAAAACTGCTTTACAGTGCCAAGACTTAAACTAAGTGTTTACGAACAAATTTCTTCATCAGCAAATGGGATTCACTACATGGCCAATGTGGCTTCACTTTGTGTCTGCAATTACACCGAAAACAGCATTTCAAGACTCACTTTCTCATCCTAATGTAAAACTGCATCACAGTGCCACGGCTTAAACTAAGTGTTTACAAACAAGTTTCATACTCAGAACTTTGGCAAATGGGATACACTACATGGGCAAAGTGGTTTCAAGTCACTTTGTGTGGACAATTTCACAGGAAACACAATGTTTCAAAAACAGCCTTATCTCAGCGAGAGAAGCTCAAATACAGCATAAAACTGCTTTACAGTGCAACGGCTTAAACTAAGTGTTTACGAACAAATTTCTTCATCACTACTATGGCAAATGGGATAAACAACATGGACAAAGTGGTTTCAAATCACTTTGTGTGGACAATTTCACAGGAAACACAATGTTTCAAAAACAGCCTTATCTCAGCGAGAGAAGCTCAAAAACAGCAGAAAACTGCTTTACAGTGCCAAGACTTAAACTAAGTGTTTACGAACAAATTTCTTCATCAGCAAATGGGATTCACTACATGGCCAATGTGGCTTCACTTTGTGTCTGCAATTACACCGAAAACAGCATTTCAAGACTCACTTTCTCATCCTAATGTAAAACTGCATCACAGCACCACAGCTTAAACTAAGTGTTTACAAACAAGTTTCATACTCAGAACTTTGGCAACTGGGATACACTACATGGGCAAAGTGGTTTCAAGTCACTTTGTGTGGACAATTTCACAGGAAACACAGTGTTTCAAAAACAGCCTTATCTCAGCGAGAGAAGCTCAAAAACAGCAGAAAACTGCTTTACAGTGCCACGGCTTAAACTAAGTGTTTACGAACAAATTTCTTCATCACTACTATGGCAAATGGGATAAACAACATGGACAAAGTGGTTTCAAGTCACTTTGTGTGGACAGTTTCACAGGAAACACAATGTTTCAAAAACAGCCTTATCTCAGCGAGAGAAGCTCAAAAACAGCATAAAAATGCTTTACGGTGCCACGGCTTAAAATAAGTGTTTACGAACAAATTTCTTCATCAGCAAATGGGATACACTACATTGCCAATGTGGCTTCACTTTGTGTCTGCAATTACACAGAAAACAGCTTTTCAAGACTCACTTTCTCATCCTAATGTAAAACTGCATCACAGTGCCACGGCTTAAACTAAGTGTTTACAAACAAGTTTCATACTCAGAACTTTGGCAAATGGGATACACCACATGGGCAAAGTGGTTTCAAGTCACTTTGTGTGGACAATTTCACAGGAAACACAATGTTTCAAAAACAGCCTTATCTCAGCGAGAGAAGCACAAAAACAGCATAAAACTGCTTTACAGTGCAACGGCTTAAACTAAGTGTTTACGAACAAATTTCTTCATCACTACTATGGCAAATGGGATAAACAACATGGACAAAGTGGTTTCAAGTCACTTTGTGTGGACAATTTCACAGGAAACACAATGTTTCAAAAACAGCCTTATCTCAGCGAGAGAAGCTCAAAAACAGCATAAAACTGCTTTACAGTGCCACGGCTTAAACTAAGTGTTTACGAACAAATTTCTTCATCAGCAAATGGGATACACTACATGGCCAATGTGGCTTCACTTTGTGTCTGCAATTACACAGAAAACAGCATTTCAAGACTCACTTTCTCATCCTAATGTAAAACTGCATCACAGCGCCACGGCTTAAACTAAGTGTTTACAAACAAGTTTCATACTCAGAACTTTGGCAAATGGGATACACCACATGGGCAAAGTGGTTTCAAGTCACTTTGTGTGGACAATTTCACAGGAAACACAATGTTTCAAAAACAGCCTTATCTCAGCGAGAGAAGCTCAAAAACAGCATAAAACTGCTTTACAGTGCAACGGCTTAAACTAAGTGTTTACGAACAAATTTCTTCATCACTACTATGGCAAATGGGATAAACAACATGGACAAAGTGGTTTCAAGTCACTTTGTGTGGACAATTTCACAGGAAACACAATGTTTCAAAAACAGCCTTATCTCAGCGAGAGAAGCACAAAAACAGCATAAAACTGCTTTACAGTGCCACGGCTTAAACTAAGTGTTTACGAACAAATTTCTTCATCACTACTATGGCAAATGGGATCAACAACATGGACAAAATGGTTTCAAGTCACTTTGTGTAGACAGTTTCACATGAAACACAATGTTTCAAAAACAGTCTTATCTCAGCGAGAGAAGCTCAAAAACAGCAGAAAACTGCTTTACAGACCACGGCTTAAACTATGTGTTTACGAACAAATTTCTTCATCACTACTATGGCAAATGGGATAAACAACATGGACAAAGTCGTTTCAAGTCACTTTGTGTGGACAATTTCACAGGAAACACAATGTTTCAAAAACAGCCTTATCTCAGCGAGAGAAGCTCAAAAACAGCATAAAACTGCTTTACGGTGCCACGGCTTAAAATAAGTGTTTACGAACAAATTTCTTCATCAGCAAATGGGATACACTACATGGCCAATGTGGCTTCACTTTGTGTCTGCAATTACACAGAAAACAGCATTTCAAGACTCACTTTCTCATCCTAATGTAAAACTGCATCACAGTGCCACGGCTTAAACTAAGTGTTTACAAACAAGTTTCATACTCAGAACTTTGGCAAATGGGATACACCACATGGGCAAAGTGGTTTCAAGTCACTTTGTGTGGACAATTTCACAGGAAACACAATGTTTCAAAAACAGCCTTATCTCAGCGAGAGAAGCTCAAAAACGGCAGAAAACTGCTTTACAGTGCCAAGACTTAAACTAAGTTTTTACGAACAAATTTCTTCATCACGACTATGGCAAATGGGATAAACAACATGGACAAAGTGGTTTCAAGTCACTTTGTGTGGACAGTTTCACAGGAAACACAATTTTTCAAAAACAGCCTTATCTCAGCGAAAGAAGCTCAAAAACAGCATAAAACTGCTTTACAGTGCCACGGCTTAAACTAAGTGTTTACGAACAAATTTCTTCATCAGCAAATGGGATACACTACATGACCAATGTGGCTTCACTTTGTGTCTGCAATTACACAGAAAACAGCATTTCAAGACTCACTTTCTCATCCTAATGTAAAACTGCATCACAGCGCCACGGCTTAAACTAAGTGTTTACAAACAAGTTTCATACTCAGAACTTTGGCAAATGGGATACACTACATGGGCAAAGTGGTTTCAAGTCACTTTGTGTGGACAATTTCACAGGAAACACAATGTTTCAAAAACAGCCTTATCTCAGCGAGAGAAGCTCAAAAACAGCAGAAAACTGCTTTACAGTGCCAAGACTTAAACTAAGTGTTTACTAACAAATTTCTTCATCACGACTATGGCAAATGGGATAAACAACATGGACAAAGTGGTTTCAAATCACTTTGTGTGGACAATTTCACAGGAAACACAATGTTTCAAAAACAGCCTTATCTCAGCGAGAGAAGCTCAAAAACAGCAGAAAACTGCTTTACAGTGCCAAGACTTAAACTAAGTGTTTACGAACAAATTTCTTCATCACGACTATGGCAAATGGGATAAACAACATGGACAAAGTGGTTTCAAGTCACTTTGTGTGGACAATTTCACAGGAAACACAATTTTTCAAAAACAGCCTCATCTCAGCGAGAGAAGCTCAAAAACAGCATAAAACTGCTTTACAGTGCCACGGCTTAAACTAAGTGTTTACTAACAAATTTCTTCATCAGCAAATGGGATACACTACATGGCCAATGTGGCTTCACTTTGTGTCTGCAATTACACAGAAAACAGCATTTCAAGAATCACTTTCTCATCCTAATGTAAAACTGCATCACAGTGCCACGGCTTAAACTAAGTGTTTACAAACAAGTTTCATACTCAGAACTTTGGCAAATGGGATACACCACATGGGCAAAGTGGTTTCAAGTCACTTTGTGTGGACAATTTCACAGGAAACACAATGTTTCAAAAACAGCCTTATCTCAGCGAGAGAAGCACAAAAACAGCATAAAACTGCTTTACAGTGCAACGGCTTAAACTAAGTGTTTACGAACAAATTTCTTCATCACTACTATGGCAAATGGGATAAACAACATGGACAAAGTGGTTTCAAGTCACTTTGTGTGGACAATTTCACAGGAAACACAATGTTTCAAAAACAGCCTTATCTCAGCGAGAGAAGCTCAAAAACAGCATAAAACTGCTTTACAGTGCCACGGCTTAAACTAAGTGTTTACGAACAAATTTCTTCATCAGCAAATGGGATACACTACATGGCCAATGTGGCTTCACTTTGTGTCTGCAATTACACAGAAAACAGCATTTCAAGACTCACTTTCTCATCCTAATGTAAAACTGCATCACAGCGCCACGGCTTAAACTAAGTGTTTACAAACAAGTTTCATACTCAGAACTTTGGCAAATGGGATACACCACATGGGCAAAGTGGTTTCAAGTCACTTTGTGTGGACAATTTCACAGGAAACACAATGTTTCAAAAACAGCCTTATCTCAGCGAGAGAAGCTCAAAAACAGCATAAAACTGCTTTACAGTGCAACGGCTTAAACTAAGTGTTTACGAACAAATTTCTTCATCACTACTATGGCAAATGGGATAAACAACATGGACAAAGTGGTTTCAAGTCACTTTGTGTGGACAATTTCACAGGAAACACAATGTTTCAAAAACAGCCTTATCTCAGCGAGAGAAGCACAAAAACAGCATAAAACTGCTTTACAGTGCCAAGACTTAAACTAAGTGTTTACGAACAAATTTCTTCATCAGCAAATGGGATACACTACATTGCCAATGTGGCTTCACTTTGTGTCTCCAATTACACAGAAAACAGCATTTCAAGACTCACTTTCTCATCCTAATGTAAAACTGCATCACAGTGCCACGGCTTAAACTAAGTGTTTACAAACAAGTTTCATACTCAGAACTTTGGCAAATGGGATACACCACATGGGCAAAGTGGTTTCAAGTCACTTTGTGTGGACAATTTCACAGGAAACACAATGTTTCAAAAACAGCCTTATCTCAGCGAGAGAAGCTCAAAAACGGCAGAAAACTGCTTTACAGTGCCAAGACTTAAACTAAGTTTTTACGAACAAATTTCTTCATCACGACTATGGCAAATGGGATAAACAACATGGACAAAGTGGTTTCAAGTCACTTTGTGTGGACAATTTCACAGGAAACACAATTTTTCAAAAACAGCCTTATCTCAGCGAAAGAAGCTCAAAAACAGCATAAAACTGCTTTACAGTGCCACGGCTTAAACTAAGTGTTTACGAACAAATTTCTTCATCAGCAAATGGGATACACTACATGGCCAATGTGGCTTCACTTTGTGTCTGCAATTACACAGAAAACAGCATTTCAAGAATCACTTTCTCATCCTAATGTAAAACTGCATCACAGTGCCACGGCTTAAACTAAGTGTTTTCAAACAAGTTTCATACTCAGAACTTTGGCAAATGGGATACACTACATGGGCAAAGTGGTTTCAAGTCACTTTGTGTGGACAATTTCACAGGAAACACAATGTTTCAAAAACAGCCTTATCTCAGCGAGAGAAGCTCAAATACAGCATAAAACTGCTTTACAGTGCAACGGCTTAAACTAAGTGTTTACGAACAAATTTCTTCATCACTACTATGGCAAATGGGATAAACAACATGGACAAAGTGGTTTCAAATCACTTTGTGTGGACAATTTCACAGGAAACACAATGTTTCAAAAACAGCCTTATCTCAGCGAGAGAAGCTCAAAAACAGCAGAAAACTGCTTTACAGTGCCAAGACTTAAACTAAGTGTTTACGAACAAATTTCTTCATCAGCAAATGGGATTCACTACATGGCCAATGTGGCTTCACTTTGTGTCTGCAATTACACCGAAAACAGCATTTCAAGACTCACTTTCTCATCCTAATGTAAAACTGCATCACAGTGCCACGGCTTAAACTAAGTGTTTACAAACAAGTTTCATACTCAGAACTTTGGCAAATGGGATACACTACATGGGCAAAGTGGTTTCAAGTCACTTTGTGTGGACAATTTCACAGGAAACACAATGTTTCAAAAACAGCCTTATCTCAGCGAGAGAAGCTCAAATACAGCATAAAACTGCTTTACAGTGCAACGGCTTAAACTAAGTGTTTACGAACAAATTTCTTCATCACTACTATGGCAAATGGGATAAACAACATGGACAAAGTGGTTTCAAATCACTTTGTGTGGACAATTTCACAGGAAACACAATGTTTCAAAAACAGCCTTATCTCAGCGAGAGAAGCTCAAAAACAGCAGAAAACTGCTTTACAGTGCCAAGACTTAAACTAAGTGTTTACGAACAAATTTCTTCATCAGCAAATGGGATTCACTACATGGCCAATGTGGCTTCACTTTGTGTCTGCAATTACACCGAAAACAGCATTTCAAGACTCACTTTCTCATCCTAATGTAAAACTGCATCACAGCACCACAGCTTAAACTAAGTGTTTACAAACAAGTTTCATACTCAGAACTTTGGCAACTGGGATACACTACATGGGCAAAGTGGTTTCAAGTCACTTTGTGTGGACAATTTCACAGGAAACACAGTGTTTCAAAAACAGCCTTATCTCAGCGAGAGAAGCTCAAAAACAGCAGAAAACTGCTTTACAGTGCCACGGCTTAAACTAAGTGTTTACGAACAAATTTCTTCATCACTACTATGGCAAATGGGATAAACAACATGGACAAAGTGGTTTCAAGTCACTTTGTGTGGACAGTTTCACAGGAAACACAATGTTTCAAAAACAGCCTTATCTCAGCGAGAGAAGCTCAAAAACAGCATAAAAATGCTTTACGGTGCCACGGCTTAAAATAAGTGTTTACGAACAAATTTCTTCATCAGCAAATGGGATACACTACATTGCCAATGTGGCTTCACTTTGTGTCTGCAATTACACAGAAAACAGCTTTTCAAGACTCACTTTCTCATCCTAATGTAAAACTGCATCACAGTGCCACGGCTTAAACTAAGTGTTTACAAACAAGTTTCATACTCAGAACTTTGGCAAATGGGATACACCACATGGGCAAAGTGGTTTCAAGTCACTTTGTGTGGACAATTTCACAGGAAACACAATGTTTCAAAAACAGCCTTATCTCAGCGAGAGAAGCACAAAAACAGCATAAAACTGCTTTACAGTGCAACGGCTTAAACTAAGTGTTTACGAACAAATTTCTTCATCACTACTATGGCAAATGGGATAAACAACATGGACAAAGTGGTTTCAAGTCACTTTGTGTGGACAATTTCACAGGAAACACAATGTTTCAAAAACAGCCTTATCTCAGCGAGAGAAGCTCAAAAACAGCATAAAACTGCTTTACAGTGCCACGGCTTAAACTAAGTGTTTACGAACAAATTTCTTCATCAGCAAATGGGATACACTACATGGCCAATGTGGCTTCACTTTGTGTCTGCAATTACACAGAAAACAGCATTTCAAGACTCACTTTCTCATCCTAATGTAAAACTGCATCACAGCGCCACGGCTTAAACTAAGTGTTTACAAACAAGTTTCATACTCAGAACTTTGGCAAATGGGATACACCACAATGGCAAAGTGGTTTCAAGTCACTTTGTGTGGACAATTTCACAGGAAACACAATGTTTCAAAAACAGCCTTATCTCAGCGAGAGAAGCTCAAAAACAGCATAAAACTGCTTTACAGTGCAACGGCTTAAACTAAGTGTTTACGAACAAATTTCTTCATCACTACTATGGCAAATGGGATAAACAACATGGACAAAGTGGTTTCAAGTCACTTTGTGTGGACAATTTCACAGGAAACACAATGTTTCAAAAACAGCCTTATCTCAGCGAGAGAAGCACAAAAACAGCATAAAACTGCTTTACAGTGCCACGGCTTAAACTAAGTGTTTACGAACAAATTTCTTCATCACTACTATGGCAAATGGGATCAACAACATGGACAAAATGGTTTCAAGTCACTTTGTGTAGACAGTTTCACATGAAACACAATGTTTCAAAAACAGTCTTATCTCAGCGAGAGAAGCTCAAAAACAGCAGAAAACTGCTTTACAGACCACGGCTTAAACTATGTGTTTACGAACAAATTTCTTCATCACTACTATGGCAAATGGGATAAACAACATGGACAAAGTCGTTTCAAGTCACTTTGTGTGGACAATTTCACAGGAAACACAATGTTTCAAAAACAGCCTTATCTCAGCGAGAGAAGCTCAAAAACAGCATAAAACTGCTTTACGGTGCCACGGCTTAAAATAAGTGTTTACGAACAAATTTCTTCATCAGCAAATGGGATACACTACATGGCCAATGTGGCTTCACTTTGTGTCTGCAATTACACAGAAAACAGCATTTCAAGACTCACTTTCTCATCCTAATGTAAAACTGCATCACAGTGCCACGACTTAAATTAAGTGTTTACAAACAAGTTTCATACTCAGAACTTTGGCAAATGGGATACACCACATGGGCAAAGTGGTTTCAAGTCACTTTGTGTGGACAATTTCACAGGAAACACAATGTTTCAAAAACAGCCTTATCTCAGCGAGAGAAGCTCAAAAACAGCATAAAAATGCTTTACGGTGCCACGGCTTAAAATAAGTGTTTACGAACAAATTTCTTCATCAGCAAATGGGATACACTACATTGCCAATGTGGCTTCACTTTGTGTCTCCAATTACACAGAAAACAGCATTTCAAGACTCACTTTCTCATCCTAAAGTAAAACTGCATCACAGTGCCACGGCTTAAACTAAGTGTTTACAAACAAGTTTCATACTCAGAACTTTGGCAAATGGGATACACCACATGGGCAAAGTGGTTTCAAGTCACTTTGTGTGGACAATTTCACAGGAAACACAATGTTTCAAAAACAGCCTTATCTCAGCGAGAGAAGCTCAAAAACAGCATAAAATTGCTTTACAGTGCAACGGCTTAAACTAAGTGTTTACGAACAAATTTCTTCATCACTACTATGGCAAATGGGATAAACAACATGGACAAAGTGGTTTCAAGTCACTTTGTGTGGACAATTTCACAGGAAACACAATGTTTCAAAAACAGCCTTATCTCAGCGAGAGAAGCTCAAATACAGCATAAAACTGCTTTACAGTGCCAAGGCTTAAACTAAGTGTTTACGAACAAATTTCTTCATCACTACTATGGCAAATGGGATAAACAACATGGACAAAGTGGTTTCAAGTCACTTTGTGTGGACAGTTTCACAGGAAACACAATGTTTCAAAAACAGCCTTATCTCAGCGAGAGAAGCTCAAAAACAGCATAAAACTGCTTTACGGTGCCACGGCTTAAACTAAGTGTTTACGAACAAATTTCTTCATCAGCAAATGGGATACACTACATTGCCAATGTGGCTTCACTTTGTGTCTCCAATTACACAGAAAACAGCATTTCAAGACTCACTTTCTCATCCTAAAGTAAAACTGCATCACAGTGCCACGGCTTAAACTAAGTGTTTACAAACAAGTTTCATACTCAGAACTTTGGCAAATGGGATACACCACATGGGCAAAGTGGTTTCAAGTCACTTTGTGTGGACAATTTCACAGGAAACACAATGTTTCAAAAACAGCCTTATCTCAGCGAGAAAACCTCAAAAACAGCATAAAAATGCTTTACGGTGCCACGGCTTAAAATAAGTGTTTACGAACAAATTTCTTCATCAGCAAATGGGATACACTACATTGCCAATGTGGCTTCACTTTGTGTCTCCAATTACACAGAAAACAGCATTTCAAGACTCACTTTCTCATCCTAAAGTAAAACTGCATCACAGTGCCACGGCTTAAACTAAGTGTTTACAAACAAGTTTCATACTCAGAACTTTGGCAAATGGGATACACCACATGGGCAAAGTGGTTTCAAGTCACTTTGTGTGGACAATTTCACAGGAAACACAATGTTTCAAAAACAGCCTTATCTCAGCGAGAGAAGCTCAAAAACAGCATAAAACTGCTTTACGGTGCCACGGCTTAAAATAAGTGTTTACGAACAAATTTCTTCATCAGCAAATGGGATACACTACATGACCAATGTGGCTTCACTTTGTGTCTGCAATTACACAGAAAACAGCATTTCAAGACTCACTTTCTCATCCTAATGTAAAACTGCATCACAGCGCCACGGCTTAAACTAAGTGTTTACAAACAAGTTTCATACTCAGAACTTTGGCAAATGGGATACACTACATGGGCAAAGTGGTTTCAAGTCACTTTGTGTGGACAATTTCACAGGAAACACAATGTTTCAAAAACAGCCTTATCTCAGCGAGAGAAGCACAAAAACAGCATAAAACTGCTTTACAGTGCCAAGACTTAAACTAAGTGTTTACGAACAAATTTCTTCATCAGCAAATGGGATACACTACATTGCCAATGTGGCTTCACTTTGTGTCTCCAATTACACAGAAAACAGCATTTCAAGACTCACTTTCTCATCCTAAAGTAAAACTGCATCACAGTGCCACGGCTTAAACTAAGTGTTTACAAACAAGTTTCATACTCAGAACTTTGGCAAATGGGATACACCACATGGGCAAAGTGGTTTCAAGTCACTTTGTGTGGACAATTTCACAGGAAACACAATGTTTCAAAAACAGCCTTATCTCAGCGAGAGAAGCTCAAAAACAGCATAAAACTGCTTTACAGTGCCACGGCTTAAACTAAGTGTTTACGAACAAATTTCTTCATCAGCAAATGGGATACACTACATGGCCAATGTGGCTTCACTTTGTGTCTGCAATTACACAGAAAACAGCATTTCAAGACTCACTTTCTCATCCTAATGTAAAACTGCATCACAGCGCCACGGCTTAAACTAAGTGTTTACAAACAAGTTTCATACTCAGAACTTTGGCAAATGGGATACACCACATGGGCAAAGTGGTTTCAAGTCACTTTGTGTGGACAATTTCACAGGAAACACAATGTTTCAAAAACAGCCTTATCTCAGCGAGAGAAGCTCAAAAACAGCATAAAAATGCTTTACGGTGCCACGGCTTAAAATAAGTGTTTACGAACAAATTTCTTCATCAGCAAATGGGATACACTACATTGCCAATGTGGCTTCACTTTGTGTCTCCAATTACACAGAAAACAGCATTTCAAGACTCACTTTCTCATCCTAAAGTAAAACTGCATCACAGTGCCACGGCTTAAACTAAGTGTTTACAAACAAGTTTCATACTCAGAACTTTGGCAAATGGGATACACCACATGGGCAAAGTGGTTTCAAGTCACTTTGTGTGGACAATTTCACAGGAAACACAATGTTTCAAAAACAGCCTTATCTCAGCGAGAGAAGCTCAAAAACAGCATAAAATTGCTTTACAGTGCAACGGCTTAAACTAAGTGTTTACGAACAAATTTCTTCATCACTACTATGGCAAATGGGATAAACAACATGGACAAAGTGGTTTCAAGTCACTTTGTGTGGACAATTTCACAGGAAACACAATGTTTCAAAAACAGCCTTATCTCAGCGAGAGAAGCTCAAATACAGCATAAAACTGCTTTACAGTGCCAAGGCTTAAACTAAGTGTTTACGAACAAATTTCTTCATCACTACTATGGCAAATGGGATAAACAACATGGACAAAGTGGTTTCAAGTCACTTTGTGTGGACAGTTTCACAGGAAACACAATGTTTCAAAAACAGCCTTATCTCAGCGAGAGAAGCTCAAAAACAGCATAAAACTGCTTTACGGTGCCACGGCTTAAACTAAGTGTTTACGAACAAATTTCTTCATCAGCAAATGGGATACACTACATTGCCAATGTGGCTTCACTTTGTGTCTCCAATTACACAGAAAACAGCATTTCAAGACTCACTTTCTCATCCTAAAGTAAAACTGCATCACAGTGCCACGGCTTAAACTAAGTGTTTACAAACAAGTTTCATACTCAGAACTTTGGCAAATGGGATACACCACATGGGCAAAGTGGTTTCAAGTCACTTTGTGTGGACAATTTCACAGGAAACACAATGTTTCAAAAACAGCCTTATCTCAGCGAGAAAACCTCAAAAACAGCATAAAAATGCTTTACGGTGCCACGGCTTAAAATAAGTGTTTACGAACAAATTTCTTCATCAGCAAATGGGATACACTACATTGCCAATGTGGCTTCACTTTGTGTCTCCAATTACACAGAAAACAGCATTTCAAGACTCACTTTCTCATCCTAAAGTAAAACTGCATCACAGTGCCACGGCTTAAACTAAGTGTTTACAAACAAGTTTCATACTCAGAACTTTGGCAAATGGGATACACCACATGGGCAAAGTGGTTTCAAGTCACTTTGTGTGGACAATTTCACAGGAAACACAATGTTTCAAAAACAGCCTTATCTCAGCGAGAGAAGCTCAAAAACAGCATAAAACTGCTTTACGGTGCCACGGCTTAAAATAAGTGTTTACGAACAAATTTCTTCATCAGCAAATGGGATACACTACATGACCAATGTGGCTTCACTTTGTGTCTGCAATTACACAGAAAACAGCATTTCAAGACTCACTTTCTCATCCTAATGTAAAACTGCATCACAGCGCCACGGCTTAAACTAAGTGTTTACAAACAAGTTTCATACTCAGAACTTTGGCAAATGGGATACACTACATGGGCAAAGTGGTTTCAAGTCACTTTGTGTGGACAATTTCACAGGAAACACAATGTTTCAAAAACAGCCTTATCTCAGCGAGAGAAGCACAAAAACAGCATAAAACTGCTTTACAGTGCCAAGACTTAAACTAAGTGTTTACGAACAAATTTCTTCATCAGCAAATGGGATACACTACATTGCCAATGTGGCTTCACTTTGTGTCTCCAATTACACAGAAAACAGCATTTCAAGACTCACTTTCTCATCCTAAAGTAAAACTGCATCACAGTGCCACGGCTTAAACTAAGTGTTTACAAACAAGTTTCATACTCAGAACTTTGGCAAATGGGATACACCACATGGGCAAAGTGGTTTCAAGTCACTTTGTGTGGACAATTTCACAGGAAACACAATGTTTCAAAAACAGCCTTATCTCAGCGAGAGAAGCTCAAAAACAGCATAAAACTGCTTTACAGTGCCACGGCTTAAACTAAGTGTTTACGAACAAATTTCTTCATCAGCAAATGGGATACACTACATGGCCAATGTGGCTTCACTTTGTGTCTGCAATTACACAGAAAACAGCATTTCAAGACTCACTTTCTCATCCTAATGTAAAACTGCATCACAGCGCCACGGCTTAAACTAAGTGTTTACAAACAAGTTTCATACTCAGAACTTTGGCAAATGGGATACACCACATGGGCAAAGTGGTTTCAAGTCACTTTGTGTGGACAATTTCACAGGAAACACAATGTTTCAAAAACAGCCTTATCTCAGCGAGAGAAGCTCAAAAACAGCATAAAACTGCTTTACAGTGCAACGGCTTAAACTAAGTGTTTACGAACAAATTTCTTCATCACTACTATGGCAAATGGGATAAACAACATGGACAAAGTGGTTTCAAGTCACTTTGTGTGGACAATTTCACAGGAAACACAATGTTTCAAAAACAGCCTTATCTCAGCGAGAGAAGCACAAAAACAGCATAAAACTGCTTTACAGTGCCACGGCTTAAACTAAGTGTTTACGAACAAATTTCTTCATCACTACTATGGCAAATGGGATCAACAACATGGACAAAATGGTTTCAAGTCACTTTGTGTAGACAGTTTCACATGAAATACAATGTTTCAAAAACAGTCTTATCTCAGCGAGAGAAGCTCAAAAACAGCAGAAAACTGCTTTACAGACCACGGCTTAAACTATGTGTTTACGAACAAATTTCTTCATCACTACTATGGCAAATGGGATAAACAACATGGACAAAGTCGTTTCAAGTCACTTTGTGTGGACAATTTCACAGGAAACACAATGTTTCAAAAACAGCCTTATCTCAGCGAGAGAAGCTCAAAAACAGCATAAAACTGCTTTACGGTGCCACGGCTTAAAATAAGTGTTTACGAACAAATTTCTTCATCAGCAAATGGGATACACTACATGGCCAATGTGGCTTCACTTTGTGTCTGCAATTACACAGAAAACAGCATTTCAAGACTCACTTTCTCATCCTAATGTAAAACTGCATCACAGTGCCACGACTTAAATTAAGTGTTTACAAACAAGTTTCATACTCAGAACTTTGGCAAATGGGATACACCACATGGGCAAAGTGGTTTCAAGTCACTTTGTGTGGACAATTTCACAGGAAACACAATGTTTCAAAAACAGCCTTATCTCAGCGAGAGAAGCTCAAATACAGCATAAAACTGCTTTACAGTGCCAAGGCTTAAACTAAGTGTTTACGAACAAATTTCTTCATCACTACTATGGCAAATGGGATAAACAACATGGACAAAGTGGTTTCAAGTCACTTTGTGTGGACAGTTTCACAGGAAACACAATGTTTCAAAAACAGCCTTATCTCAGCGAGAGAAGCTCAAAAACAGCATAAAACTGCTTTACGGTGCCACGGCTTAAAATAAGTGTTTACGAACAAATTTCTTCATCAGCAAATGGGATACACTACATTGCCAATGTGGCTTCACTTTGTGTCTCCAATTACACAGAAAACAGCATTTCAAGACTCACTTTCTCATCCTAAAGTAAAACTGCATCACAGTGCCACGGCTTAAACTAAGTGTTTACAAACAAGTTTCATACTCAGAACTTTGGCAAATGGGATACACCACATGGGCAAAGTGGTTTCAAGTCACTTTGTGTGGACAATTTCACAGGAAACACAATGTTTCAAAAACAGCCTTATCTCAGCGAGAGAAGCTCAAAAACAGCATAAAATTGCTTTACAGTGCAACGGCTTAAACTAAGTGTTTACGAACAAATTTCTTCATCACTACTATGGCAAATGGGATAAACAACATGGACAAAGTGGTTTCAAGTCACTTTGTGTGGACAATTTCACAGGAAACACAATGTTTCAAAAACAGCCTTATCTCAGCGAGAGAAGCTCAAATACAGCATAAAACTGCTTTACAGTGCCAAGGCTTAAACTAAGTGTTTACGAACAAATTTCTTCATCACTACTATGGCAAATGGGATAAACAACATGGACAAAGTGGTTTCAAGTCACTTTGTGTGGACAGTTTCACAGGAAACACAATGTTTCAAAAACAGCCTTATCTCAGCGAGAGAAGCTCAAAAACAGCATAAAACTGCTTTACGGTGCCACGGCTTAAACTAAGTGTTTACGAACAAATTTCTTCATCAGCAAATGGGATACACTACATTGCCAATGTGGCTTCACTTTGTGTCTCCAATTACACAGAAAACAGCATTTCAAGACTCACTTTCTCATCCTAAAGTAAAACTGCATCACAGTGCCACGGCTTAAACTAAGTGTTTACAAACAAGTTTCATACTCAGAACTTTGGCAAATGGGATACACCACATGGGCAAAGTGGTTTCAAGTCACTTTGTGTGGACAATTTCACAGGAAACACAATGTTTCAAAAACAGCCTTATCTCAGCGAGAAAACCTCAAAAACAGCATAAAAATGCTTTACGGTGCCACGGCTTAAAATAAGTGTTTACGAACAAATTTCTTCATCAGCAAATGGGATACACTACATTGCCAATGTGGCTTCACTTTGTGTCTCCAATTACACAGAAAACAGCATTTCAAGACTCACTTTCTCATCCTAAAGTAAAACTGCATCACAGTGCCACGGCTTAAACTAAGTGTTTACAAACAAGTTTCATACTCAGAACTTTGGCAAATGGGATACACCACATGGGCAAAGTGGTTTCAAGTCACTTTGTGTGGACAATTTCACAGGAAACACAATGTTTCAAAAACAGCCTTATCTCAGCGAGAGAAGCTCAAAAACAGCATAAAACTGCTTTACGGTGCCACGGCTTAAAATAAGTGTTTACGAACAAATTTCTTCATCAGCAAATGGGATACACTACATGACCAATGTGGCTTCACTTTGTGTCTGCAATTACACAGAAAACAGCATTTCAAGACTCACTTTCTCATCCTAATGTAAAACTGCATCACAGCGCCACGGCTTAAACTAAGTGTTTACAAACAAGTTTCATACTCAGAACTTTGGCAAATGGGATACACTACATGGGCAAAGTGGTTTCAAGTCACTTTGTGTGGACAATTTCACAGGAAACACAATGTTTCAAAAACAGCCTTATCTCAGCGAGAGAAGCACAAAAACAGCATAAAACTGCTTTACAGTGCCAAGACTTAAACTAAGTGTTTACGAACAAATTTCTTCATCAGCAAATGGGATACACTACATTGCCAATGTGGCTTCACTTTGTGTCTCCAATTACACAGAAAACAGCATTTCAAGACTCACTTTCTCATCCTAAAGTAAAACTGCATCACAGTGCCACGGCTTAAACTAAGTGTTTACAAACAAGTTTCATACTCAGAACTTTGGCAAATGGGATACACCACATGGGCAAAGTGGTTTCAAGTCACTTTGTGTGGACAATTTCACAGGAAACACAATGTTTCAAAAACAGCCTTATCTCAGCGAGAGAAGCTCAAAAACAGCATAAAACTGCTTTACGGTGCCACGGCTTAAAATAAGTGTTTACGAACAAATTTCTTCATCAGCAAATGGGATACACTACATGACCAATGTGGCTTCACTTTGTGTCTGCAATTACACAGAAAACAGCATTTCAAGACTCACTTTCTCATCCTAATGTAAAACTGCATCACAGCGCCACGGCTTAAACTAAGTGTTTACAAACAAGTTTCATACTCAGAACTTTGGCAAATGGGATACACTACATGGGCAAAGTGGTTTCAAGTCACTTTGTGTGGACAATTTCACAGGAAACACAATGTTTCAAAAACAGCCTTATCTCAGCGAGAGAAGCTCAAAAACAGCAGAAAACTGCTTTACAGTGCCAAGACTTAAACTAAGTGTTTACTAACAAATTTCTTCATCACGACTATGGCAAATGGGATAAACAACATGGACAAAGTGGTTTCAAATCACTTTGTGTGGACAATTTCACAGGAAACACAATGTTTCAAAAACAGCCTTATCTCAGCGAGAGAAGCTCAAAAACAGCAGAAAACTGCTTTACAGTGCCAAGACTTAAACTAAGTGTTTACGAACAAATTTCTTCATCACGACTATGGCAAATGGGATAAACAACATGGACAAAGTGGTTTCAAGTCACTTTGTGTGGACAATTTCACAGGAAACACAATTTTTCAAAAACAGCCTCATCTCAGCGAGAGAAGCTCAAAAACAGCATAAAACTGCTTTACAGTGCCACGGCTTAAACTAAGTGTTTACTAACAAATTTCTTCATCAGCAAATGGGATACACTACATGGCCAATGTGGCTTCACTTTGTGTCTGCAATTACACAGAAAACAGCATTTCAAGAATCACTTTCTCATCCTAATGTAAAACTGCATCACAGTGCCACGGCTTAAACTAAGTGTTTACAAACAAGTTTCATACTCAGAACTTTGGCAAATGGGATACACTACATGGGCAAAGTGGTTTCAAGTCACTTTGTGTGGACAATTTCACAGGAAACACAATTTTTCAAAAACAGCCTTATCTCAGCGAGAGAAGCTCAAAAACAGCATAAAACTGCTTTACAGTGCAACGGCTTAAACTAAGTGTTTACGAACAAATTTCTTCATCACTACTATGGCAAATGGGATAAACAACATGGACAAAGTGGTTTCAAATCACTTTGTCTGGACAATTTCACAGGAAACACAATGTTTCAAAAACAGCCTTATCTCAGCGAGAGAAGCTCAAAAACAGCATAAAACTGCTTTACAGTGCAACGGCTTAAACTAAGTGTTTACGAACAAATTTCTTCATCACTACAATGGCAAATGGGATAAACAACATGGACAAAGTGGTTTCAAGTCACTTTGTGTGGACAGTTTCACAGGAAACACAATGTTTCAAAAACAGCCTTATCTCAGCGAGAGAAGCTCAAATACAGCATAAAACTGCTTTACAGTGCCAAGGCTTAAACTAAGTGTTTACGAACAAATTTCTTCATCACTACTATGGCAAATGGGATAAACAACATGGACAAAGTGGTTTCAAGTCACTTTGTGTGGACAATTTCACAAGAATCACAATTTTTCAAAAACAGCCTTATCTCAGCGAGAGAAGCTCAAAAACAGCATAAAACTGCTTTACAGTGCCACGGCTTAAACTAAGTGTTTACGAACAAATTTCTTCATCACTACTATGGCAAATGGGATAAACAACATGGACAAAGTGGTTTCAAATCACTTTGTGTGGACAATTTCACAGGAAACACAATGTTTCAAAAACAGCCTTATCTCAGCGAGAGAAGCTCAAAAACAGCAGAAAACTGCTTTACAGTGCCAAGACTTAAACTAAGTGTTTACGAACAAATTTCTTCATCAGCAAATGGGATTCACTACATGGCCAATGTGGCTTCACTTTGTGTCTGCAATTACACCGAAAACAGCATTTCAAGACTCACTTTCTCATCCTAATGTAAAACTGCATCACAGCACCACAGCTTAAACTAAGTGTTTACAAACAAGTTTCATACTCAGAACTTTGGCAACTGGGATACACTACATGGGCAAAGTGGTTTCAAGTCACTTTGTGTGGACAATTTCACAGGAAACACAGTGTTTCAAAAACAGCCTTATCTCAGCGAGAGAAGCTCAAAAACAGCAGAAAACTGCTTTACAGTGCCACGGCTTAAACTAAGTGTTTACGAACAAATTTCTTCATCACTACTATGGCAAATGGGATAAACAACATGGACAAAGTGGTTTCAAGTCACTTTGTGTGGACAGTTTCACAGGAAACACAATGTTTCAAAAACAGCCTTATCTCAGCGAGAGAAGCTCAAAAACAGCATAAAAATGCTTTACGGTGCCACGGCTTAAAATAAGTGTTTACGAACAAATTTCTTCATCAGCAAATGGGATACACTACATTGCCAATGTGGCTTCACTTTGTGTCTGCAATTACACAGAAAACAGCTTTTCAAGACTCACTTTCTCATCCTAATGTAAAACTGCATCACAGTGCCACGGCTTAAACTAAGTGTTTACAAACAAGTTTCATACTCAGAACTTTGGCAAATGGGATACACCACATGGGCAAAGTGGTTTCAAGTCACTTTGTGTGGACAATTTCACAGGAAACACAATGTTTCAAAAACAGCCTTATCTCAGCGAGAGAAGCTCAAAAACGGCAGAAAACTGCTTTACAGTGCCAAGACTTAAACTAAGTTTTTACGAACAAATTTCTTCATCACGACTATGGCAAATGGGATAAACAACATGGACAAAGTGGTTTCAAGTCACTTTGTGTGGACAATTTCACAGGAAACACAATTTTTCAAAAACAGCCTTATCTCAGCGAAAGAAGCTCAAAAACAGCATAAAACTGCTTTACAGTGCCACGGCTTAAACTAAGTGTTTACGAACAAATTTCTTCATCAGCAAATGGGATACACTACATGGCCAATGTGGCTTCACTTTGTGTCTGCAATTACACCGAAAACAGCATTTCAAGACTCACTTTCTCATCCTAATGTAAAACTGCATCACAGTGCCACGGCTTAAACTAAGTGTTTACAAACAAGTTTCATACTCAGAACTTTGGCAAATGGGATACACTACATGGGCAAAGTGGTTTCAAGTCACTTTGTGTGGACAATTTCACAGGAAACACAATGTTTCAAAAACAGCCTTATCTCAGCGAGAGAAGCTCAAATACAGCATAAAACTGCTTTACAGTGCAACGGCTTAAACTAAGTGTTTACGAACAAATTTCTTCATCACTACTATGGCAAATGGGATAAACAACATGGACAAAGTGGTTTCAAATCACTTTGTGTGGACAATTTCACAGGAAACACAATTTTTCAAAAACAGCCTTATCTCAGCGAGAGAAGCTCAAAAACAGCAGAAAACTGCTTTACAGTGCCAAGACTTAAACTAAGTGTTTACGAACAAATTTCTTCATCAGCAAATGGGATTCACTACATGGCCAATGTGGCTTCACTTTGTGTCTGCAATTACACCGAAAACAGCATTTCAAGACTCACTTTCTCATCCTAATGTAAAACTGCATCACAGCACCACAGCTTAAACTAAGTGTTTACAAACAAGTTTCATACTCAGAACTTTGGCAACTGGGATACACTACATGGGCAAAGTGGTTTCAAGTCACTTTGTGTGGACAATTTCACAGGAAACACAGTGTTTCAAAAACAGCCTTATCTCAGCGAGAGAAGCTCAAAAACAGCAGAAAACTGCTTTACAGTGCCACGGCTTAAACTAAGTGTTTACGAACAAATTTCTTCATCACTACTATGGCAAATGGGATAAACAACATGGACAAAGTGGTTTCAAGTCACTTTGTGTGGACAGTTTCACAGGAAACACAATGTTTCAAAAACAGCCTTATCTCAGCGAGAGAAGCTCAAAAACAGCATAAAAATGCTTTACGGTGCCACGGCTTAAAATAAGTGTTTACGAACAAATTTCTTCATCAGCAAATGGGATACACTACATTGCCAATGTGGCTTCACTTTGTGTCTGCAATTACACAGAAAACAGCTTTTCAAGACTCACTTTCTCATCCTAATGTAAAACTGCATCACAGTGCCACGGCTTAAACTAAGTGTTTACAAACAAGTTTCATACTCAGAACTTTGGCAAATGGGATACACCACATGGGCAAAGTGGTTTCAAGTCACTTTGTGTGGACAATTTCACAGGAAACACAATGTTTCAAAAACAGCCTTATCTCAGCGAGAGAAGCACAAAAACAGCATAAAACTGCTTTACAGTGCAACGGCTTAAACTAAGTGTTTACGAACAAATTTCTTCATCACTACTATGGCAAATGGGATAAACAACATGGACAAAGTGGTTTCAAGTCACTTTGTGTGGACAATTTCACAGGAAACACAATGTTTCAAAAACAGCCTTATCTCAGCGAGAGAAGCTCAAAAACAGCATAAAACTGCTTTACAGTGCCACGGCTTAAACTAAGTGTTTACGAACAAATTTCTTCATCAGCAAATGGGATACACTACATGGCCAATGTGGCTTCACTTTGTGTCTGCAATTACACAGAAAACAGCATTTCAAGACTCACTTTCTCATCCTAAAGTAAAACTGCATCACAGCGCCACGGCTTAAACTAAGTGTTTACAAACAAGTTTCATACTCAGAACTTTGGCAAATGGGATACACCACATGGGCAAAGTGGTTTCAAGTCACTTTGTGTGGACAATTTCACAGGAAACACAATGTTTCAAAAACAGCCTTATCTCAGCGAGAGAAGCTCAAAAACAGCATAAAACTGCTTTACAGTGCAACGGCTTAAACTAAGTGTTTACGAACAAATTTCTTCATCACTACTATGGCAAATGGGATAAACAACATGGACAAAGTGGTTTCAAGTCACTTTGTGTGGACAATTTCACAGGAAACACAATGTTTCAAAAACAGCCTTATCTCAGCGAGAGAAGCACAAAAACAGCATAAAACTGCTTTACAGTGCCAAGACTTAAACTAAGTGTTTACGAACAAATTTCTTCATCAGCAAATGGGATACACTACATTGCCAATGTGGCTTCACTTTGTGTCTCCAATTACACAGAAAACAGCATTTCAAGACTCACTTTCTCATCCTAATGTAAAACTGCATCACAGTGCCACGGCTTAAACTAAGTGTTTACAAACAAGTTTCATACTCAGAACTTTGGCAAATGGGATACACCACATGGGCAAAGTGGTTTCAAGTCACTTTGTGTGGACAATTTCACAGGAAACACAATTTTTCAAAAACAGCCTTATCTCAGCGAAAGAAGCTCAAAAACAGCATAAAACTGCTTTACAGTGCCACGGCTTAAACTAAGTGTTTACGAACAAATTTCTTCATCAGCAAATGGGATACACTACATGGCCAATGTGGCTTCACTTTGTGTCTGCAATTACACCGAAAACAGCATTTCAAGACTCACTTTCTCATCCTAATGTAAAACTGCATCACAGTGCCACGGCTTAAACTAAGTGTTTACAAACAAGTTTCATACTCAGAACTTTGGCAAATGGGATACACTACATGGGCAAAGTGGTTTCAAGTCACTTTGTGTGGACAATTTCACAGGAAACACAATGTTTCAAAAACAGCCTTATCTCAGCGAGAGAAGCTCAAATACAGCATAAAACTGCTTTACAGTGCAACGGCTTAAACTAAGTGTTTACGAACAAATTTCTTCATCACTACTATGGCAAATGGGATAAACAACATGGACAAAGTGGTTTCAAATCACTTTGTGTGGACAATTTCACAGGAAACACAATGTTTCAAAAACAGCCTTATCTCAGCGAGAGAAGCTCAAAAACAGCAGAAAACTGCTTTACAGTGCCAAGACTTAAACTAAGTGTTTACGAACAAATTTCTTCATCAGCAAATGGGATTCACTACATGGCCAATGTGGCTTCACTTTGTGTCTGCAATTACACCGAAAACAGCATTTCAAGACTCACTTTCTCATCCTAATGTAAAACTGCATCACAGCACCACAGCTTAAACTAAGTGTTTACAAACAAGTTTCATACTCAGAACTTTGGCAACTGGGATACACTACATGGGCAAAGTGGTTTCAAGTCACTTTGTGTGGACAATTTCACAGGAAACACAGTGTTTCAAAAACAGCCTTATCTCAGCGAGAGAAGCTCAAAAACAGCAGAAAACTGCTTTACAGTGCCACGGCTTAAACTAAGTGTTTACGAACAAATTTCTTCATCACTACTATGGCAAATGGGATAAACAACATGGACAAAGTGGTTTCAAGTCACTTTGTGTGGACAGTTTCACAGGAAACACAATGTTTCAAAAACAGCCTTATCTCAGCGAGAGAAGCTCAAAAACAGCATAAAAATGCTTTACGGTGCCACGGCTTAAAATAAGTGTTTACGAACAAATTTCTTCATCAGCAAATGGGATACACTACATTGCCAATGTGGCTTCACTTTGTGTCTGCAATTACACAGAAAACAGCTTTTCAAGACTCACTTTCTCATCCTAATGTAAAACTGCATCACAGTGCCACGGCTTAAACTAAGTGTTTACAAACAAGTTTCATACTCAGAACTTAAATGGGATACACCACATGGGCAAAGTGGTTTCAAGTCACTTTGTGTGGACAATTTCACAGGAAACACAATGTTTCAAAAACAGCCTTATCTCAGCGAGAGAAGCACAAAAACAGCATAAAACTGCTTTACAGTGCAACGGCTTAAACTAAGTGTTTACGAACAAATTTCTTCATCACTACTATGGCAAATGGGATAAACAACATGGACAAAGTGGTTTCAAGTCACTTTGTGTGGACAATTTCACAGGAAACACAATGTTTCAAAAACAGCCTTATCTCAGCGAGAGAAGCTCAAAAACAGCATAAAACTGCTTTACAGTGCCACGGCTTAAACTAAGTGTTTACGAACAAATTTCTTCATCAGCAAATGGGATACACTACATGGCCAATGTGGCTTCACTTTGTGTCTGCAATTACACAGAAAACAGCATTTCAAGACTCACTTTCTCATCCTAATGTAAAACTGCATCACAGCGCCACGGCTTAAACTAAGTGTTTACAAACAAGTTTCATACTCAGAACTTTGGCAAATGGGATACACTACATGGGCAAAGTGGTTTCAAGTCACTTTGTGTGGACAATTTCACAGGAAACACAATGTTTCAAAAACAGCCTTATCTCAGCGAGAGAAGCTCAAAAACAGCATAAAACTGCTTTACAGTGCAACGGCTTAAACTAAGTGTTTACGAACAAATTTCTTCATCACTACTATGGCAAATGGGATAAACAACATGGACAAAGTGGTTTCAAGTCACTTTGTGTGGACAATTTCACAGGAAACACAATGTTTCAAAAACAGCCTTATCTCAGCGAGAGAAGCACAAAAACAGCATAAAACTGCTTTACAGTGCCAAGACTTAAACTAAGTGTTTACGAACAAATTTCTTCATCAGCAAATGGGATACACTACATTGCCAATGTGGCTTCACTTTGTGTCTCCAATTACACAGAAAACAGCATTTCAAGACTCACTTTCTCATCCTAATGTAAAACTGCATCACAGTGCCACGGCTTAAACTAAGTGTTTACAAACAAGTTTCATACTCAGAACTTTGGCAAATGGGATACACCACATGGGCAAAGTGGTTTCAAGTCACTTTGTGTGGACAATTTCACAGGAAACACAATGTTTCAAAAACAGCCTTATCTCAGCGAGAGAAGCTCAAAAACGGCAGAAAACTGCTTTACAGTGCCACGGCTTAAACTAAGTGTTTACGAACAAATTTCTTCATCAGCAAATGGGATACACTACATGGCCAATGTGGCTTCACTTTGTGTCTGCAATTACACAGAAAACAGCATTTCAAGAATCACTTTCTCATCCTAATGTAAAACTGCATCACAGTGCCACGGCTTAAACTAAGTGTTTTCAAACAAGTTTCATACTCAGAACTTTGGCAAATGGGATACACTACATGGGCAAAGTGGTTTCAAGTCACTTTGTGTGGACAATTTCACAGGAAACACAATGTTTCAAAAACAGCCTTATCTCAGCGAGAGAAGCTCAAATACAGCATAAAACTGCTTTACAGTGCAACGGCTTAAACTAAGTGTTTACGAACAAATTTCTTCATCACTACTATGGCAAATGGGATAAACAACATGGACAAAGTGGTTTCAAATCACTTTGTGTGGACAATTTCACAGGAAACACAATGTTTCAAAAACAGCCTTATCTCAGCGAGAGAAGCTCAAAAACAGCAGAAAACTGCTTTACAGTGCCAAGACTTAAACTAAGTGTTTACGAACAAATTTCTTCATCAGCAAATGGGATTCACTACATGGCCAATGTGGCTTCACTTTGTGTCTGCAATTACACCGAAAACAGCATTTCAAGACTCACTTTCTCATCCTAATGTAAAACTGCATCACAGCACCACAGCTTAAAATAAGTGTTTACAAACAAGTTTCATACTCAGAACTTTGGCAACTGGGATACACTACATGGGCAAAGTGGTTTCAAGTCACTTTGTGTGGACAATTTCACAGGAAACACAGTGTTTCAAAAACAGCCTTATCTCAGCGAGAGAAGCTCAAAAACAGCAGAAAACTGCTTTACAGTGCCACGGCTTAAACTAAGTGTTTACGAACAAATTTCTTCATCACTACTATGGCAAATGGGATAAACAACATGGACAAAGTGGTTTCAAGTCACTTTGTGTGGACAGTTTCACAGGAAACACAATGTTTCAAAAACAGCCTTATCTCAGCGAGAGAAGCTCAAAAACAGCATAAAAATGCTTTACGGTGCCACGGCTTAAAATAAGTGTTTACGAACAAATTTCTTCATCAGCAAATGGGATACACTACATTGCCAATGTGGCTTCACTTTGTGTCTGCAATTACACAGAAAACAGCTTTTCAAGACTCACTTTCTCATCCTAATGTAAAACTGCATCACAGTGCCACGGCTTAAACTAAGTGTTTACAAACAAGTTTCATACTCAGAACTTTGGCAAATGGGATACACCACATGGGCAAAGTGGTTTCAAGTCACTTTGTGTGGACAATTTCACAGGAAACACAATGTTTCAAAAACAGCCTTATCTCAGCGAGAGAAGCACAAAAACAGCATAAAACTGCTTTACAGTGCAACGGCTTAAACTAACTGTTTACGAACAAATTTCTTCATCACTACTATGGCAAATGGGATAAACAACATGGACAAAGTGTTTTCAAGTCACTTTGTGTGGACAATTTCACAAGAAACACAATGTTTCAAAAACAGCCTTATCTCAGCGAGAGAAGCTCAAAAACAGCATAAAACTGCTTTACAGTGCCACGGCTTAAAATAAGTGTTTACGAACAAATTTCTTCATCAGCAAATGGGATACACTACATGGCCAATGTGGCTTCACTTTGTGTCTGCAATTACACAGAAAACAGCATTTCAAGACTCACTTTCTCATCCTAATGTAAAACTGCATCACAGCGCCACGGCTTAAACTAAGTGTTTACAAACAAGTTTCATACTCAGAACTTTGGCAAATGGGATACACCACATGGGCAAAGTGGTTTCAAGTCACTTTGTGTGGACAATTTCACAGGAAACACAATGTTTCAAAAACAGCCTTATCTCAGCGAGAGAAGCTCAAAAACAGCATAAAACTGCTTTACAGTGCAACGGCTTAAACTAAGTGTTTACGAACAAATTTCTTCATCACTACTATGGCAAATGGGATAAACAACATGGACAAAGTGGTTTCAAGTCACTTTGTGTGGACAATTTCACAGGAAACACAATGTTTCAAAAACAGCCTTATCTCAGCGAGAGAAGCACAAAAACAGCATAAAACTGCTTTACAGTGCCAAGACTTAAACTAAGTGTTTACGAACAAATTTCTTCATCAGCAAATGGGATACACTACATTGCCAATGTGGCTTCACTTTGTGTCTGCAATTACACAGAAAACAGCATTTCAAGAATCACTTTCTCATCCTAATGTAAAACTGCATCACAGTGCCACGGCTTAAACTAAGTGTTTTCAAACAAGTTTCATACTCAGAACTTTGGCAAATGGGATACACTACATGGGCAAAGTGGTTTCAAGTCACTTTGTGTGGACAATTTCACAGGAAACACAATGTTTCAAAAACAGCCTTATCTCAGCGAGAGAAGCTCAAAAACAGCTAAAAACTGCTTTACAGTGCCAAGGCTTAAACTAAGTGTTTACGAACAAATTTCTTCATCAGCAAATGGGATACACTACATGGCCAATGTGGCTTCACTTTGTGTCTGCAATTACACAGAAAACAGCATTTCAAGAATCACTTTCTCATCCTAATGTAAAACTGCATCACAGTGCCACGGCTTAAACTAAGTGTTTTCAAACAAGTTTCATACTCAGAACTTTGGCAAATGGGATACACTACATGGGCAAAGTGGTTTCAAGTCACTTTGTGTGGACAATTTCACAGGAAACACAATGTTTCAAAAACAGCCTTATCTCAGCGAGAGAAGCTCAAAAACAGCTAAAAACTGCTTTACAGTGCCAAGGCTTAAACTAAGTGTTTACGAACAAATTTCTTCATCACTACTATGGCAAATGGGATAAACAACATGGACAAAGTGGTTTCAAGTCACTTTGTGTGGACATTTTCACAGGAAACACAATGTTTCAAAAACAGCCTTATCTCAGCGAGAGAAGCTCAAAAACAGCATAAAACTGCTTTACAGTGACACGGCTTAAACGAAGTGTTTACGAACAAATTTCTTCATCAGCAAATGGGATACACTACATGGCCAATGTGGCTTCACTTTGTGTCTGCAATTACACAGAAAACAGCATTTCAAGAATCACTTTCTCATCCTAATGTAAAACTGCATCACAAGTGCCACGGCTTAAACTAAGTGTTTACAAACAAGTTTCATACTCAAAACTTTGGCAAATGGGATACACCACATGGGCAAAGTGGTTTCAAGTCACTTTGTGTGGACAATTTCACAGGAAACACAATGTTTCAAAAACAGCCTTATCTCAGCGAGAGAAGCACAAAAACAGCATAAAACTGCTTTACAGTGCAACGGCTTAAACTAAGTGTTTACGAACAAATTTCTTCATCACTACAATGGCAAATGGGATAAACAACATGGACAAAGTGGTTTCAAGTCACTTTGTGTGGACAGTTTCACAGGAAACACAATGTTTCAAAAACAGCCTTATCTCAGCGAGAGAAGCTCAAATACAGCATAAAACTGCTTTACAGTGCAACGGCTTAAACTAAGTGTTTACGAACAAATTTCTTCATCACTACAATGGCAAATGGGATAAACAACATGGACAAAGTGGTTTCAAGTCACTTTGTGTGGACAGTTTCACAGGAAACACAATGTTTCAAAAACAGCCTTATCTCAGCGAGAGAAGCTCAAATACAGCATAAAACTGCTTTACAGTGCCAAGGCTTAAACTAAGTGTTTACGAACAAATTTCTTCATCACTACTATGGCAAATGGGATAAACAACATGGACAAAGTGGTTTCAAGTCACTTTGTGTGGACAATTTCACAGGAATCACAATTTTTCAAAAACAGCCTTATCTCAGCGAGAGAAGCTCAAAAACAGCATAAAACTGCTTTACAGTGCCAAGGCTTAAACTAAGTGTTTACGAACAAATTTCTTCATCACTACTATGGCAAATGGGATCAACAACATGGACAAAGTGGCTTCAAGTCACTTTGTGTCTACAATTTCACAAAAAACAGCATTTCAAGTCTCACTTTCTCAGCCTAATGTAAAACTGCATCACAGCGTCACGGCTTCAACTAAGTGTTTACAAGCTAATTTCTTAATCATTAGTGTGGGAAATGGGATAAACTACATGGGCAAGGAGTTTTCAAGTCACTTTGTGGAAAATTTCACAGAAAACAGTATTTGAAATCTCACTTTCTCATCCTAATGTTTTTACATTAGGATGCATCACAGCGTCACGGCTTCAACTAAGTGTTTACTAGCAAATTTCTTCATCATTAGTGTGGGAAATGGGATAAACTACGTGGCCAAAGTGGCTTCAAGTCACTTTTTGTCTGCAATTTCACAGAAAACAGCATTTCAAGTCTTACTTTCTCAACCTAATGTAAAACTGCATCACAGCGTCACGGCTTCAACTAAGTGTTTACAAACAAGTTTCCTACTCAGAACTATGGCAAATGTGATGAACTACATGGCTTCAAGTGGTTTCAAGTCACTTTGTGTGGACAATTTAACAGGAAACAGCATTTCAAGTCTCACTTTCTCATCCTAATGTAAAACTGCATCACAGCGTCACGGTTTCAACTAAGTGTTTACAAGCAAATTTCTTCATCAGTAGTTTGGGAAATGGGATAAACAACATGGCCAAGGAGATTTCAAGTCACTTTGTGTGGACAATTTCACAGGAAACACAATGTTTCAAAAACAGCCTTATCTCAGCGAGAGAAGCTCAAATACAGCATAAAACTGCTTTACAGTGCAACGGCTTAAACTAAGTGTTTACGAACAAATTTCTTCATCACTACTATGGCAAATGGGATAAACAACATGGACAAAGTGGTTTCAAATCACTTTGTGTGGACAATTTCACAGGAAACACAATGTTTCAAAAACAGCCTTATCTCAGCGAGAGAAGCTCAAAAACAGCAGAAAACTGCTTTACAGTGCCAAGACTTAAACTAAGTGTTTACGAACAAATTTCTTCATCAGCAAATGGGATTCACTACATGGCCAATGTGGCTTCACTTTGTGTCTGCAATTACACCGAAAACAGCATTTCAAGACTCACTTTCTCATCCTAATGTAAAACTGCATCACAGCACCACGGCTTAAACTAAGTGTTTACAAACAAGTTTCATACTCAGAACTTTGGCAACTGGGATGCACTACATGGGCAAAGTGGTTTCAAGTCACTTTGTGTGGACAATTTCACAGGAAACACAGTGTTTCAAAAACAGCCTTATCTCAGCGAGAGAAGCTCAAAAACAGCAGAAAACTGCTTTACAGTGCCACGGCTTAAACTAAGTGTTTACGAACAAATTTCTTCATCACTACTATGGCAAATGGGATAAACAACATGGACAAAGTGGTTTCAAGTCACTTTGTGTGGACAGTTTCACAGGAAACACAATGTTTCAAAAACAGCCTTATCTCAGCGAGAGAAGCTCAAAAACAGCATAAAAATGCTTTACGGTGCCACGGCTTAAAATAAGTGTTTACGAACAAATTTCTTCATCAGCAAATGGGATACACTACATGGCCAATGTGGCTTCACTTTGTGTCTGCAATTACACAGAAAACAGCATTTCAAGACTCACTTTCTCATCTTAATGTAAAACTGCATCACAGCGCCACGGCTTAAACTAAGTGTTTCAAACAAGTTTCATACTCAGAACTTTGGCAAATGGGATACACCACATGGGCAAAGTGGTTTCAAGTCACTTTGTGTGGACAATTTCACAGGAAACACAATGTTTCAAAAACAGCCTTATCTCAGCGAGAGAAGCTCAAAAACAGCATAAAACTGCTTTACAGTGCAACGGCTTAAACTAAGTGTTTACGAACAAATTTCTTCATCACTACTATGGCAAATGGGATAAACAACATGGACAAAGTGGTTTCAAGTCACTTTGTGTGGACAATTTCACAGGAAACACAATGTTTCAAAAACAGCCTTATCTCAGCGAGAGAAGCACAAAAACAGCATAAAACTGCTTTACAGTGCCAAGACTTAAACTAAGTGTTTACGAACAAATTTCTTCATCACTACTATGGCAAATGGGATAAACAACATGGACAAAGTGGTTTCAAGTCACTTTGTGTGGACAATTTCACAGGAAACACAATTTTTCAAAAACAGCCTTATCTCAGCGAAAGAAGCTCAAAAACAGCATAAAACTGCTTTACAGTGCCACGGCTTAAACTAAGTGTTTACGAACAAATTTCTTCATCAGCAAATGGGATACACTACATGGCCAATGTGGCTTCACTTTGTGTCTGCAATTACACAGAAAACAGCATTTCAAGAATCACTTTCTCATCCTAATGTAAAACTGCATCACAGTGCCACGGCTTAAACTAAGTGTTTTCAAACAAGTTTCATACTCAGAACTTTGGCAAATGGGATACACTACATGGGCAAAGTGGTTTCAAGTCACTTTGTGTGGACAATTTCACAGGAAACACAATGTTTCAAAAACAGCCTTATCTCAGCGAGAGAAGCTCAAATACAGCATAAAACTGCTTTACAGTGCAACGGCTTAAACTAAGTGTTTACGAACAAATTTCTTCATCACTACAATGGCAAATGGGATAAACAACATGGACAAAGTGGTTTCAAGTCACTTTGTGTGGACAGTTTCACAGGAAACACAATGTTTCAAAAACAGCCTTATCTCAGCGAGAGAAGCTCAAAAACAGCATAAAACTGCTTTACAGTGCCAAGGCTTAAACTAAGTGTTTACGAACAAATTTCTTCATCACTACTATGGCAAATGGGATAAACAACATGGACAAAGTGGTTTCAAGTCACTTTGTGTGGACAATTTCACAGGAAACACAATGTTTCAAAAACAGCCTTATCTCAGCGAGAGAAGCTCAAAAACAGCATAAAACTGCTTTACAGTGCCAAGACTTAAACTAAGTGTTTACGAACAAATTTCTTCATCACTACTATGGCAAATGGGATAAACAACATGGACAAAGTGGTTTCAAGTCACTTTGTGTGGACAATTTCACAGGAAACACAATGTTTCAAAAACAGCCTTATCTCAGCGAGAGAAGCTCAAAAACAGCATAAAACTGCTTTACAGTGCCAAGACTTAAACTAAGTGTTTACGAACAAATTTCTTCATCCTGACTATGGCAAATGGGATAAACAACATGGACAAAGTGGTTTCAAGTCTCTTTGTGTGGACAATTTCACAGGAAACACAATTTTTCAAAAACAGCCTTATCTCAGCGAGAGAAGCTCAAAAACAGCATAAAACTGCTTTACAGTGCCAAGACTTAAACTAAGTGTTTACGAACAAATTTCTTCATCACTACTATGGCAAATGGGATAAACAACATGGACAAAGTGGTTTCAAGTCACTTTGTGTGGACAATTTCACAGGAAACACAATTTTTCAAAAACAGCCTTATCTCAGCGAGAGAAGCTCAAAAACAGCATAAAACTGCTTTACAGTGCCACGGCTTAAACTAAGTGTTTACGAACAAATTTCTTCATCAGCAAATGGGATACACTACATGGCCAATGTGGCTTCACTTTGTGTCTGCAATTACACAGAAAACAGCATTTCAAGAATCACTTTCTCATCCTAATGTAAAACTGCATCACAGTGCCACGGCTTAAACTAAGTGTTTACAAACAAGTTTCATACTCAGAACTTTGGCAAATGGGATACACTACATGGGCAAAGTGGTTTCAAGTCACTTTGTGTGGACAATTTCACAGGAAACACAATGTTTCAAAAACAGCCTTATCTCAGCGAGAGAAGCTCAAAAACAGCAGAAAACTGCTTTACAGTGCCACGGCTTAAACTAAGTGTTTACGAACAAATTTCTTCATCACTACTATGGCAAATGGGATAAACAACATGGACAAAGTGGTTTCAAGTCACTTTGTGTGGACAATTTCACAGGAAACACAATGTTTCAAAAACAGCCTTATCTCAGCGAGAGAAGCTCAAAAATAGCATAAAACTGCTTTACAGTGCAACGGCTTAAACTAAGTGTTTACGAACAAATTTCTTCATCACTACTATGGCAAATGGGATAAACAACATGGACAAAGTGGTTTCAAGTCACTTTGTGTGGACAATTTCACAGGAAACACAATGTTTCAAAAACAGCCTTATCTCAGCGAGAGAAGCTCAAAAACAGCAGAAAACTGCTTTACGACTTAAACTAAGTGTTTACGAACAAATTTCTTCATCACTACTATGGCAAATGGGATAATCAACATGGACAAAGTGGTTTCAAGTCACTTTGTGTGGACAATTTCACAGGAAACACAATGTTTCAAAAACAGCCTTATCTCAGCGAGAGAAGATCAAAAACAGCATAAAACTGCTTTACAGTGCCACGGCTTAAACTAAGTGTTTACAAACAAGTTTCTTCATCACTACTATGACAAATGGGATAAACAACATGGACAAAGTGGTTTCAAGTTACTTTGTGTGGACAATTTCACAGGAAACACAATGTTTCAAAAACAGCCTTATCTCAGCGAGAGAAGCTCAAAAACAGCATAAAACTGCTTTACAGTGCCACGGCTTAAACTAAGTGTTTACGAACAAATTTCTTCATCAGCAAATGGGATGCACTACATGGCCAATGTGGCTTCACTTTGTGTCTGCAATAGCACAGAAAACAGCATTTCAAGACTAACTTTCTCATCCTAATGTAAAACTGCATCACAGCGCCACGGCTTAAACTAAGTGTTTACAAACAAGTTTCATACTCAGAACTTTGGCAAATGGGATACACTACATGGGCAAAGTGGTTTCAAGTCACTTTGTGTGGACAATTTCACAGGAAACACAATGTTTCAAAAACAGCCTTATCTCAGCGAGAGAAGCTCAAAAACAGCAGAAAACTGCTTTACAGTGCCACGGCTTAAACTAAGTGTTTACGAACAAATTTCTTAATCACTACTATGGCAAATGGGATAAACAACATGGACAAAGTGGTTTCAAGTCACTTTGTGTGGACAATTTCACAGGAAACACAATGTTTCAAAAACAGCCTTATCTCAGCGAGAGAAGCTCAAAAACAGCAGAAAACTGCTTTACAGTGCCAAGGCTTAAACTAAGTGTTTACGAACAAATTTCTTCATCACTACTATGGCAAATGTGATTAACAACATGGACAAAGTGGTTTCAAGTTACTTTGTGTGGACAATTTCACAGGAAACACAATGTTTCAAAAACAGCCTTATCTCAGCGAGAGAAGCTCAAAAACAGCATTAAACTGCTTTACAGTGCCAAGGCTTAAACTAAGTGTTTACGAACAAATTTCTTCATCACTACTATGGCAAATGGGATAAACAACATGGACAAAGTGGTTTCAAGTTACTTTGTGTGGACAATTTCACAGGAAACACAATGTTTCAAAAACAGCCTTATCTCAGCGAGAGAAGCTCAAAAACAGCATAAAACTGCTTTACAGTGCCACGGCTTAAACTAAGTGTTTACGAACAAATTTCTTCATCAGCAAATGGGAAACACTACATGGCCAATGTGGCTTCACTTTGTGTCTGCAATTACACAGAAAACAGCATTTCAAGACTCATTTTCTCATCCTAATGTAAAACTGCATCACAGCGCCACGGCTTAAACTAAGTGTTTACAAACAAGTTTCATACTCAGAACTTTGGCAAATGGGATACACCACATGGGCAAAGTGGTTTCAAGTCACTTTATGTGGACAATTTCACAGGAAACACAATGTTTCAAAAACAGCCTTATCTCAGCGAGAGAAGCTCAAAAACAGCATAAAACTGCTTTACAGTGCCACGGCTTAAACTAAGTGTTTACGAACAAATTTCTTCATCACTACTATGGCAAATGGGATCAACAACATGGACAAAATGGTTTCAAGTCACTTTGTGTAGACAGTTTCACATGAAACACAATGTTTCAAAAACAGCCTTATCTCAGCGAGAGAAGCTCAAAAACAGCAGAAAACTGCTTTACAGTGCCACGGCTTAAACTATATGTTTACGAACAAATTTCTTCATCACTACTATGGCAAATGGGATAAACAACATGGACAAAGTCGTTTCAAGTCACTTTGTGTGGACAATTTCACAGGAAACACAATGTTTCAAAAACAGCCTTATCTCAGCGAGAGAAGCTCAAAAACAGCATAAAACTGCTTTACAGTGCCACGGCTTAAACTAAGTGTTTACGAACAAATTTCTTCATCAGCAAATGGGATACACTACATGGCCAATGTGGCTTCACTTTGTGTCTGCAATTACACAGAAAACAGCATTTCAAGAATCACTTTCTCATCCTAATGTAAAACTGCATCATAGTGCCACGGCTTAAACTAAGTGTTTACAAACAAGTTTCATACTCAGAACTTTGGCAAATGGGATACACCACATGGGCAAAGTGGTTTCAAGTCACTTTGTGTGGACAATTTCACAGGAAACACAATGTTTCAAAAACAGCCTTATCTCAGCGAGAGAAGCTCAAAAACAGCAGAAAACTGCTTTACAGTGCCACGGCTTAAACTAAGTGTTTACGAACAAATTTCTTCATCACTACTATGGCAAATGGGATAAACAACATGGACAAAGTGGTTTCAAGTCACTTTGTGTGGACAATTTCACAGGAAACACAATGTTTCAAAAACAGCCTTATCTCAGCGAGAGAAGCTCAAAAACAGCATAAAACTGCTTTACAGTGCCACGGCTTAAACTAAGTGTTTACGAACAAATTTCTTCATCAGCAAATGGGATACACTACATGGCCAATGTGGCTTCACTTTGTGTCTGCAATTACACAGAAAACAGCATTTCAAGACTCACTTTCTCATCCTAATGTAAAACTGCATCACAGCGCCACGGCTTAAACTAAGTGTTTACAAAAAAGTTTCAAACTCAGAACTTTGGCAAATGGGATACACCACATGGGCAAAGTGGTTTCAAGTCACTTTGTGTGGACAATTTCACAGGAAACACAATGTTTCAAAAACAGCCTTATCTCAGCGAGAGAAGCTCAAAAACAGCAGAAAACTGCTTTACAGTGCCAAGGCTTAAACAAAGTGTTTACGAACAAATTTCTTCATCACTACTATGGCAAATGGGATAAACAACATGGACAAAGTGGTTTCAAGTCACTTTGTGTGGACAATTTCACAGGAAACACAATGTTTCAAAAACAGCCTTATCTCAGCGAGAGAAGCTCAAAAACAGCAGAAAACTGCTTTACAGTGCCAAGACTTAAACTAAGTGTTTACGAACAAATTTCTTCATCACTACTATGGCAAATGGGATAAACAACATGGACAAAGTGGTTTCAAGTCATTTTGTGTGGACAATTTCACAGGAAAAACAATGTTTCAAAAACAGCCTTGTCTCAGCGAGAGAAGGTCAAAAACAGCATTAAACTGCTTTACAGTGCCAAGGCTTAAACTAAGTGTTTACGAACAAATTTCTTCATCACTACTATGGCAAATGGGATAAACAACATGGACAAAGTGGTTTCAAGTTACTTTGTGTGGACAATTTCACAGGAAACACAATGTTTCAAAAACAGCCTTATCTCAGCGAGAGAAGCTCAAAAACAGCATAAAACTGCTTTACAGTGCCACGGCTTAAACTAAGTGTTTACGAACAAATTTCTTCATCAGCAAATGGGAAACACTACATGGCCAATGTGGCTTCACTTTATGTCTGCAATTACACAGAAAACAGCATTTCAAGACTCATTTTCTCATCCTAATGTAAAACTGCATCACAGCGCCACGGCTTAAACTAAGTGTTTACAAACAAGTTTCATACTCAGAACTTTGGCAAATGGGATACACCACATGGGCAAAGTGGTTTCAAGTCACTTTGTGTGGACAATTTCACAGGAAACACAATGTTTCAAAAACAGCCTTATCTCAGCGAGAGAAGCTCAAAAACAGCAGAAAACTGCTTTACAGTGCCACGGCTTAAACTAAGTGTTTAAGAACAAATTTCTTCATCACTACTATGGCAAATGGGATAAACAACATGGACAAAGTGGTTTCAAGTCACTTTGTGTGGACAATTTCACAGGAAACACAATGTTTCAAAAACAGCCTTATCTCAGCGAGACAAGCTCAAATAAAGCATAAAGCAGCTTTACAGTGTCACGGCTTCAACTAAGTGTTTACAAACAAGTTTCTCACTCAGTACTATGGCAAATGTGATAAACTACGTGGCTTCAAGTGGCTTCAAGTCCACTTTGTGTCTGCAATTTCACAGAAAACAGCATTTCAAGTCTCACTTTCTCAGCCTATTGTAAAACTGCATCACAGCGTCACGGCTTCAACTAAGTGTTTACAAGCAAATGTCTTCATCACTACTATGGCAAATGGCATAAACTCCAGGGCGAAAGTGGTTTCAAGTCACTTTGTGTGGACAATTTCAAAGGAAACACAATGTTTCAAAAACAGCCTTTTCTCAGCCAGAGAAGCTCAAATACAGCTTAAAACTGCATTACAGTGCCATGGCTTAAACTAAGTTTTTACAAACAAGTTTCTTACTCAGAACTATGGTAAATGTGATAAACTACATGGCTTCGAGTGGCTTCAAGTCCACTTTGTGTCTGCAATTTCACAGAAAACAGCATTTCAAGTCTCACTTTCTCAGCCTAATGTAAAATTGCATCACAGCGTCACGGCTTCAACTAAGTGTTTACAAGCAAATTTCTTCATCAGTAGTGTGAGAAATGGGATAAACTACATGGCTAATGTGGTTTAGAGTCACTTTGTGTTGACAATTTCACAGGAAACACAATTTTTCAAAAACAGCCTTATCTCAGCAAGACAAGCTCAAATACAGCATAAAGCAGCGTTACAGTGTCACGGCTTCAACTAAGTGTTTACAAGCAAATGTCTTCATCAAAACTATGGCAAGTGTGATAAACTACATGGCCAAGGAGTTTTCAAGTCACTTTGTGTGGACAATTTCACAGAAAACAGTATTTGAAATCTCAATTTCTCATTCTAATGTAAAACTGCATCACAGCGTCACGGCTTCAATTAAGTGTTTACAAACAAGTTTCCTAATCAGAACTATGGCAAATGTGATGAACTACATGGCTTCAAGTGGTTTCAAGTCACTTTGTGTGGACAATTTCACAGGAAACACAATGTTTCAAAAACAGCCTTATCTCAGCAAGACAAGCTCAAATACAGCATAAAGCAACGTTACAGTGTCACGGCTTCAACTAAGTGTTTACAAAACAAGTTTCTCACTCAAAACAATGGCAAATGGGATAAACTACATGGCCAAAGTGGCTTCAAGTCAGTTTGTGTCTGCAATTTCACAGAAAACAGCATTTCAAGTCTCACTTTCTCAGCCTAATGTAAAACTGCATCACAGCGCTAAGGCTTAAACTAAGTGTTTACAAACAAGTTTCCTACTCAGAACTATGGCAAATGGGATAAACTACATGGCCAAGGAGTTTTCAAGTCACTTTGTGTGGACAATTTCACAGAAAACAGTATTTGAAATCTCACTTTCTCATCCTAATGTTTTTACATTAGGATGCATTACAGCGTCACGGCTTCAACTAAGTGTTTACAAGCAAATGTCTTCATCAGTACTAAGGCAAATGGCATAAACTACATGGCTAAAGTGGTTTGAAGTCACTTTGTGTGGACAATTTCACAGGAAACACAATGTTTCAAAAACAGCCTTATCTCAGCAAGACAAGCTCAAATACAGCGTAAAGCAGCGTTACAGTGTCACGGCTTCAACTAAGTGTTTACAAACAAGTTTATCACTCAGTACTATGGCAAATAGCATAAACTACATGGCTAAAGTGGTTTCAAGTCACTTTGTGTGGACAATTTCACAGGAAACACAATGTTTCAAAAACAGCCTTATCTCAGCAAGACAAGCTCAAATACAGCATAAAGCAGCGTTACAGTGTCACGGCTTCAACTAAGTGTTTACAAACAAGTTTCTCACTCAGTACTATGGCAATTGGAATACACTACATGGCCAAAGTGGTTTCAAGTCACTTTGTGTGGACAATTTCACAGGAAACACAATGTTTCCAAAACAGCCTTATCTCAGCCAGAGAAGCTCAAATACAGCATAAAACTGCATTACAGTGCCATGGCTTAAACTAAGTGTTTACAAGCAAATGTCTTCATCAGTAGTGTGGGAAATGGGATAAACTACATAGCCAAAGTGGCTTCAAGTCACTTTGTGTCTGCAATTTCACAGAAAACAACATTTCAAGTCTCACTTTCTCAGCCTAATGTAAAACTGCATCACAGCGCTACTGCTTAAACTAAGTGTTTACAAACAAATTTCTTCATCACTACTATGGCAAATGTGATAAACTACATGGCCAAAGTGGTTTCAAGTCACTTTGTGTGGACAATTTCACAGGCAATGCAAACAGTCTCTACTGAGGTTAAAAAACCTTTCATGTTCTTGTTTGGATTATTATTGTTTTTTTATTTTTCTTGTACTTGTTTTGTTTTTTGGTAACACAGCGGTTTCTATTGACTCACAAAAGACAGTCTCTCACAGTGGTCAAACGCAAAAAAAATTCACCGAACACAAACATTTCAGAAAACACAAACACATTTCACAAAACAAAAAAACATTTCACAAAGCAAAATAACATTTCACAGATCACAAAAACATTTCACAGAACGCAAAAACATTTCACAGAACACAAAAACGTTTCACTAACCAGAAAAGGTACGACCACACATGTGCATGTATGTGATTGGGCAGAACCCAAGTCAATCCACTTGCAGCATCCTGACATTGAGCATAATACTGTTTGTAGTTCGAGCCTATAACTAGGTTACCCTGAGAATTGCTGAAACCATAGAGTGGCTCATGATAGAGTGGCACTTCAGGTGCAGTGGTATACTGCTACTGTCAATAATATCTACAGCAGGGGAATATGGCTAATGCTACGATGATGGCAACCAGTTTTTCACACAAATGTGCAGACTGTTTATGATGAATAATAAACATGATGCCATTCCATTGCTTTTATGGAATAGTCAGACTCGCTATGGGGTGTTAGGTAAACATTAGCTTTGTTTCCTGTGCCCAGCACTAATATTAGCGTTGGAAAAGAAGTGACACACCATCAGTGAATCGGTAGCCTACACAGGAGTGGCATACTGATGAGGGGATTGGATCTGAAGTGTCATATCATCCATCAGCCACACTCTCAGTGACTCTACGGGCTAACGTAGTAGCTGATCGAACCAGGAACAGTATTATGGGAGGGGTCAATGTCAAGATGCTGTAAGCAGATTGACCTGAGTTCTGTCCAATCACAAACATGTGTTGTCCTACCCTTTCCGGTTGGTGAAACATTTTTGTGTTCTGTGAAATGTTTTTGTTTTTTGAAACGTTTTTTTGTTTTGTGAAATGTTTTTGTGTTTGACCTTCAGGGCCACCGTACTGCTTTAAGCTGAGTATGAAACTGCACAGCTTTAGTTTACATCAAATTTGATTATGTTGTCACCAAGATACAGGACCAATCAGTCATTATGCCAACATACAGAAGAAAACTGAATCCTCACTGATGCTGAAATAGAAAATATTTTGTAAACAATTATATACCACCTTTTTTCTTCATTAAGGGCCATTTTCTGACCTTTCAAACGCAGTTTTTGCCCTGAGCTGTGTCATTTCAATTTTGAAAATGTCTTAACTTCCTAAAACAGCTACCCTCTGTTATTTTAAACAAACATGACTCAGAAGTACATTTAATGAGGACTGTTTTATGTTGTAGATTAATCCATAATTAATGCATTTCAGCAGGACAATATTTTTGTGTGAGTATGTTCATGGTATTAATGGAACATGTCACCAAGTGAAGCAGTGTGGTTTGGGGTTTTTGGTCAACAGTAGACCTCTATGGCACTAGGATACATCAGGCTTTTAATAGTGATTGTTTGTGTGGGTACATTTATTATTGCTTTTGGTTTTTATAGGATTAGCTGATGATAAATAATATAGACCTTGATTTGGGTTGCTAAAGACCAATCTTGATTGTAACATTTAGCTGTTGAGCCACATTTTGCTATCTTAATTCACCACACTAAACTGAAGAGTCTGATTGGTAAATGCTGTTATTTTAAATGAATTAGACTTAAAAAAAAAAAAAAAAAAAAAAAAAAAAAAAAAAAAAAAAACCTTCCTTCCTTTACCTTTCCAAACTTAATTCCTATTTTTCTTCCCCCACTTCCCTTTTGTCTTGGCACATTCTTTTCTTTTCTATTGTCTCATCCCTTTCCTCCCTCCATCTGTGCTTGGTCATTCCTATTATTCCTTACCTCCTCTGCCTTGTTTTCTTTCTTCCTCCTACCCTCCCATCCTTCTTCCAGACAACATAGCGGGCCCTCAGCCTGGCCCTTTCCTAGTGAGCATCATGGGCGCCTCCCTGCAGTCCCTCCCCTTGCCTCTCCCTCCTCCTCCTCCTCCTCCCTCCCATACAACCATCCAGCACAGTCTCAGCCTCAATGGTAAGATGTGTCTGGGGGATGGTGGAAAATGTAGTCAGAATTTAGTGTCCTTCACCCTAACTTTTTGAACATGCTAAATGAGCGTCATTTATATAGAAGGGACATGTTGATGGTAAAAATGCTTTATTTCACAACTTTACATTCTCTGTTTTAGACGCCTTCCTTCGGGCCCTTCCTCATTCAAACCTATCACCAGCTGATGCGCCGCCCCCTAGCAGACAGGCTCCGCCCCCCATGCTGTGTGCCCTGAGAAGATCAGAAGCCAGCAACTTCACAGCCAGCCTGAGAGAGCTGGAGAAGGTAACACAGGCTGGTGCTGATATATCATCACAGTGCTTGCTACACTGTAAGAATTCTTCTAATTCTTATACCTTAGAAAACTCACATTATCAGGATTTATTTAATGTCTATTGGTATGTGGACAAGTATGGAGCTGCATGCCACAGCATTCATAGCCACACCCAATTGGCAATGCCTATCCCTATGGGCCTTCAAAATTAGTGACGGCATAACTGCTGAAATTGTGCCAGTAAAATCAACCTAGTCTCTTGTTTCAGTGAAACCGAGTGAGTCCTAATTAAACTTGAATCTTATGCTGTGTTTTAAATGGTGTACTCACGTACTAACCTGTACTATTTTGAGTGCATAAGTGTGTTCCCAGTGACAAATACAGAAACATGCTATGCACTACAAGTACCAAAATGTTGCACTCAGAATTCACCCTAAATGGTTGCCATCTTGGCTACATAGAGAGAGGGGTGGGACCACCGATGTAAAGAATTTTCAAATGAAGGTAACTGAGGAAGCTCAGCCGTTGCAAAACACTGTATCAAAGTGTTTATTTTTCATTCAGTACCACTATACTGCTGCTGGACATAAGCCATCAGTGTGTTTATTGAGTGTGTAAAACAGAGGGCATGAAAACACATTAATTTCTGGGTAAAATATTTAAAGCTGCAGATATGTTAGCGGTCAATCTATTCACATGCTACGGTGTGCGATTTGAAAAAACATTACCTTTTCAAAATTCAAGTACCACACAAGTAAGAGTCCTAACATGTAAGAGCACTATTTGTTGGTGTACTCAGGGAAGTATGTCATTTGGAACACAGCATGTGACACAAGTTGAAAAGTTGTAGTTTGTCTTTAGCACGGGAACGCAAGAAAAAAAAAATTCAGTTCACGTTTACATTATTCCTTCTTTATTTGTTAATTCGTTAATTAGCTCCTGAATGTTTTGTTGTGTTCTCTGCCTGCAGTGTGGCTGGTACTGGGGTCCCATGAACTGGGAAGATGCAGAAATGAAGCTGAAGGGGAAACCGGACGGATCCTTCCTGGTTCGTGACAGTTCAGACCCTCGATACATCCTGAGCCTCAGCTTCAGGTCGCAGGGAGTCACGCACCACACACGCACGCACACACGGACACACAGTTTTAGGCTATTGATTGAGTACAGGTGAAGGACTTGTTTACAACCAAACCTTAACCTACGTTTGTGTGTGTCTTAATTCAAATAATACAGTTCATCCCGTAGACCTTAAGATTAAAACTCCTGATATATTCCAGGGTTGCCAGGAGGAAGGGTGACAGGGGATCCATTCAATACTTGATTTCCGTGTAGGTTATTCTACAGTTAGCGCTTGTTAGTTTATAACAGAAGCCAATTTTTACACAAGACATATGAAAACAAAATAAATAAAATGCTTCACAGACAAAACAGGTAAAAAAAAAACATCAAGATGGCAGATTTTTTCAAAGTAGAACAAAAATCTTTCCCCACGATCATATTCATCAGTTTGCAGTTACATTACATTACATTTAATTTAGCTGACGCTTTTAGCCAAAGCAGTCAGTGCATTTCAATCATGAGGGTACAAATTCAGAACAACAACAATTAAGAAAGTACAATTTTCTTCAAGATAGCCAAACTTCAAAGTGCTATAAGTAAGTGCCATTTTAAGTGCCACTAAAGTGCTACCTATTCAAGGTAAAGTCGGAAAAGTTGTGTTTTTAGTTTGGTGGAAGATGTATAGACTTTCTGCTGTCCTGATGTCATTGGGGAGCTCATTCCACCATTTAGGAGCCAGGACAGCAAACAGTCGTGATTTTGTAGTGTTTAGCTCACAGCGAGGGAGGGAGCAGTTGAAGGAAATATCTTCTGATTTAAGTGAGCAAACCCTTTTTCATACTTTTTACGTCATTAAATGAAATGAACAAACTAATCCCGGTGTTCCCGAGTTCGACATCTGGTTGACTGAGTAATTTTACTAAAATGTTGAGAGGAATTCAGGTTTTAATTAGAGTTTTTGCAAAGAGTCTTCACAGTAAATATTGGGCTACAGACCCTCGCAAACCCATGAGTACAGGGAAGATGTAATTACAGCTTAATCCATCAAAGCTCCATGTCTAAGCTGTACCCTAAAACCAAAGACCAGAAGAAATAGATTTTCTAAAAACAGTCTGAAACTCAACATTGGTGCTCACAAGGATGGAGTATTCAGAGCACACACAAACCCACACACCTTTATATGCTGGTTATTCAACACTTTAGATGTTTAACAGAGATATGCACACACTACCATGATGAGGCACCTCAGATATTTATGCATTCATGCAAGCAGACTGTGTACCACATACAGTATAGTATATATATAGTATACAGTATAGTATTTTAAAAAATTTCCCCTCGGGGATTAATAAAGTATATACCTACCTACCTACCTATTGTAGTATGGACATACAATTGTGCTCCATAAATTTGTACTTCCTGTTCACCATGTCCAAATTGCAATCAAAGATGTGCCAGGGCTTTCATTTACAGACAAAAGCCGTTTTCCCATGAATAGTGGCCCTAGGCAGGGCGATGAAAATTATCTTGTGCTTATTGAACACAATAAGCACAAGATAATTTTCCAGCAACAGCTGCTGGAAAACAGGACAGTATGCTGGGGATAACTCTCAAGCACGAGTTCAGAAATAATGAGTGATGACTCACCGTTCGTCCCATCAAAGAAAAACGACTCTTTGTCAAATAGGAACCAGAACACTGATTAGTTGACTAATCAACCAAAGATGTAAAAATGATTGAGCACAAAGTCAGAGTAGAGATGCAAATAAATCTCAAAGAATTCCAATAGTTCCTGACCCAATAGATAAAACATAAACCACAGGCCTCAAAACATAACATCAGAGATGTATGCCTTTTTATAACGACACAAAACAGCAAGGGCTCCATAGATGAATACTATTGAAGAGTAGCTGTTTTTTCACCAAGTGTATATATTTAAATGTTCAATTATGTTTATACTTTTACTATCTAGGTTCATGATTGTGATTTAAAAGCCTTCTCCACACCTCCACAATTATAATTCTTGAGAAAACAAACCAAATTATTAATGTATTTGAATTTCACCACATTTTCACAGAAGAATTATTTCCAATTGGGAAACAATTATCCCCAGACTGGTTAAATCCACTTCCATAAACAATAGTGTGGAAATGAACTCAGTGCCTTCAATGGTACAGTAGCTACAGCCCTGAAAACACATACATTTCTGTTTAGAAAATGTTTAAAACACACCCTACCACAAAGAAGTTCTCAGAATTTAAACAAACAAAATCAGAAAACTGTTTGTACAAGTTACAGAATTTACTATTAATCTTGCTTTGTGTTTTTTTGGAAACACACAGAAAATAATAATTACATAAAATAAAATATCAGAACAGAAAAGAGATTTAATAAAGTAAAACTGCAACACTGCAACAACTCAGAAAAACATCACATGCATACTGTATTTGCACACACATCACATGTGGAATCTTCTATGTAGAACCAGGCAAATAATCAAATACACATATTCACATGCAGAAAGTTATATGAACCGGCTGTGATCTGATGGAGATAGGTTGTTGTGACATAGATAGGTTAGGTTTTAGCCCCACCTAAAAAAAAACCTGAGCTGAAGACGGGTGAGAAACTGTTTAACGGTCTAACTCCACATTTCAAAGTTTAAAAGCTTTGAGCATGCTTTCAGCAACTCATTTTACACGTATATAATGTATTGAGAAACAAATCGTGGAATTTGCTTTGCAGCATCTTTAACCAGCACATTTTCATCCTTGCCTTAACCACCACATTTTCATCCTTACCTTAACCACCACAGTGTCATCCTTAACCATCAGTGTCATCCTTACCTTAACCACCACATTGTTATCCTTACATTAACCACCACAGCGTCATCCTTACCTTAACCATAAGGTAAGGATGACAATGTGATGGTTAAGGTCCTTAACCACCACAGTGTCATCCTTTACTACAAGTGTCATCTTTATATTAACCACAACAGTGTGATTCTTATCTTAACCACCACATTGCCATCCTTACCTTAACCATTGCAATGTCATCCTTACCTTAACCACTTAACCACTTGTCATCTTTAACCACCAGTGTCATCCTTAAACCCTCCTTGTTTTCTACCTTTGTTTCCTTCCCTTCTTTTCTTTCCTCTTTTCTTTGCACGGTTCCTCTTTTCCTTTACTTTCTTCTTTGTTTCTTCTCCTTTTTTCCTGTGCTTGACCCTTTTTTTCCTTTCATTTTTTCATTCCCATGTTTCCTTTCCTAGCTTCATTACTTTATTTCCTAACCGTGTCGCCTGTTTTCCTCTCCTTGTTTCCTTTCCATTTTTTTATTCCCTCATTTCCTTTCCTTACTTCATCACCTTTTTCTCTAACTGTCTCCTTTTGTCCTATCCTTGTTTCCTTTGTTTCTTAACTGTCTCCTGATTTCCCCTCCTTTTTTTCTACCCTTTTTTCCTGTCCTTGTTTTCTTTCCTTGCATCATTACCTTGTTTCCTAACCGTGTTTCCTGTTTTTCTCTCCTTATTTTCTTTTTTCTTTTTTCCTCTCCTTATTTCCTTTCCTTGATCCCTTTCTACTTTTTCATTCCCATGTTCTTTCCTAGCATCATTACCTTGTTTCCTAATCATGTTGCCTGACTTCCCCTCCTTGTTTTCTAACCTTGTTTCGTTCCCTTGTTTTATTTCCTCTTTTCTTTGCACGTTTCCTCGTTTCCTTTACTTTTTTCTTTGTTTCTTCTCCTTTTTTCCTGTCCTATACCCCTCGTTTCCTTTACTTTTTTAAGCCCCATGTTTTCTTTCCTTGCTTCATTACCTTGTTTCCTAACCATGACTCCTGTTTTCTACCCTTGTTTCCTTTACTTTTTTTCCTCCTCTCTCTTTTCTTTGCATGTTTCCTTGTTTCCTTTACTTTATTCTTTGTTTCTTCTCCCCTTTTCCATTCCTCGACCCTTTGGTTCCTTTCCCTTTTTCATTCCCATGTTTTCTTTGCTTTCTTCATTACCTTGTTTCCCAACTGTGTCTCCTGTTTTCCTCTTCTTGTTTCCTTCTCTAGTTTCCTTTCTTCTTTTCCTTGCTTCCTTTTTTTGAGCCCTCATTTCCTTTCTTTTTTTGATTCCCGTGTTTTCTTTCCTTGCTTCATTACCTTGTTTCCTAACGGTGTCGCCTGTTTTGCTCTACTTGTTTCCTTTCCATTTTTAATTCCCTTATCTTTCCTTACTTTATTACCTTTTTCCCTAACTGTGTTTCCTTTTGTCCTCTCCTTGTTTCCTTTACTTGACCCCTTGTTTCCTTAGAATTTTTCGTTCACTTGTTTCTTTTCCTCACTTTATTACCTTGTTTCTTGACTGTCTCCTGATTTCCCCTCCTTGTTTTCTACCCTTGTTTCCTTTCCATTTTTAATTCCCTCATTTCCTTTCCTTACTTCATTACCTCTTTCCCTAACTGTGTCTCCTTTTGTCCTCTCCTTTTTTACAACTTGTTTCCTTTCTTTTTTTCATTCACTTGTGTTTGTTTTCCTTGCTTTATTACCTTGTTCCCTAACTGTCTCTCCTGATTTCCCCTCATTGTTTTCTACCTTTGTTTCCTTCCCTTCCCTTCTTTTCTTTCCTCTTCTCTTTGGACATTTCCTCGTTTCCTTTACTTTCTTCTTTTTTTCTTCTCCTTTTTTCCTGTCTTTGACCCTTTTTTTCTTTTCCTTTTTCATCCCCATGTTTTCTTTCCTTGCTTCATTACCTTGTTTCCTAATTGTGTCTCCTGTTTGTCCTCTCCTTGTTTCCTTCCCTTGTATCTTTCACTTGTTTTCTTTCCACATTTCCTTTCTTGTTTCCTTTCCTTTTTCTCTCTCCTTATTTCCTTTCCTTGACCCCTTGTTTCCTTTCCTTGCTTCATTACCTTGTTTTCCTAACCCTGTTTCTTGTTTTCCTCTCCTTGTTTCCTTTCCTTGACCCTTTGTTCCATTTCCTTGCTTCATTACTTTGTTTCCTAACCGTGCCTTCTGTTTTCCTCTCCTTGTTTCCTTTCCTTCTGTCATTACTTTGTTTTCCTAACCCTGTCTCCTGTTATCCTCTTTTTTCTTTTTTTTTTACTTCCCTTCAATCATGCCCTGGTTTTCTTTACTCTTTCCTTTTTTCATTTCCTGTTTTCCTTGCTTGTTTCCACATTTCATTTCATTTCCTTCCCCTTTCCTATCTTGTTTCTTGACACCAGAGCCCAAAGATCAAAATGTGGGGCAAAGAGAATGTTTCTATGGTACAATGTGGAACACGTCACCAATGCCAAGAGGTAGTCCAAAGTTTTGATATTTCAAAATACCTTAGAAAATAAACTTAATCAGTAAACTATGCAGGATACAGGTTAGGCCTTTAACATGCAAGGGAATGAACAAATATATTTTATTTCAATGCAACTTTCAGATGTCCCACTCATTAAGTGAAGAAAGGAAGCTAAAGTTTCACTTAGAATTGTTGTATGTGGTGCTAGCGTACCACCACAGTCTTCTTGACTTGTATTGTTGGGAGTGCTGCACAGTGCTGTAAATGAAAGTTATTTCAGTCACAGTGTCAGTCATCTTTGGGCTTCAGTTGGTCAACACTGCCACAGATTGTCACATCTCTTTGAGCCACACATTAATTGAGACTTCCAGAATTGCTTAAAATTGAACCATAACTTGCAAATACTCTTTGAGCATTGCCTCACATCGTCTTCACCCAATTATAAGTACTCACCAGTTTTCGTTGTAGCTTCATTTGTTTTCCCATCATATTCTTCACAAATCTACCCAGCTTCTGACTTAATGGCAGCTTGCAATTTTTCCCATTGCGAATAGGTTTAGCAGCAAAGATGGTGACATTAACCTGCACTTGACTCAAATGCACAGTTTGATTTTCACCAAACACAGACCCATGAAAACCGCCATCCTTGCTTTCTTCACGGCCTTTGGAAAAACAGATTAAAAAAAAACCTGTCTATCCTGTGATGACTTAACTGCAGCAAATCAAAATGTGTGATGTTGTCTTGACATACAGGAAGCGGGATAAAAAGGCTGTGTAGTCACAAAACCACCAAGTTTCCTGGTCAGAATTTGGGGAATTAGAATAAATTACCTGGCATGAGGTGTTTCAAGTCACTTTCTGTGGATAATTTCACAGGACACAGCATTTCAAAAACAGCATTATCTCAGCCAGAGAAGCTCAAATTCAGCACAAAACTGCACTGGTACTGCTTAAACTAAGAGTTTACGATCATGTTTCCTGGTTGGGATTTAGTATAAATGACATGGTGTTACATCCCTAATGGCTCAGGGGATTAGTAGGGACAACCTAAAGCAGCCCAAACACACAGATACCTCAAGGTGGAATTTTTAACAATAAACAATATTTTTATTTCATTCACTCTTACATAAAGTGGGAGAGGATGGGACAGGTGTGATCATGCCAAACAATTGAAATCAATAAAACAAAACTAATCCTGACTACCTATCTCTTAAACAGAACAACAAACAAAATTGCTCCTCTAGCTTCTCTAAATGTCACTTGACCAAAACACAAATACAGAGGGAGCACTGACCAATAAATCTAGTGTTTCTAGACACAAAACAGCACTACACGTGTGCCAATGTACAGGGTACCCCAGACTCACCTACTGTCCACACCCTCTCACTACAAACCTTAACATTCAGTGTCCTTGTTGATAGAAACAACCAAATCAAGAGCTGTCCTAACTTCTGAGGCTTCCTGCTTTTGTTCCTTGCTCTCCCTCTGTTGATTGGCCAGCCTGCAATTGGAAGCAGCATGACTGGCTCCCACAGGTGGAACCCAAACAACTGAATGACACCTAAGTAGAACTGAGGGGAGAACAAAAAAGGCAGGGCAGGAGTGGAAAAAACACAACACGTAACACATGGAAAAAGCCATTTCAAGTTACTTTCGGTTGGAGAATTTCATAGGACACAGTATTTCAAAAATCTCAGCAAGAGAAGCTCAAGCTTTTTTTTTTTTAAACCCCAACCATTTGTTTTTTCCTAACCCAACCATATTCTTTCCTAACCCCAACCATGTTTTTATTTTTCCCTAACTGTGTTTTTTCTCCTGAACCAAACCATGATTTTTTTTCCTAATCCCAACCATCTGCTTATTTAGTAACCTCAACCATGTGTTATTGCTAAAAGTAAAATTTTCCTGTAACTCATATGGCTGTTGGCATGCAGTACGTTTGATTTTCATCCACTACAGGAAAACGTAACTTTCACACTGTGCCAGCGTAAAGTGTGGCTATCTCATAGTTTGCTGGATGAGTCACTATTTCACGGTTTGCCGTGATACCGGGTTGAAATTTAATGCCAACTTACTAACGAATGACATATATTTAAACAATATATATAAAAAAAAATTGTTGATATATAAAAAATTATAATACAATTACTACTTTGATACAGAAATAGGAATATCAAAAATTCGCTATCAGGAAGCAACCTATAACTTTTAGTAAAAACCTGAGTAAGGGTAGGAAAGCAGGGGAAACAAAACTTTATAAAGAACTACTCTTATATTATAGAAAATTAAACTGGACTCCAGAGAACAAAGAAAAAAAATCAACAACCTATAATTGCAGTTAAATGAACTTAAATGAAGCAAAAGTGTAGTGTAGATTATTTATGGGTGCCATCACATATTGGGGTTGAGGGTAATGAAGTGGCAGATAGAGTAGCTAAGGCAATTTTGGGCAGGGAAAATGTAGATGTTCAGGTGTCATTTGGAAAAATGGAGGGCTCAACATCATTAGTGGGAGCTTGAACCTCAAATGACAATGAGAGTGGGACGCAGACAGCAAAAGAAGAAAGTTGTACAACATCCAACCTTCTCTGAAACCAGGCAGCAGAATGAACATGCCTTGGAGAGATGAAGTCAAATTAACATGGCTCTAGGCTGGGTCAAAGTGGACTTGCAAAGTAGACTGGTGCTTGTGGGAAAGGACAGAGACCGAAACTGTGAAGACTGTGGAGTCTTGAAGTCTGTGCAGCACATTGTGATGCATTGACTGCTCTATGCAGGGGAGATGAGGACTTTTTTTTTTTATTGAATTTGGAAAGCTGGGGGTTAAGAAATTTTCCCTTAAAGTACTGCTGGGTGATGGAAAACTTCAAAATCAGAGGAAGTAATACACTTTCAGGTCGATATTATAATATATAGACCTAAATGGAGAAAAGGAGCAATGACCTTTTCAGATCGGTGGGGGGCAGCAATACACTAAATCGTGTCTAAGTCTGCCGGAAATAAAGAAGAAGAAGCGTCCATTTTCTTTCAAGATGGCGACGAGCAGAGGGTGTGGGGGACTATGGAGGACGTACAGCATGCTGTTGCCCGGACACCATCTCCTGTTCCCCGCTGCCGTCCGAACACAGAGCTCTCTTAGTGGGGCCTTGCTACCCCAGACCTCGCTATCCAGGCCTCCGTGGCCGAAGCAGACGCGCTCGGTCCCTGCAGAGGAGGAGCGGAACCGACATGCCACGGTGGTGAGCACTGTGAACCAGCGGATCAAACGGCAGGACTTCGGGCGGCTCTTCGCAGTGGTGCACTTCGCCGGCCGCCAGTGGAAGGTCACCGACGAAGACTTAATTATGATTGAGAACCACATCGAGGCAGAATGCGGAGAGCGGATCAAAATGGAGAAGGTGCTGCTCGTCGGGGCGGAGGACTTCACCCTGATCGGCAGGCCTATGCTCGGTAGGGAGCTAGTCCGGGTCGAGGCCACCGTGATCGAAAAGACAGAGTCCTGGCCCAAAGTCCACATGCGGTTCTGGAGGAGACACCGGTTCCAGCGCAAAAGGATGGTCATCCAGCCTCAGACGGTGCTGAGAATCAACAGCGTCGAGCTGGCCCCCAGACTGACATGAGGATGTTGAAGGCCGGATTGTCACACACTTGACTGCGGGTATATTTGGTCTTTGAGAACACAAACGTGAAGCTAAGTGTGTCTGTTCATGACTTTCAGAGTTACTATAATAAAACAGACAAACCTGGACAACTCTGGGGTAGAAAAAAACAGTTGCTCAGCTGTTCACTGGGTATGTTCCTGTAAATAACAGACATGTGAATCAGATATATTAAAAATGTTGTGTTTTCATTGCATTACAGACTTGGTCAAATTTTGAGTTAAAACTGAGATGATCTCTCTTTATATATATATGTGTGTGTGTGTGTGTGTGTATACATATACATATATATATATATATATATATATATATATATATATATATATATATATTACATTACATTTCATTTAGCTGACGCTTTTATCCAAAGCGACTTACAATAAGTGCATTTCAACCATGAGGGTACAAAACCCAGAACAGGAATCAAGAAAATACAATTTCTTCAATATTTACTTATATATATATATATATAAAGTTTTTAAATGAAGGTTTTTATTAAGGGAGAAAAACAATCCAAACCCACATGGCCCTGTGTGAAAAAAGTGTTTGCCCCCTCCTGCTAAAACATAACTGGTTTATCACACCTGAGTTCAATTTCTCTAGCCACACTCCGGCCTGATTGCTGCCACACCTGTTCTCAATCAAGAAATCACTTAAATAGGACCTGCCTGACAAAGTGAAGTAGACCAAAAGATCCTCAAAAGCTAGACATCATGCCGAGATCCAAAGAAATTCAGGAACAAATGAGAAAGAAAGTAATTGAGATCTATCAGTCTGGAAAAGGTTCTAAAGCCATTTCTAAAGCTTTGGGACTCCAGCGAACCACAGTGAGAGCCATGATCCACAAATGGAGAAAACACAGAACAGTGGTGAACCTTCCCAGGAGTGGCCGGCCGACCAAAATTACCCCAAGAGCGCAGCGACTACTCATCTGAGAGGTCACAAAAGACCCCACGACAACATCCAAAGAACTGCAGGCCTCAAGTCAGTTAAGGTCAGTGTTCATGACTCCACCATAAGAAAGAGACTCGGCAAAAATGGCCTGCATGGCAGAGTTCCAAGACAAAAACCACCGCTGAGCAAAAAGAACATTAAGACTCGTCTCATTTTTGCCAGAAAACATCTTGATGATTCTCAAGACTTTTGGGAAAATACTCTGTGGACTGACGAGACAAAAGTTGAACTTGGAAGGTGTGTGTCCCGTTACATCTTGCGTAAAAGTAACACCGCATTTCAGAAAAAGAACCTCATACCAACAGTAAAATATGGTGGTGGTAGTGTGATGGTCTGGGGCTGTTTTGCTGCTTCAGGACCTGGAAGACTTGCTGTGATAAATGGAACCATGAATTCTACGGTCTACCAAAAAATCCTGAAGGAGAATGTCCGGCCATCTGTTCGTGACCTCAAGCTGAAGCCAACTTGGGTTCTGCAGCAGGACAATGATCGAAAACACACCAGCAAGTCTACCTCTGAATGGCTGAAGAAAAACAAAATGAAGACTTTGGAGTGGCCTAGTCAAAGTCCTGACCTGAATCCTATTGAGATGCTGTGGCATGACCTTAAAAAGGCGGTTCGTGCTCGAAAACCCTCCAATGTGGCTGAATTACAACAATTCTGTAAAGATGAGTGGGCCAACATTCCTCCACAGCGCTGTAAAAGACTCATTGCAAGTTATCGCAAACGCTTGATTGCAGTTGTTGCTGCTAAGAGTGGCCCAACCAGTTATTAGGTTTAGGGGGCAAACACTTTTTCACACACGGCCATGTGGGTTTGGATTTTTTTTCCTCCCTTAATAATAAAAACTTTAATTTAAAAACTGCATTTTGTGTTTACTTGTGTTATCTTTGACTAATATTTAAATTTGTTTGATGATCTGAAACATTTAAGTGTGACAGACATGCAAAAAAAAAAAAAGAAATCAGGAAGGGGGCAAACACTTTTTCACACCATTGTATATTATATATATATATATAATGTATATATTCAATTCAATTCAACTTTATATTGCGCCAAATCACAAAGGTTATTTCATGGCACTTAACACATTAAAGTCCTTACAGCAAGACTTTACAATATTATACAGAGAAACCCAACAATTCAACAATTCCCACATAAGCTAGGAGGGAAAAAACTCCTCTTTCAGGGAGAAAAACCTCCAACAGAGGGAAGGAAAAACTCCCTCTTAACAGGAAGAAACCTCCGACAGAACCAGACTCAGGGGTGGGCGGCCATCTGCCTCGACTGGTTGGGGTGAGAGGAGAGCAGAGAGAGAAAAGGACAGCATAGAGATACAAGAGAAGAACTGTTGGTGGAGATGACAAGCACAGGGCAGAGACATGCAGCTCCATGACGGGACATCTGCAAAAGAAAACAGAAAATACATGAGCGAGGGAACTGAATGGAGACAACAGACAATAAGAAAAATATATGGGAGATAAAAAGATGGTGAGGTCTGAGTCAGTTAAAGAGTAGGAGGAAAGAAAAGAAGCTCAGCATGTAACGAGGTCCCCCAGCAGCCTTGGCCTATAACAGCATAACTAAGGGTTGGTTCAGGTCTACCCGAGCTAGCCCCAGCTATAGGCTTTATCAAAAAGGAAAGTTTTGAGTCTAATCTTAAAGCTAGAGAGGGTTTCTGCCCCACAAACACAAACTGGGAGCTGGTTCCACAGGAGAGGAGCCTGAAAACTGAAGGCTCTGCCTCCCATTCTACTTCTGTAAACTCTAGGAACCACAAGTACACCAGCATACTGAGAGCGAAGTGCTCTGCTAGGATTATATGGTTCTTATAGAACTGTCTTAGAGATCTTATAGATCTATAAGACATGATGGAGCCTGGTCATGTAGAGCTTTGTAAATCATCAAGAGAATTTTAAATTATATTCTTGATTTCACAGGAAGCCAGTGAAGAGAAGCTAAAACTGGAGAAATATGATCTCTCTTGTTAAATCCCGTCAGTACTCTTGCTGCAGCATTTTGGATCAGCTGCAGGGTTCTTAATGAGTAATTTGGACATCCTAACAGAACTGAATTACAATAATCTAGTCTAGAAATAACAAACGCATGAATGAGTTTTTCTGCATCACGCTGAGGAAGGATTTTCCTGATTTTATTAATATTACGTAGATGAAAGAAGGCAGTTCTGGAGATTTGCTTTATATGGTGGCTAAAGGACAAATCCTCATCAAATATAACTCCAAGGTTCCTCACAGTTTTGCTGGAGGCCAGGACAATGTCATCTAGAGTAACTAAGTGATTACAGAAAGAGTTTCTGAGGTGTTTCGGACCAAGTACAATAACTTCCGTTTTGTCTGAATTTAGAAGCAGGATGTTTTTGGTCATCCAGGCCTTCATGTCTTTTAGACAGGCTTCAAGTTTTACTAACTGATTAGTTTCATCTAGTTTTATAGAAAGATATAGCTGAGTGTCATCTGCATAACAATGGAAGTTGATACAGTGCTTCCTGATGACATCTCCTGGTCATGTACAAAGCATGTACAAAGTAAAAAGTATTGGGCCTAACACTGAGCCTTGTGGAACTCCATAACTAACTCTTGTTTGTCTGGAAGACTCATTGTTGACATGGACAAACTGGAATCTATCTGATAAGTAGGATTTGAACCAATCTAATGCAGTTCCTTTAATCCTTGTAATGTGTTCTAATCTCTGTAATAAAATCGTATGCTCAATCATATCAAAAGCAGCACTGAGGTCCAGAAGAACAAGTACAGAGACAAGTCTATTATCTGAGCCTAATAAAAGGTCGTTAATAACTATCACCAGAGCTGTTTCTGTGCTATGATGAACTCTAAAGCCTGACTAAAAATCTTCAAACAGATCATTCCTTTGTAAATGATCAAAAAGTTGATTTGCAACAACTTTTTCAAGGATTTTAGAAATAAACGTCAGGTTGTAAATTGGTCTGTAGTTTCCTAAAACAGCTGGCTCAAGAGTTGGCTTTTTAAGTAAAGGTTAAATTACAGCCACTTTAAAAGCCTGCGGTACATAGCCGGTTACAATAGATAGATTGATCTGATCTAATATGGAAGTATTAATTAAAGGAAAGACTTCCTTAAAAACTTTAGTTAGGATGAGATCTAACAGACAGCTAGAGGATCCAGATGAAGAAATAATTCTAGTTAACTCAGAGAGCTCAACAAGAGAGACATTTTCCAAGTTTACATCTGGTCCTACAGTTGCTTCCAGGGCTGTTGTGTTTGAAATTAAAAAGAATAAGGGGACCACTACAGCAAATTCATGACAGACGTCTTCAGTGGTGGCTGCACAATTAAATGACAATGAATGGCACCAAAACGGGAAAGAAAAAAAAAAACAAAAAAACAAAACACACAACTGTAATAGAGGAGATTCTTGATGCAAGAGCTGGTAGTTTGTTTTTTTTCCTCATCAGTGATGGTGTCAGGAAGGGTCTGCCCGATTCTCTCCCTAATAGTCAGAATTTTATTAGTAAAGAAGTTAATGAAGTCATTACTGCTGAGAGCTGAAGGAATAGAGGGCTCAACAGAACTGTGACTCTTTGTCAGCCTGCTACAGTGCTGAAAAGAAACCTGGGGTTGTTCTTGTCCTCTATTAATGATGAATAATATAAAGTTCTGGCCTTACAAAGAGCTTTCTTATATAATATTAGACTATCCTTCCAGGCCAGGTGAAATTTTTCTAAATTAGTGGAACTCCATTTCCTTTCCAGCTGTCTGGTCGCTGCCTAGCAGAGCGTAGTTCTGAGTTGTACCATGGAGACAACTTCCTCGGATTCATGACTCTCTTCTTCAGAGGGGCAACATCATCTAGAGTTGTAGCAGAGATACTGCAGTGTTTTCTACCAGATGATCCACTTGTGTGGGACTAAGATCAACGTAGATGTCTTCCACTCCTTTAACACACGGCATCGAAGAGGATAAGCATGTAACTGCTTCCTTAAACTTGGCCACGGCATCATCTGACAGACATCTACTGTAGTGGGATTTATACCCACATGCTGTGTAGTCCATTATTGTAACTTCAAATGTTCATAAGAAGTGGTCCGACAAAACAGGGTTTGGAGGAAATACTATTACATTTTCAGTTTCCATATGACAGAACCAGATGGAGGGTGTGGTTACCACGGTGACGGGGTTTATTTACATTCTGAGAAAAGCCTATAGAATCTAATAATGAGCTAAAAGTAGAACTGAGGCTGTCGTTGTCCATGTCAACATGAATGTTAAAGTCTCCCACTATCATCACTTTATCTGAAGTCAGCACTAAATCAGATAACAAGTCAGAGAATTCAGTTAGAAACTGTGAATAAAGACCAGGTGGGAGATAAACAACAACAAATAGAATCGGTTTCTGTGCTTTCCAGTTTGGGTGCGAGAGACAAAGAGTCAGACTCTCAAATGAATTATAACTAAGTTTCGGCTTTGGATTAATTGATAAGCTTGAGTGGAAGATTGCTGCCACTCCTCCTCCTCCTCCTCCTCCTCCTCGGCCTGAATCTCTAGGAATATGATAATTAATATGACTGGGAAGATTTGCTTCATTTATACTAACATATTCTTCCTGTTGCAGCCAGGTCTCTGTGAGACAGAGTAAATCAATCTGATGATCAGTTGTCAAGTCATTTACTAACAGAGATTTAGACGAGAGAGAGATCTGATATTTAATAGTCCGCTTTTAATTGTCAGATTTTTTTTGATCCATTGATTTGGTAGGATCAATTTTTAATACATTTTTATTGATAGATCTTTTCTTGAGTTTTTTTAAATATAGGTGGTCTGGGTATAGGATGTTGAAGGTTTTGGGTGAGTGACAGCTCTAAAGAAGCTGCAGAGGAGCTGTAAGACTGCAGCTCTGCGTCCTGGCCTCAACCCGGGATGTCAGGTTTTAGGGCTGTTAAGAAACATGGCCATATTTCTGGAAAGAAGAGCTGCACCATCCAAAGTAGGATGGATGCCGTCTCTCCGGATCAGACCAGGTTTTCCCCAGAAAGTATTCCAATTGTCAATGAAGCCCACATTGTTAGCGGGACACCACCGCGGTGAAGTGAAGACGTACGGCTGAATATATCATCACTGGTCCGGTTAGGAAGGTGTCCAGAGAAAACTACAGAGTCCGACATTGTTTTTGCAAAGTTGCACACCGATTCCACGTTAACTTTAGTGACCTCCGATTGGCGTAACCGGGTGTCGTTACTGCCGACGTCAATAACAATCTGACTGTATTTAGTCAGCAGTTTCAGGTTTGAGTCAATGTCGCCCGCTCTGGCCCCGGGAAGACAAATGACTCTGGCCCCGGGAAGACATCCGACTATGGCCGCTGGTTTCGCTGACTTCACGTTCCGCAAAATAGAGTCTCCAATAACCAGAGTTGGTTTCTCAGCGGGTGTTTCGCCGAGTGGGGAAAATCGGTTGGAGATATATATAGATAGATATATCTGTGTATTTGGAGCATATATGGGAAGAACTGGAATATACTATTCACAATTATATTTTCATTCATGTGGTTTCATTTTCGTTACTTTAGAATGAACTCTTACACCATTTTTCTACATGTCTGATTAGACAAAACTAAATATTTTTTCTGGAGAGGGCCTGGAGTGTTTGTCAAGACTTTCACAGCTGCATGGGAGGGAGGTGAGTGGTATTTAGTTTATTGCAACCTATCCATTGCCAACTGAGATAACGCAACGGTGATTGAACCAGTGGCTCTATGATAAAAGCAGTGTTGCTGTGTATTGCCGGGTAAAATCGCCAACGATGCAGTTAGTTACACATTTTTCCATCACCCTGCCCTGGTTGTTCTGTCAGAGAGGCTACAGTAGGTAGCACTAACACAAAAGGCTTGCTATTCAATTACCAATTGACTGATGTCACCCATGGGACAATGGATCTATGGAAAGTGAAGTCCAAAAACACAGCTGTAATTACCCCTCATTACCACAGCTGCCGCCAAAAAGAATGGACTGATTGTCACTTTAAAATCATGTGATTTTGATGCAAACAATTAAAGAAAAAAAACTGGTTTAAGCCATTTACACAATTGTGTAACGAAGATTAATGAGACAAAAGATGTAAAACAATGTTTTGTTTTATTTTAAAACCTGAATAAATCATCTCTTGAAACAGGTTCACGGCTTGGCTGTTCCAAGGACTGATCTGAAGGCACTGTTGAACATTTCTGCTCAGTGGTAACAAGTTTACTCAGAAGTGATCTCCAGCGCTGGAGGTGATAAATCAGCTTGAAGCTTGTCCAACAGGCAAAACAAAATTAATCAATAAACTAAGTAGAATCTTGCTACTCATTTTAACAAGTTGTTAACAATGTCTTCACAAATCAGACGTCCATTTGAGTTCAAATGGTGTAAACATCTCTGTAAACAGCGAATGAAAAACGTAATGATCTGCTTTGGTGGAAATTGTCATCCTTTTACTTTTAAAACCTTTTCAGGTCTTCTTTCCTGTCTTTATGTCTAACAATAAACCCGCCCTATCTTGCCAGGTTTGTATGGACATTTAAAACCCGCACAGATCTTCCAGACAGGTGGCTTCATTCATTCAAAGGCCGAGGAGAGAGTCAGCCACATCAGTAATCTATTGCATGATTTGAGATTTATGAGAAGTTTAAGGATGGGTTCGGATTTTTTTTTTTTTTTTTTAAGTAGATCTCAATACACTGATAACACAATTTATGAATGTTAAATTATTTATCACTGTAATCATTAATCCTCTCTATCCCAGCTTTGATGCAATATCTTTAAAAGCACAACTACACTGTCAAAGAGATGCAGTAGCGGACACAATCTGCAGTCCTCATTCTATGAAAAAATTGTATTCTGAAATTCAGCAGACATGAGACTGTTTGACAAAACGACCCATCTACTCAAGTCATTTCTTGTGTGCACAAACCCACCCTATGTCGACATGTTGTAAACTTGTGTGTGAATTTAATAGGATGCAGAACTGTGGCTTCCTGGATAGTGAGCTGTGTGCATTAAATTGCTTTTAGATTAATGGAAAGGGCAGCATGTCTGAGAAGGGTTTATCACTTTATAAAAGAGGTATTGACACTTTTGCCTTTACAGGTGGTTCATTTGAAACATACTGATGAAGCCTCTAATCAGCTTTAGGGGACTGCAGATGTTAACGGCCATCTTTTACAATGTAATCGCTTTATAATGGGGTAAGTTCACGCATCACAGAGGAGGAATGATTACAGTGACTGACACATACTGATCATTGCCCTAAGATAAACTTCCAGCATCCACAGCTATCATTTAAGACTCCAGAAATGGGCTCCTCTTGTCCTTTTGGTTAAACTGCAGTCAAATAAAGAAAAATCACAAAGACCCACATTCAGACCATTAGATTCACCCCAATAAATGTAATTCTCTAACACCCTGTTAAATCTAAAAGGGATTACCCTTTTAGATTTACTCACTTGCTCACTTGCCAAACATGCACACTTTGTGAAACATTTTGTGATGGGTCAGGTTTCACTCGTGAATCCAGCACAGTATGTTTGATTGCAAATAAGCAATTATTAAAATGCCAGATTTCTCCCTGGGGTTTGGTGCAACATTTTCTCATCCTTAAAGAATTAAAGGAAATCATCTTCTTCAGTGTACAATTGGCTGAGTAAGCCAAGAACAAAATTGCCTCCTGTCACAGCAGCAACAAAAAAACTTGAGTTTCAAAACAAAATCTCAAGAATAATTTTTAAAAGTCCAATCAGAATAGTCCAAAAGATGGACTCTTCCTCTTGAAAGTCCTCCTCTGCTGCGCGGGTGGATTTCTTTTCTTTATGTCTGTCTTCTGAAGCATACGAGCCCTTATTGAATGGGTCCTGTGGCACCGTCTGATCGTAAAACACTCTCATTTCAAACTCGCTCTCTTGGTGAGACGGGTGGCCGTAAATGCCGATGCCCACAGGTCTCGTGAAGTCCCCCGGCACCACTACTACGTCATGGCCGCAGGTGGCCGATTGAAGCTTGTAGGTGTCGAAGCTAGGATGTAGGGTTTTATCTGACACGTAAAGGTCTGCATCTCCCTTGAGGCTTTGCATGTGCAGGACAATTCTCCCATCGTGGTTGAGACGCAGGTAACTGTAATTTCCAGCCCCGATGTGCCCCTGAACCACGTGGAGCAGCACCCAGTCTTCCGGGACGCTGTCATCCTCTGAGGGGTTCAAAAAGCTTGTGGCCTGGGACAGCAAGAGGGCAACGACCAGAATGCTGCAGCTCAGCATCATGGTGAAGGCATCTGTCAGTCAGTCACCTGGACAGCCTAGAAAAATGGGACGAAGCACAGATCACATTGACGTTGACATTGACACGGGAAAGGAATCTATAACTGTGGTACATTCAGGGCAAAAACATGAAACTAGGAATGCAACCAGGCGGGAAGCCGAAACAAAAAACCCTTGAAGCATAAAAACTCAAGGGATCCCAGGGTCTTGGAGTCAGTGTGGACTGATATATTCAATACAATTCCAAGACTCCTTTGTGATTGGCCTTAATAATTCTTTTATATTTCTAACTACTTTTGATTTATGATATCACATATAATTATTGATAAATGGACTAAGTATCTTAACAATAAAAAGTTACAAAACACTGAAAAATTAGGTGTTGTCTTCAAATTACTGATTGTGTCCGACCAAAAATTAAATTTAAACCGAAACTGTATTTGATCAAAGCGGTGGGGACGATACTGTCTCTCTCTGACTCCTTTGCACCACTAGCTGATTAGCACTGTCCCAGCTAACTGACCCACTGTGTGCAGCCAGAGGTGCAGTCCCATGGCTTGAAGAAAAGCTCAGTACATCCACATCCACAAAGGTGCAAGTGCCCCTCACCTTTCTGGGACAAGCGCCAGGTACAGACTGTCATGTCTGTGGGGGATGCCACTGTAATCATTGCTGGGAATAGTGTTTACATATTGCTGTGGCCAGAACAGAGGTTGTAAAGACGTATGTGCACCCACCAACCAGCAAGAATTCTGGCTCCCACAGACCGGTTAGATTAGTCCTCTCCTCTCTCTCAGCCCTGTGCAGGTCTACAATCTTGTCCCTGACATCCTTAGACAGCACTTTGGTCTTGCTCATGGTGGAGAGGTTGGAATCTGATTGATCGATTCTGTGGACAGGTATCTTTTATACAGGTAATGAATTGAGACGGGTGTCTTTTATAAAGGTAATGAGTTGAGTTTCAGAGTACTTTCTTAAAGCCAGAGGACTAATCTAACCGGTCTGTGGGAGCCAGAATTCTTGCTGGTTAATAGGGGATCAAATAGTTATTTCACACAATCAAATGCAAATCAATTGATAACTTTTATACGATGTGATTTTCTGGATTTTTTTTTTTTTTAATATTCTGTCCCTGTTAAAATAAACCTACCATTACAATTATAGACTGTTCATTTCTTTGTCAGTGGGCAAACTTACAAATTCGGCACGCGATCAAATAATTATTTCCTTCACTGTATGTGCTACAATGATTCTTTGCAACTTTTCAACAGAGCTGAAGCACATTATATTTGTGCGAGAAGCTTGCTTAGCTGTGTCTAGTGAAGAGGGAAACAAAACATTCTCACGGTAGAAGAGCTCCCTGTTCTATGCTTTTAATAGCAGGTTTTCGGTTACAAATGTGTGACTGTATCTGTATGTGGGGTCAGACGTGTGCACGAGTCTGTCCTTTCAGCTGAAATATATTGAATCTGTAATTCTTTGATTTGGGATTCTTGACTCTTTTAGTCCCTGTGATAGACTGGTGACCTGTCCAGGGTGTATGCTGCCCTCGCCCAAAGTGAGCTGGGATAGGCTCCAGCTCCCCCGTGACCCCGTTCAGGATAAAGCGGGTATAGATAATGGATGGATGGATGGATGGGACTCTTTTAGTATTCTTCTTGTGATTCTTGATATTCTTATATTATCTTGTTTTATTAAATTTAAAAAAGAGAGTTCATTGTATCATTGTTTATCTGTTCATTTCTCACTGGAAATACATCATTTTCACCACTGTGTGACAAAGTGACAAAACTTGCACATGAAGGTTATAGCTTCCCCCTTTGCTCCATGCAGTTTTGAAATGTTTTGATTGCCTCGCTCGTGTTACCTTAATTAACATGGTGCTATCCACCAAATTGAGGCAACTTTTTGTAGCCAACTAACCAGGTATACCAGCCTTATTATTTACAGGCAAAGAAACTATAAAGAAAATGAAATAATTTCACTTGGAGGAAACCTACAAATAAACCCACTAGTGACTTCTAGCTGTTTGGTATTTGTCTCAGCTGAAGAGAGCAGAAGGGACACCTGCAGATTTGCTGTTAAACATTAAACATATTCGCCTTCCTCTCAGCGCAGTTAAAGCTGACTCGAAAAGAAAGCAGTGATTTACCGACTGAAAGCAGAGTTAAAAATAACCTGCTGGGTCCAGCATCGGTGAATCTGACCTTTGATACGAAGGAAAACAGACGTTAACTGCTGCAACAGACTCCCCGTTATGACATCCAGCTTCGGGACTTTCCAACCAGATACTGGTGACAAATTAAAACGAACTTATTCGCATGAAACGACCATTTCCATCTGAACACTCTCCATAACCTGATGCTCGTTTTTAGAGTTTATGCTAATCTGCTAACACAACACTCAACCACAAGTTTTAAAACCCTGTGCAACATAATGATATAATAAATCATATTGACACATACAAAATGCGTGTTCTTTCCAATAAATAGTTGCCAGTTTACATGTTAGCTCACGGTGCACAGGAGAAAGTGCATGAGGTTTACAGCTAACTGCATGCTTAGCTAACTGACCAGCTTCTTAAAACAGTTAGCTTGCTATCAACGCAGCTAACCGTTGCCGTTGCTTGTTAAGCTTTGAGCTAAATCCGCACAGGTTTACAGATGATGGATGCTTCGGAATCACCTACAACTTAATAATTAAGATATGATTGTAATATATTATACTACATATCAATGAGCCATTTAACACAGTCAGTTTACTCACACAGCTGTCATTTCCTAGCCAGCATCTTCGACTTAACATAGAAGCAACAAAGTTCAGTTGTTCACTTCCTTTTCCTGCGGCTCACCGCCAGCACACCGCGCACTCCTCCTACCGGCCAACCTGCGAACGACACCCACTTTGAGCCAATGAGCTCAGCAATCAAGCTTCACAAAATGTACAAATAGACTGGATTTAATGGCCAAGAGAAATAATCAAGCAAGGATAAGTTATATTATTCAAACGTTTAAGTCTTAAAATCTTAGTGTTAAGGTCATATGAAGGCTGTGGTGATGCAATGGATTATATTGTATTCTTTCTTTTCTTTTTTTTTTATTGAACTTTATAAAACAGTTAAGAAAATGTCTGTTTGTTCTGTATAAGATTCTGACCTAGAGGTTGGGACAATTTTTTGTTAAACTTAAAGTACAACCCTGGAAAGTACGGCTGAAAACATTAACTTGCATACAACCACTATTCCCACACTGAAACACAATCCTGGCCATGGTTTAGTTTATGTCAACTGGCTTATGATAATCTAATATAATATTGAAAATACACAAACCCTAAATTTTCCCTGTGGCCCATACGTTTAAAATGCTGATAACAGTTTCGATACCATTCGACAATATACAGTATCCTGCTTGTCGACTTCAGGAGGAAGACGACGGCTCCACAACCGCTGAGAGTTCTGGGAGAGGAGGTGGACATGGTTGAGGAGTACAAGTACCTGGGTGTGTCCATCGACAACAGACTGAACTGGAAGACCAACATCAACGCTGTCTACAAGAAGGGGATGAGTCGACTCTTTTTCTTGAGGAAATTTCGATCCTTCAATGTGTGCAGCGAGATGTTGGAGATGTTCTACCAGTCTGTTGTGGCCAGTGCATTGTACTTCGCTGTGGTCTGCTGGGGGAGCAGCATTGGAGCCGGAGACACCAACAGACTTAACAAACTGGTTAAGAAGGCCGGCTCCATCATCAGCTACAATCTGGATAGTCTGGAAAAGGTGGTGGAGAGGAGGACGCTGAACAAACTATTATCCATATTGGATAATCCTGACCACCCTCTCCACCACCTGCTGCAGGGACAGAGGAGGACGTTCTCCAAAAGACTCCTCCAGCTCCGCTGTCACAAGGACAGATACAGGAGATCATTCCTGCCGACTGCAATAAGACTGTACAATAACTCACCTCTGGCAAAATAAGACTGTACAATAACTGTACAATAACTCACCTCTGGCAAAATCCATCACATAACAATAACACTGTTGACTGTGTTTCTTGGTTGTTTGTATATAATATATATATATATACTGTACTGTATCTACTGTGCATTTTATATTTTATATTTATGTTTTATATTTTATACTGCTATTTTACTGCTATTTTATTGCTTTTCTATTATTATCTTATTGCTTCTGTATGCTGCTGTAGCGAAAAAAATTCCCCCCCCGGGGATTAATAAAGTAACTACCTACCTACCTACCTACCTCCCCAGTGAGTGTTAAAAGGTTAAGGTAAAAACGCACAACCTTGTTTCCGAAAGAGTTTGGACGCTCATCTGCTCATTACAAATCTCATAAACCCCTATTTAATTGCAAATAGACCAAAGACAACAAATCAAACTTTGAAACGGATTAATTTTATTATTTTATGAAAAACATATGCTCTTTTTGAATTTGATGGCAGCAACACGTCTCAAAAAAGGACAGGGGCAATAAAAGACTGGAAAAGTTGTGTAACGCTAGGAAAAACACCTGTTGGAACATCTCACAACTAATTAGGTTAAATGGCAACAGATCAGTAACATGATTGGGTATAAAAAGAGCATTTCAGAGGCAGAGTCTCTCAGCAGTGAAGATGGGAGAGGTTCATCACTGTGAAAAGACTGCATGGGTAAATAGTGCAAAAATCTAAGAAAAATTTTCCTCAACATAAAATTGCAAAGAATTTGGGGATTTCATCTTCTACGGTACATAATATCCTTAAATGATTCAGACAATCCGGAGAAACCTCTACACAAGGGACAAGGACGAAAACCAATATTGGATGGCCGTGACCTTCGGGTCCTCTGGCAGCACTGCATTAAAAACAGACACAGTTCTGTAGTGAAAATCACTTTATGGGCTAAGAAGAACTTCCAAAAAACATTGTTTGTGTTCACAACAGTTCATCGCTGTATCCACAAATGCTGGTTAAAACTCTACCATGCAAAGAAGAAACCATATTTAAACATAATCCAGGAACACCGCCGCATTCTCTGGACCCGAGCTCATTTTAAGATGGATTGAGGCGAAGTGGAAAACTGTCCTGTGGTCTGACGAATAAAAATTTGAGATTCTTTTTGGAAATCATGGACGCTGCATCCTCCACGCTAAAGAGCAGAGGGACCATCCAGCTTGTTATCGGTTGAAAAGCCAGCATCCGTTATGGTACAGGGACGCATTGGTGCACATGGCATGGGTTGCTTGCACATCTGGGAAGGAACCATGAATGATGAACAATATATACGGGTTTTGGAGTAACATATGCTGCCACCCACATATCTCTTTCAGAGAAAGCCTTGCTTATTTCAGCAAAACAATGCCAAATGACATTCTGCATGTATTTCAACTGCATGGCTCCTTAGCGGAAGAGTCCAGATGCTAAACTGGCCTGCCTCCAGTCCAGACCTGTCTCAAATTTAAAAAATTTGGCGCATTATTAAAATGAAAAATATGACAGAGGAGACCCCAAACTGCTGAACAGCTGAAATTGTTATAAAATAATGGGACAACTTTTCACTTCCAAAACTCCAGCAATTGGTCTCCTCAGTTCCCAGACATTTACAAAGTGCTGTAAAAAGAAGAGGTGATGACAGTGGTAACTTTTGTAAAAAGTGTTGCCGGCATCAAATTCAAAATAAGCATATATATTACATAAAACTAAAAAAAAGCTTAAGTTTCAACACTGATATGTTGTCTTTGGTCTACTTGCAATTAAATATGGGTTTATGAGATTTGCAAATCATTGCATTTTGTTTTTATTTACATTTTACACATTGTTCCAACTTTTCCGGAAACAGGGTTGTAGCAGTCAGAGCACCCTGATTGAATAGAGGTTAAAAAAAACGACCATAAACAACAACATTCCCACTTGCGTTGCTCCATGCTTTTCCTATCCCCCTTTTTCCAATACACTGCCATTTTGGTAATCAAGACTTGTTCTCAGTTGATTAGAGAGTTTAAAGACTTGACGTAACAAAGTAACTATGGCCAGCACTAGAGTACCTGAACAGCTTACATATGCACCCGTTACTGCAGTGGGAGCAGGAGGATGTCTACGACTGGTTCTAAATAGTGATGCACCTGAGAAGTGTCCCGTTGGGACAGATGCTGTATCATCAAGTGTTACTTTATTGGACTGCATATTTACATTTGCCTTAGCAACACTGAGGTCAAAGCTGTCCTGGGTGACAGCTTTTCCTCTTCTTGAACTCAGAACCACAAACACATTCAACATGTTGAACTCAAGTCAGATTCATTAAAAAAAAGACAAGTAAATGTTTCGGCACAGTTGACAAACTTAAAGCCAAACTGTGCCAAACATTTCCATAGACACCTTATTAAACCAAAATGTATTTTAACTTTCCCTGTGATCATGTCCATCTGTAACCACTTTTATTCTGCGTAGGTATAAATCAGCTGTTACATATACATATTATTCCCCTGTTTAAGAGCTCCTATATCCACTTGTAACCCAATATCATCATCCTAGCGCCTGTTAATGTGTGAAATAATTCAAAATAAATTACAGATCTTTTTTCAGGCATGCACTCTCACACCTCATTCATAAAAGTCAGCGTGTACTGATTTCATGTCATTTGTTTTTAGAATTTCTTTTCACTTTAATAAACACCAACTGTAGTTTTTAACAAAAAGAAAAAGAAAATTAAAAGAAAAAAAAAAAAAAAAAAAACAAATTTTCCAGGGGAAAAGTGTCTTAACAACAGGTTGGATGACTTGGTCGGTATGTTTCCAAAAAACACATCAAATTGTAAATTCTATATAGATATACTCGCTCAACAAGTCTGCATAATCTGTCACAGATATATTTGACGTTATATGGATGTCACCTATTATCCCCACTTCAGTGTTTCTTAATTACTGCAAACCAGTTGACCAATTTAAGGCTTCCAAGTTCAACAGTGGAGTCAAAGTCGCTCCGTCACAGCCACAAAGTCCAAACGATGCCTCATCGGACACTCAACCTTATGAAGAGGCATTTCCTGATGTTACTTCAAAATGAAAAGGCCCCGATAAGTAGTGTTGTGATCTTTTTCTTTTCCTCTCCTCAATATATAACATTATCTCAACATTTAAATAAATCACTGCATCTGATGTTTTATAAAAACACACCTGTTTCTTCATTTCATTGTGGGTGGTGGATAAAGGAATTGGATTAAATATGCTTTTGGATGATTTAAACCATACAAACTTTGAACAGAGCTTGAAGGGTTGTTGTTGTTGTTTTGTTTTTTTTTGGGGGGGGGGGGGGGTGGAGGGTAGAAACAGGTAGCCATTAACTTTTCAATTAATTCTTTTAAAGGAACATCTGCAAAAATGGTTGCATTATACAGTTTACAATGTAGTACCATGCTGGCGCTGCTCGCCTCGTCCTAACCGTTTATTAGCAATAGAGAATCAGTGCTGTTGGAAACTATTACACATACTATCGTTTTTAACCCCATTCTGCGCAGGTGCCTCCTGCTTTCACCCAATCACAACGCCCCGAAAGAGAAGTTGAGTAAAGTGTGAATATAAGCTGAACTGTACAGAGAACTAACTGAATACTATATTGAAAATGAGTGGCAGCAGGAAAGAAAGGGGAGGGGTTCACAGTTTTGTCAGATACAACGCAGATGTGGATGAAGGTGTGCATACGGGGGCATAAAATGCAGAGTGTGTTTGCAGAGCTAGTGATTATTTGGAAGGTTGTGGTGTTTCTCTGACTTTGCTGAGCACCTTTTTAATTACGTTGCTTATTGACTGTTGGCTGTGTCATCTGCTCATGGGCAGAATGGGGGTAAAACTACATTCCTTGTCTAACTAAAATATATTTTGCTTGTTAACATAAAAAGAGGCTCTTTGCGTTTCCAACACTGTTAAATTCTTGGCTTTTTGTCTTCTTGTTTCATACAGTTTTCTTTAGGGAAATGAAGCCTGCTGTAAGTACGCTCTGCTCTCCTGCTCTGGTCTGTAGTGAGGGGGAGCCGAGGCAGCTATGATGCTGGGAGGTCCACGCTGAAGGGAAGGGGGGGTATGGGCTGGAGTAGGAGGCGGGGTTGGCAGCTCAGACAGGGGGCGCTTTGCGCAGCAGTAGATACTGGTGGATGTCGTCGGCGTCGCGCTTCAGCCAGGCGGCGTTGAGGAGGATGTTCTCACAGCACTGCTGCACTGTACGCTCGGCCGCTGGCGCCGGGTGACTCTCGAAGAAACTCTGCAGGGACAGAGAGGAGGAGAGCTGTTTAATCTTCTATTACACACCTCAGCACTTATGAGGCAGATTAAGTCACATTAAAATCATACTGTTTCTAACCATTTCTGATTGTAAGCAAAACACATCAAACTTGTTTTTATAACTGTCAGAATGTTTCTTTTTTCTAATTCAGCGTAGACTAATGCATTTTATGTTCATGCTGTCTTATCTTGTACACGACCCACTGTAACTTCAAAACCTCATGATTGTAATTATTGAAACATAGTTATTTTGGTCGAGTCTGGATGGACAAATGAAACCGAGTTTTTTTTAGCTGAAGCGGTTCTGATTCTGGACAAACTAAAGACTTTCAGCCTCCATCAGGTTTCTGAAGTCTTGCCACCTCTTTGCTTGTCTCCAGACGTGGCTACAAAGCTGAAAGCCAATGTGTTTCAGAAGAGAGTGTGTTTGTGAGATCTTCTGCATTCCCAAATCAGAAATTTGTCCTGGAAAGCTACTTTTGTGTTTATAGCAGCAGGATTGAGGCAGCTGAGACAACAATATGAGATCCCCCTATCAGTCCTAACTTCTCTTGGGACACCAATTGGATATATTTTGACAGCTGTAGTGGCAATTCCTTGTCTTGATCAGTCTCTGGGTCATCTTCAATACCCCCTAATATCAGAAAAAATATGCTGCTCTGAACTAAACCTGTAAGCTGCGATCAGCTGATCATTTCTCCACCTTACTTATGGTCATAGAGGGATGGAGTGGTGGAAGAAGTTATATTGTTTATTTAAGTAAAGGAACCGATACATAATGGGAAAAAAATCCATTACAAGTAGAAGTCCTGCATGAAAAATCCTACTCAAGTAAAAGCACATAAGTACTAGCAGCAAAATAGAGTGTTGAGGTAAAATTGCTTTTACTGTCTTTCTGACAGAGAGATTATTATTACTGACGCATCAATGTGTAAGCAGCATGTAAGTGTTGTAGCTGCTGGAGATGAGGCTGGTTTGAACTACAACCCCGTTTCCCCAAAAAATTTAGATGCTGTGTAAAATATAAATAAAAACAGAATTCAGTGATTTGCAAATTAAGTAAACCCAAATTCAACTGTAAATAGACCAAAGACAACATCAAATGTTGATTGACCTAATTAGCTACCAGGTGTTTTCTTTTAACATTACACAACTTTTCCAGTCTTTTGTTGCCCCTTTCCCAACTTTTTTGAGATGTGTTGCTGGCATCAAATTCAAAATGCGCATAAAACAATAACATTTCTCAGTTTCAACGTTTGATATGTTGTCTTTGGTCTATTTTCAACTAAATATGGGTTTATGTGATTTGCAAATCACCGCATTCTGTTTTAATTTACATTTTACATAGTGTAACTTTGTAAAATGTAAAAACTTTATCCAGTTTTATATCCAGGGGCAGCAGATAAATCTGTGGGTTTGTCAGATATGACTGGGAAAGGAAAGACGAAAAAGCAAAGTTCTGTTACAAAATTCTTTTGTTTTTGGGCTTCACCTCTAGTCTTAGGTTTTTGGAGAGATATTGGATCATTTGAACATTTACTGTAAGGCCCAAAATGTTGGAAATGACTGATTTAAGCTTTGACAATGTGTTTTTATTTTAAATTTTTGTATCATCTGTGTTGTGTCAAATCATCTTTTAAGGAACAAAAACTGTCAAGTGTAGTGGAGTGAAAGTATAAAGGAGCATAAAATGGAAATACTAAGCACAAGCACTTCAACATTGTACCTTAGTACAGTAATAAGTAAAAGTACTTTCCTTATTTTCCACCACTGGAGTGATATTACAGAGTGATGTCTCTTTTCATTCACAATCAATCTTTGGCAAAGTAAAGTAAGAGAGCACATTAACCAACAGACTGAAGTTTTAGCGGGCATGTCACACATTCATTAACAACAGCTGAGGTTGGTCATTTAACTGGAGAAAAACAACGATCAGCAGTGGTTATAAAAGACAAGCTGCTGATGTTGCCTGCATGTTTTTCAACATCGGCCTTTCCTGATGAGAGATTCAGATGTGTCAAAACTTAATTTTGCCAATCTGAAACCAGATTAAAAAAAGAACTGCTATTGGAATCCAGCCCTAAAATTACAAGGTTTGTTTACTAGCTGTTCTGGAGTTTTCAACTGACTCCCACAATCTGACTGTTCAGCAGCAGATGGAGTTTGCCATGTTGCATTGGACAGAATTGCCAGGAAAAAAAGAAATCTAAATGTTAACATTTAAAAAAGTTTTGCCAACCGGGCACATTCCATGTGCTGATGCACACACTGATGATGTGACATGAACAAAAGCTCAGATACTAAATGGACCTCAAGTATAACAACCTGTTTCACCAACAATTTTTCTCAAGGTCACATATTAACCAGTTATAGAAAATAGCAGAAATCCTGCAACAATGCTTCAGGTTTTTGAAAAAATACAAAGGTAACTCGTCTCTGTATATTTCCCATACATACACAGAAACTGACTAGACTAGAGATGAATTCATGCCTTAGATAGTTGTACAGTAATCTGTAAAAGATATTTAACACATTATAGGTTTGTAAAGCTAGGAGAGCTATTCTATGTCATGTTGACGCATGAAACGTAATCTGAAATCAAACGCTGGATAGCAAACAAAAGGGATAAACAGAGTGAAGCTGATGGTCGCTCAGATGAAGTTGAAAGTTTTGAAGTGTCCAGGAAGGCCAATGATTTAAGCACAGAACATAGCAACTGCATTCAACTTTACTTAGTTTCATTGGTTGAAAGTCATAACCCCCGCATTTCCTGTTTATCTCCACACAATGACATGAAAAGGCAAAAATGCAAATAAAAAACCGAATAACCTGCAGCTACCTCCTGATGGTGTATTTGTTTCCAATTAAACAATATACATTCAGTGATATTTTTTATTTGTAGCAGTTGGTAAACTGAGCAGAACCACGACTAATGACATGTTAATGCTGCTGTGTTTGCTTGAGGAGTGATTCAGCAATAGTTTGTTAAAATGTTAACCTGAACTTGATCTGCAGACGATTGATTACCGAGCTTGTTGTTCATCATTCAGCCCTTGATTTAAATCTCAGTTTTCATTTCAGAGTCTGTACCAATTAAAGTAGAGTCATTTGTTTAAGTAGCAAAATGTTACATTATAACAACTGTCTTTCTTAAAAGTAACACCTTGCAGGGATCACCCCCTTAAAAAGAACAACTAGTGAGGAGTTATGTGACGTCTTCTCACCTTCACCTCAGCAGCCATTTTATCAATTGCGAATCCATCGACTGTGAGCTGCAAAGACAGACAATACGAATGTAAGCTGACCAGAAAGAAAAAAATCTGTATCTGCATTGTGACTGAAACCAAGCACCACATTATTAAACCAAAACAAACACAGAGGCATATTCAAACACCAGCTGCCTTTGTAGAAAATAACACAAAATTTAAAAGTCATGATCTCTGTGCCGGAGAAAGAAATGCCTAAATAAAGAAATTATTATTACACCAACATGACCTCAGGAAATTCTTTAAGTAAATCAGAACAAGTAGGAGATTTTTTTTATACCTTGATGAGCCGTGATATGAGGAAGCCTCCCTGGTAACGGTTGTAAAGCTCCTCCCAATTATCCTTGACGAACTTCCAGGCGGCTTTCCGGCCTTGTTTACTGCTTCCTGCAACTCCCCCAATTACTGACACCGTGTCCTGTGGACGAACGTCTTCCTGTAGGTAAAAAGATCCAGAAGAATGAAAAGTTAGTTTGTACCTGGAAGACGTATCAGACTCTGTAAACCTGTCTATGTGACCAAACAGTTTACAATTTAATTTTAACTTCCAGTGTGTATCGAAAGCAAGCTAAAACAAATTTTAGGTGAAGACTTGACACAGGAAATTCAGCATAAATCAGTATTTTAAAGCTGAAACAGTAACCCCATTTTTTTTTTTATTTTACAGTAATATTTTAGCCAGAATACAAGCACATTAAATTAATGTGACTCACAATCAGAATTTTAAATTATTGCAAAAATAAAGAAAGAACAAAAAACACTTGGCTCATTTCTTAAACTAACACATACAGTGGTGTGAAAAAGTGTTTGCCCCCCTTCCTGATTTCCAATTTTTTTGCATGTCTGTCACACTTAAATGTTTCAGATCATCAAACAAATTTAAATATTAGTCAAAGATAACACAGGTAAACACAAAATGTAGTTTTTAAATGAAGGTTTTTATTATTAAGGGAGAAAAAAAAATCTAAACCCACATGGCCCTGTGTGAAAAAGTGTTTGCCCCCTCCTGTTAAAACATAACTTAACTGTGGTTTATCACACCCGAGTTCAATTTCTCCAGCCACACCCAGGCCTGATTCCTGCCACACCTGTTCTCAATCAAGAAATCACTTAAATAGGACCTGCCTGACAAAGTGAAGTCGACCAAAAGATCCTCAAAAGCTAGACATCATGTTGAGATCCAAAGACATGAATCCTATTGAGATGCTGTGGCATGACCTTAAAAAGGCGGTTCGTGCTGGAAAACCCTCCAATGTGGCTGAATTACAACAATTCTGTAAAGATGAGTGGGCCAACATTCCTCCACAGCTGGAAAAGACTCATTGCAAGTTATCGCAAACGCTTGATTGCAGTTGTTGCTGCTAAGGGTGGCCCAACCAGTTATTAGGTTTAGGGGGCAAACACTTTTTCACACAGGGCCATGTGGGTTTGTATTTTTTTTCTCCCTTAATAATAAAAACCTTCATTTAAAAACTGCATTTTGTGTTTACTTGTGTTATCTTTGACTAATATTTAAATTTGTTTGATGATCTGAAACATTTAAGTGTGACAAACATGCAAAAAAAAAAGAAATCAGGAAGGGGGCAAACACTTTTTCACACCACTATAATTATAAGCATGTTGGTTAAAAATAGCAATTAACAAACAATGAGGTGTGTTTCATATCTTTTGTCTGCCTTGGAAACCGAAAAAAAACGTAAAAAAATAAAACAAGGTTGTGTACCGAAAGTGCGAAGCTGAGGACTTTCTGGATGAGGTCGGGGGCAGCGATGGCGCCGAGCACTCGCTCAATACGATTCTTCTCCTCCTGCATGTCTGCTTGCTTGTGGAGCTGAGAGAGGAGGGACACAAAGAACAAATGCTATCACATACATGATATGAGATGAAGAATGAAATTTGGTGTTCAACAGAAATACAGAATGTCCTCTTTTGACAATGGGCACTTCTTTGTGAATAATCTTTGTGAATAAATTATTCTGTTTAAAGTCCTTTGGAATCATCTGAATCCATGTCTATCTTTGTCTTAATATACATCCAGATCCTCTTCGAAGTTATAATTACAAGCATAATAAACTTGTTGGTACCCTTCCATAAAATAAAAATAAAAAAGACAAACAAGGCTGTGTTTCAAATGAAATACTTATCTTAGTACACAAATAGCACTCTTCCATGTTACAATTCCTACTTGTGTAGTACTTGAATTTCGACAGGGTAAATCACACACTGCTGTAGCATGTGAATACATCATTATTTTACCCAGAAATGAACATGTTTTCGTGGCCTCTGTTTTACACACTCAATAAACACACTGATGGTTTCTAGCCAACAGCAGTATGGTGGTACTTAGTGCAAAAAAAAAAAAACACCACTTTGCAGTGTTCTGCAACAGCTGCAGCTTCCTCAGACGCCTTACTGTAAAAAAAAAAATAATAATTTGAAAATGCGAAATGTAACTCCACAATTGTCTATTCAATATTTGATTTTGAAAAAAGGCTGACTTTGCTTTTTGTTTAAATAATAAAACAGATGAAATTGGCATGATCAAAAATACTAAGACTATTAACCAATTATTTTGTTGCACAACCCTCAGAGGAAATCAATGCAAACAAATGCCTGGTGAAACTCCAGTGCACCAGTCAGCAGGTAGTTTGGTGAACTCTTCCAAAGCAAATAGCTTCAGCTGGCTCAGGTATGAATGGAGCCTTCTCTAAGGCTTTTTCAATTGATGTTCTATGCAACAGCTCGCAATTTCATTGACAAGAAAAGTGTTGTTTAAAGTGTTGGTCAATTCTTGTGGTTTAGGTGAAGACCAGATCACATTTTATGACCAATTAATGCAGAAATTCTAGTAATTCCAAAAGATTCACATTTTTCTTGCCACTGCGACTGTATCTGAAGACCTTTATGTCACAGACAGTCTTAACATTTCTGCTGCAGTTTTACCTTCAGCATCGTGTCCAATGTGGCACTGTCTCCATGCTTCAGCACTGTTAGATACACCTGGTGATAACAAACATAAACAGTCAAAATGAGACACCAACATCATCTATTTGTAACATTTAACAGAATTTAATGTAGTTTGTGTGTTCTACTGGTTTGCTTTATATTGTATTGTCTTAGAAATCCCCCCCCCCCGCCAGTGTTTTCTGATCCCTTTGCATACAAACTGTCCGAGCATACGAAAAATTTTGGTCCAGCTTTAGATTAAAGCCACCTAAAGATGTTACATCTAATTGGACAAAATCAACAATGGGCAAAACAATAAAACATAGTTTACATCGCAATGATCTGATCTACAGTCAGGTCACTTGCATGTCAGGTTTACACACTGTTGTGTTGACAGTTTTCCTTTTCTTGGTAGCACAGGATCTTGCCTCAGCAGCATCGTTATTTACGTCAGTGTCAGAAAAAGATGGAAATTAAGCCAAATGGTAGAGGCAGGCCACTCTTATTCTAACAAGACCTCCTTACACCAGTAGAATCTGTCCACTTTGGTACTCAATTTAGTTTACACATCTTTCAATTTCAAAAATAAATATTTTGGAAATCCATTATATAATTCAATTAGACCAGCAATTTGGATTACAGGAGCAAACTTACAGAATGCAACTGAGAAGCTGTCTAGTGCAACATAACATTTTCATTACTGACTTGTTGGTAACTGTGAGTTAAGAACAGAATGTTTTGTGAGGAGTTGTGTTAAAGAGCATGAACTTCACCCTTTGGGCGGTTTTGACAGTTTAGTGACACTAGTTTTAATGGCAAATGATAAAGTTTTTGACTCATGCTCAACTAACAGAGCGAGTGAGTGGGTGACAGAGTAAAGAAGCAGTGTGGCTCACACAATTATCATTTTATTTTATCATATATAAAATGTATAAAAATGTGTTATTGCGGCACCAAAAGGCAAAGGTATTCATGACAAATACTAGTATGCCAGTTACTCATTTCTACATGCGGTTTGTTCAGACACCTATGATGTTCACTAATACAAACCAGCAATTCTGAAATAGTTATTGTGACATTCCTGTAACCGCCAACCTGATATTCAGCATTTCAACACCAAATTCTGTTTCTTCATGGCTCCAAAAATGAGACACTTTCATGTATGCGTTTCTCTTGTGTTCCTTGGCTGAAGCAACCCTTGCACAGGTCGATGGCAGCATTAAAAAACCTGGATGCATGCAATAACCTGCTTTCTTTAACCAGTCTCCAGCCTTCATATTCTAGCTTCACCAAAAAGGGAGAGTCATATGGTAGTAGTTAACTACTACTATTAATTAGGCCATCACAGCACTTCCACCAATGTAATTAATGGATACACATTTGTATGACATTTGCTATATGAAATAGTATTTGAGCCACCACGGTGTAGTGCAACTAGTGCACCTGGACTTTGTCACTAATACAGCCCAATAAAAAGCATGTGTAAATAAACTTCCTTTCCAATAAAAAAATAAATGTTTTATTTGATGAAATGGAAAAATGAGAGCTGGATGACTGCAGTGCAGAACTTCTGTCTTCTCATTCTGCCAATGAAAATAATGACAAAAACATTGTTGGCATGTGCTTAAGTCAAAGGTTCTGCCATTACCTACTCCACCGCTACTGTTACGGCAGTAAAACGGTGGATAAATGGTTCTGTACATTGCAACCCGGCGAAATGGCTCGTTTTACTTTTAGAATATGATTTGGAAAGTCTAGAAGAAACGCACGATTTAATCATTTTGTCCTTGTTCAAGTTAGCTTGGAGGTAAACCATAAGTTTATTGAGTCAGCTGGCGGAAGTCTGTGGGACACATGCTCTGCTCATAGAGCATGACTATTATGTATTTATCCAGCCAGCATGCAAATGTCTCACCAGGCACCAGATTTAAAAACTTCATCTACTGTAAAATAGAGAAACATTTATCTGATGTAAATACACTTATTCAGCAAAGTGCAAACTTGTTTGGCAAAGCCTTGAATGTAACACATATTCATTTGTTACTGCAGGGCCATTGCAGTCTTTGTCGCTGTCATAATTTAGACAGACATTAACAGAACAGAACTATGAAAATAAATCTTTAACATTTGTGTTTTCTTTATCCTGTGTTAAACTTTAACATTATGATTACCATTTTTTTGTTCAGTGAATGTGTAGTTATATGTTTTTCTGACAAAATTATAACCAAAACAATACAAACATGTTCGCATGCTACAAAAAGGCGTGATGAAATTAAGACAGCTTTAGGGTCCAAACAGGTTTTTTCTTTGTCCATATTTTACACTGTTACATTTTTGAAATACAGATTTTATGTACAAGTATGTGCCAAAAATAGTGGCAGAACAAGCTAACTTTCCTAAACATGTGGGCCTGTCTGAGGACTGTCTGAGAATGTGAACAAATAAAACTGGCCATACAAAACACTTGCAAGTATGGTCTACTTACCGGGCTCCTTAGGTCTGCAGGTAGGACCTGTTTGCCCTCCACGTGCTCCTTGAATCTCCGTCGGGCCTCCTCCAGTGTGGGTTTGTGTCCCGCCTTGCCCAGCTTACCTAGAACCAGACCTCTCAACAGGGCATCCAGGTGACCTACAGGACAAAAACATTACCTTGAGGTTATTCTACTTCTCTTCCTTATAAACTGTTTTTATAAACTGACTGTTCTGTCAGTTAGTTCCCAAAACAGCAGGACAACAGTGGTGACAAAAGCACAACCAGGACAGCACCTACAAGTTAAATTACAGGTCAGTGACTTCAGCAGTGGACAAGACGTATAATATGACATCTATAGGAAAATTATAATTGATCGTAAGGTATTAATAAACACTTTTTAACAATTCAAAGTAGACGTAAAACAAGTATAATAGCTCCTCATTATTTATACACTTGGCTCCCATGTTATTGAGCCATTTACATCACCTGAAATGATCAAGGAAAGTACATTAGATTGCAACTATATAGTAAAGTATGACAAAAGACCGCTGACATCTTTTGATAGTTGCAACACTGCAAAATGTATTTTTAATTTTCCTGCAACTTAACAGTAAGCTTTTTTGTTTTTAGGATTTAAAATAAAAATATTAACTCAAAAATAATTAAACAAATGCAGATAGAAATATCATACTTTACGCGTGTCTGTATAAAGTGGTGCATTTTAAACAAAAGAAATGAAGACTATAACAAATTATTTTCAGATAAAGCTTCAAGTAAAAAGAAATCTACTCAGATGGGACTAGATAAGAAGATTTTAACCCAATAATCGCTTTTCTTTTCTGGCTAGTCCTGACCTTCCCCTGGTTTGCTGTCCCAGGCCAACTCGAGGCCGATGGGGGTGAAGAGGTCCCGGATGAACTCCTGGATCTCCTCGTGGAAGTCAGTGTGTGACAGCAGCGAAGACAACACTCCCAGGTTGCAGCTGAGGTCGCTCCACACCGTATAGTTAGGCTCGTTGACGAATGCCTCCATCAGCTTTAGTACTTCCACCGTGCTGATCATCCCTGCACGAGACTGAAGCCACAAAACAATTAGTACCTCCAAGGTTTAGGGACACCTCGCAGTTTGAGTCTCTTAAAAAAAAACAACTCTAACAGAATAGGATAAAAGCATTGTGCTTTAGGGAACATTATTTTATAAGGTGAGGGCTTAAAACTGTAGCTTCTTGTAGATGAGGAGCAGAGGAAAAGATACTCAACATTCTGAGTGAAATGCTGGTTGAAATTTGACTAAACATCTGCCGTAAATCATTTAGTAAGAAAGACATCTGGGGGGAGATACCCAAATAAATACAATTTTGTCTAAAATTTTGTTTAAAAAATTCTCCACATCACTTTATATTTGGCAATCATTTGATGACCTCTTTTGGAATTTGATATGATAATAAACTTCCTGTAGAGTGACAGTGTGACACAGAATAATCTGACACATCAAGTAATGTCATAACTGTCAGAGTCATGGTCAGGCCGAGGTCACAATTATAAACTGTTTTGGGGATAAAAACAAAAGGAAAGCAACATGTGAATGAACGTCCACTTCGCTGAGTATTAACACATTCACATCAACTCTGCTCTTCCTCCACCAATAAACATTAACACGAGGACATGATAAGATCACTTATGAAATTTCTGTTTCAGCTATCCTGCTGTTCTGATTAAAAACATCATAATTCAATAAAGATAGGTTAATTATTAAATGCTATCTAATCCTCTGAACATTAGTTCTATTGTCACAGCTCAACATCAAATTTGACTGTAGTACAAATTCCAAATCTTTTGATTATGTTTAAAATTGCATAAGAATAAACAGAAAAGAATAAAGGTGTGGATGATATCTAAAACCTCATCATGCTGAGTCAGAACAGCAGCTGACGTGGAGGAAAAAAACAGAGGAATAATTAAGAGTCAGTCACTCTGTTTCATCTGTTGCAACATGACAAATCAGGTTTGAAATACACATTTTTCAAAACAACATTTTCACAGATCGAGTGTCACAAAATTTATAGTAGTGCAATAGTGTTTTCTGTCCTTGGCCTTCAACACCGTAAGGTCCAGTGTTTCCAATTCCTACAGTGTTGTATTAAAGGATTCGTAGATACAAAAACAATTTAGAAAACGTTCTATGATTTTGTATTGTTCTATTAGCCCCCAAGAAATATTACCAAGACCTTCCCTGGAATCGCTAGTCTGATCGTTTTATACACGCCAAATTTAGGGTTCTGCTTCTTGACTGAATCGTCTGGCTGGTGTGTTCTTCTATTAAAAATATTCTAAAAAGTTGATTAAATCTGTCTTTATGTCCACATTTTTAAAACCGATTATGATTTAAAATGCTCTTCTGTTCACCAGGCATTAGCTGTATCCTCTCTTGTTCTTCCCAATTGTAGAATCCGTCTTTGATGCAGCATGTTTTGGCATATTTCTCATGATTAAACATATTTCAGTTATAAATAAATAATAGGTAATACATATATCAAATAATTCCACTCAAGGGTGAACTTGCACTTGTTTGACTTTCTTTTTCTCTAACTTCATGTCAGCGCCTTCTCTTTTCAGTCTTCCTGCCCTCTTCTATTCTGCATCTGCTCCATGTATTTATGTATTTCTTTCCCTTCCCAAAAAAACAAAAAGCCTTTTTGGGCTGTGTAAATACTAGTAACTAGTAGGAACAAAATTAAGAAGATGACTGGGGTGGGGTGGTGGGTGGGGGATATGATACTTGTCGGGGTTGCTGAGATTAGCTGCTAACATTAGCGACCTTACTACTTCATGAAACACAGACCCACAGCAGGGCAGAGAAACAGACAAATTAGTGTGACTGTCAGTGACAAAACGATACATGCGCAAACATATTTTGTTTCTTTAAGGAAGAGCAGGATGTCCCGTTGCCGGGGGGCGGCCCATCCTCCCAAGACAATGGTAAGGGGAAACACTGCATGTCTATGTGTGAATGAGCATTACGAGGGAGAAGAGGTCGTTCTGCAGGCCGAGTCGGTCCACAGGCTGCAGACTGAGGTCTCTGATGCCTGGGAGAAGACTTTCCAGCATGGACGAGCTGTACTGAATTCGATAGAAGCCTACAGTACCAGGGTTGATCTGTAAACAGCAAAAAGAAAACTGGATCAGACTGTGGAAAATAACATGAAGTGCTCTTACCCAGCATGACTTAAAGTGAGTAAAACAGTATTTTTCTCATTGGCACTTATTATTTTATCTATCTATTTATGTTTCCCTCTGTTCCTAGCCCTGTTAGAACATAGTATTACAACTAAATGAGACTTAGATTGTTAATTTTATTATAATGCATTTTAAACTGAGATTTATTTGTGTGAGCTGGTGACATCTAAATGTCAGGAAGGAAGGAAGGAAACAAGGAAGGAAAGAAACACGGAAGAAAGGAAGGATGGAAACAAAGAAGGAAGAAAACAAGGAAGGAAGGAAGGAATTCAACAAAGGAAGGAATTCAAGAAAGGAAAGAAGGAAACAAACCAGAGTTTTTGTATTGGAATGCATCTTACCCAAAGTAGGAATGTTTACAGACTATTATTGGTGATCTAAAAAATGATAGTGATATTTTCACCCTGGATACAGTAAAGTAAGTTCTCAGGTAAACTGAAACATTAGCGGCTGGTGCTGGGAGGATTACAGCAGGGCCTCACCTTGATCCACTGGTCTGGAGCAACGCTGCTCAGAGTGATGGTGGTCTCTGGTCTGTCCAGCAGAACCTTGAGCTTGGTGCATTTTGGGTCTTCACTGGTACAAAAACTAATGGGAACCATCCAGTTAGGGCAATCGTCACCTATCCAACAGACAAAAAAAGAGAGCCAATAAGAAGCCACCACAGCGAGAGGTCAGTCAAAAAGCAACAATGCTTTCTTATTTTCCAGTCAAAAATATTCTAGCTGGTTTGGCTGACTAGTGTCTACAATAAGCACTCACCATTATGTGGTCCACTGGCACAAAACTTCTTCTGAGATATCTTGAGTATGCGGTCGTCACCTTGCTATGAATAACATTGTGGTCAGTGTGTGTAGGAGTATCAACAGGATAGAAAATTAGAACTAGTTACCAGACAAATACTAGCAAGCTGCTGGTATAGAATGAATATTTGTCAATACTGCTGCTTAATTTCAATTGGGTATTCACTTTTTCAAGAGAAACAATGGTTATCTAATATACTTGATTAGTGAGTTTTCAAATCGACCAGCCACTGTGGCTTCAGGAGTGTCTATTTGCTTGCTGACCACAGCAGTTCTACAAAAAGCACTCAGTCTAATGAGAGATTCAACAATTTGAATCCAGTGAAGCTCACCTGTTCCTGCTCGACTACTATTATCGGGAAGCCCATTTGCTTGGTCCACGAGCCCATCACTGCAGCAATGGGTTTCCCACTGGCCTGTTCCAGACAGTCCCATAGGTCCTCTGTGAAAGACAGCCGGAAGTCAATGGAGTAAGGAATCCAGGAAGTTACTTTATATAGCTGCTTCTTCAGAAGGAAAATATTTTTTGCACGGCCTTACCTGTCGATGCATTTTTATGTTGGAACTTCAAAAGATAGGCATTCATTCCTTTCCTAAAGTCCTACACAGACAGAGTAAGGGATGAACTATATTGAACAAAATTAAAAAATGGAAAGAATACTAGGATGTGAGTTGGACAACGAACCTCATCTCCAATGTAGTTGTGTAACATACGAATTACAGATGCTCCTTTGCTGTAGGAGATGGCGTCAAAGATTTCATCCACCTCTGATGGATGGCCCACATTCACCTAGAGCAGATAATACAAAGTAGAAAAAAGGTGTTTGTCAAGGAAGGAAAGTTTTACGGTTGCGAACACACTTATTGTATACCTCAGGAATATTGGACTTCACGCACTCCAAAAATAAAAATGTATTGGGAGGTCCATTTAGCAAATACTCAAACTCCCTTTTTTGTGAGTTGTAGCTGTCAAGGTGGGACTAGTACAAACATTCCACTGCCTCCCTGCAAAACTCACTTCTATAGGATGGCTGCTGTCCAGTGCGTCCAGATCCAGAGCGCGGGTGTAGTCAGCTGAGACAAACTGGGTCCAGATGTCGTATTCGGGGAAGCAGTGGTCTACACAGAGATACTCAATCCAGGATGCAAATCCCTCGTTAAGCCACAGATGGGTCCACCATTCCTGTGTATAAAACACACAAATGCACACACGAAGATGACATCATGTCCTTCAAAACTGTTTACTTCCATAATTTGATGTCCCACATTACACAGGCTGACACTGACTGAATTACTGGAAGACAAATGAACCAATTATTGTTTCTGAAGGAAAATGGGGAATTTAAATTGCTCGCTCAGAGGTTCCAACACAGATCTCGCACCGTCCTCTCAGACAGATTAAAAAATAGATTAAAAATGCAGAAATTTGTCGCCAAATATCCCCGCCAATTTACCTGGATAGTTTACAACTGTTGTCCAAGCGTTTCACAAACTGTATTTGTATAAAGGTGCAAGATGGTATTTTCTTTTGAAAGTAGCTGATGAAAAGTTTTGGCTGGTTACCATGGTGACTAAATTTCCAAACCACTGGTGGGCGAGTTCATGTCCGACCACCAGCGCCACCCACTGCCTGGAGGACGAACAGGAATTCTTCGGATCGATTAGTAGCGCTGTCTCCCTGGAAAACAACAGAAATGTGAAGTTGACACAAAGACATCTGAAGGTCAACACTTAGTCTGTAACTATCAGGTTTCCCTTTCTTAACCATCCAGCATTGAGTGCTTCCAACTAAAAACATGTTTCAACAAGATTAAAAAAATAAAAATAAAAAAAATAAAAAATAAAAAAAATTCAATGAGACCTCGAGCTGTACAACAACAGTCAAAGGTTGATTATTTCCATGTTTAATCAACTATCAAAGTATAGAAAAATGGCAACCTAATTTTCAAGATCTCAAGCAAACATTTTCAAATTGCTTGTTTTATCTGATCAACAGTCCCAACATCAGACATATTTGAGGTACAATGATATAAAAATAGAGACGAGGAGCTGAAAAATCTCATTTGAGTGGAACGTTAATCAACAACAAATCTTCAGTACTATTAAAGGACAGTCAAATAAGTATGTATTTTCATTTATTTTATATTATTGATTTTGTGTACAGACTTATCATATGACATTCTTAGTGTAGACACATTAGTTTATAATGCGTATGCAAGTGTTTGATGGCTGTTTATTATAATTACTATAATTCAATATTGACACTTTTTTTGATGCCCTATAAATGTCAATGTACAGTTTATGAGAGACTTAAGAATATTTTCAGTTCAACTCAAACTTTCCAAAATCTCCTGGAATGGCAGTGATATGGTTGACGATTCAAACTGGTCATGCTTACAAGTTTGTAAATTTCAAATACTATGTTCGAAAGATCTGTAATTCAAAAAACAACTATAATTTACCTGTAGGTAACAAGGCCCCAGTTTTCCATGGCACCTAAATGGGAGGAAGAAGGATGTGTTTCACTTTCCCGTTAAACATTTTTTACAAATAATGTTGCAAATTTATGAATGTGGTATTTACCAGCAGCAAAATCAGCGATTGCTATGAGATCGATTTTAGGCAGTGGATAAGAAACACTGAAGTAGTCTTTGTAGAAAGGTAAGGTCTTAGTTGCAACCTGCAAAAACAGGAAAAAAAAAAACAAAAAAATACCAAATGTAACAAAGTATAACAGCAAATAGAAATGTAACACAAAACTTTAAAACATTATTGTCATTTTTGTTCTATCCTTCTGTCGTTTTCACGAGTGTCAGGATAAAGTCTGTGCAACAAGAGTAAAGGAGGCACAATGAATCCTGCAAAATCCACCATCATACAGATGCTGGTAAATATATCTGTTTTCTCTGCATTTGGCTACCAATCCAATTATGGTTGTTGAGGTTAAGGGGAAAGCATCCAGTGTACACATTGCTGTGGTCAGTAAGTTTGACATGTTTCCTGCATTAAAAATGTTAAGTGTTTCAACATCATGCTCACCTCCAGTGCAAACTTCCCTTGTTCTGCTTTCCCGACTGGTGTGTAGACACGTACAGTTATACCATCTGATGATTGGCTCTCCACATAGTCATATTCACCAATGACAAAAGCTACAAGGTATGTGGACATGATAGGTGTGGTGGCAAACTTCACTTCCACAAGGTTTTCATCTTCTGGGTATGGCTTTCGATCAATGACATTCTGGGGAAAAGATGCAGTGAGATGGCTCAATATGGAGAAATCACAAGACAGCCGATTACTAACAATGAAAGTGAGCACACCGTAAATGTAGAGAATACTTCCATAATGTACTATAACATGAAAAATCCAAAGAGAGATGTTTTAGTCCATCTCTGTGACTTCCCTACCCTGTCTGGGGCACTGAATAGAGAAATCCAGTGATTTTTACTGAAGGCCTTAATCTTCAAAAAAACAGCCCAAAAATGATTTTATTGTTAAAAAATGCTCATTAAGACATAAAACAGTTGGAATGGTAAAAAGAAACATTTGTACAAAAGGAGAAAGGGAATATTTGGGGGGAATTTCCTGCATTTATTATAATTTGGTGCTTTGAACATGGGAACATGTCAAGTATGGCAAATTGATGTGTTAAATCGGGTATGTATAGGCACCACACACACACACGCACACACACACACACACACACACAATACTAGTTAGGAACACACATTTATTATTGGTATTGGTCTTTTCATGGGTTGGTAGATGTTTGACAATCTGCTCAGTAGTTGTTGAGCTCTCTGTTTTAATGTGTACCCAAGTGTTGGGTACACATTAAAAATCTCAGGGGTAACATCCAAAACAAGCTACTTTGGATGTTGGCTGTTGCTTCTGTGGCTCAGCTAGCAGTAACATAAATGTAGCACATTAAGACACAATTGGCGACTTCTTTTCCTGCTTAACGTAAACACTTAATGGGCATATAATCTGAATACTTTCTAGGACCATTTATATCAAAGTGTAAATCCTCATCTTACCACACAGTATCCACTGAACAACATCTGTACTCGTACACAATTAAGCTGAATTCAGAATTGTCCTTCATACTTGGAGAAAATAAATTGCAGCAGGTATGTGCACGCACAAAAGGTCAAGCGGTAGACTGGCCCCACCTACGGAAAGCCCTAGTTCTGCTGCATGATGTTCTGCAATTTGTTTATTTCAATTACTATTTAGTACAATGTAGTGGTGTGAAAAAGTGTTTGCCCCCTTCCTGATTTCTTATTTTTTTGCATGTTTGTCACACTTAAATGTTTCAAATCATCAAACAAATTTAAATATTAGTCAAAGATAACACAAGTAAACACAAAATGCAGTTTTTAAATGAAGGTTTTTATTATTAAGGGTGAAAAAAAAACCAAACCCACATGGCCCTGTGTGAAAAAGTGTTTGCCCCCTAAACCTAATAACTGGTTGGGCCACCCTTAGCAGCAACAACTGCAATCAAGCGTTTGCGATAACTTGCGATGAGTCTTTTACAGCTGTGGAGGAATTTTGGACCACTCATCTTTGTAGAGTTGTTGTAATTCAGCCACATTGGAGGGTTTTCCAGCACGAACCGCCTTTTTAAGGTCATGCCACAGCATCTCAATAGGATTCAGGTCAGGACTTTGACTAGGCCACTCCAAAGCAGCTTGAGGTCACGAACAGATGGCCGGACATTCTCTTTCAGGATTTTTTTGGTAGACCGTAGAATTCATGGTTCCATTTATCACAGCAAGTCTTCCAGGTCCTGAAGCAGCAAAACAGCCCCAGACCATCACACTACCACCACCATATTTTACTGTTGGTATGATGTTCTTTTTCTGAAATGCGGTGTTACTTTTACGCAAGATGTAACGGGACACACACCTTCCAAGTTCAACTTTTGTCTCGTCAGTCCACAGAGTATTTTCCCAAAAGTCTTGAGAATCATCAAGATGTTTTCTGGCAAAAATGAGACGAGTCTTAATGTTATTTTTGCTCAGCGGTGGTTTTTGTCTTGGAACTCTGCCATGCAGGCCATTTTTGCCGAGTCTCTTTCTTATGGTGGAGTCATGAACACTGACCTTAACTGACTTGAGGCCTGCAGTTCTTTGGATGTTGTCGTGGGGTCTTTTGTGACCTCTCGGATGAGTCGTCGCTGCGCTCTTGGGGTAATTTTGGTCGGCCGGCCACTCCTGGGAAGGTTCACCACTGTTCTGTGTTTTCTCCATTTGTGGATAATGGCTCTCACTGTGGTTCGCTGGAGTCCCAAAGCTTTAGAAATGGCTTTAGAACCTTTTCCAGACTGATAGATCTCAATTACTTTCTTTCTCATTTGTTCCTGAATTTCTTTGGATCGCGGCATGATGTCTAGCTTTTGAGGATCTTTTGGTCGACTTCACTTTGTCAGGCAGGTCCTATTTAAGTGATTTCTTGGTTGAGAACAGGTGTGGCAGTAATCAGGCCGGAGTGTGGCTAGAGAAATTGAACTCAGGTGTGATAAACCATAGTTAAGTTATGTTTTAACAGGAGGGCCATGTGGGTTTGGATTTTTTTTTTTCTCCCTTAATAATAAAAACCTTCATTTAAAAACTGCATTTTGTGTTTAGTTGTGTTATCTTTGACTAATATTTAAATTTGTTTGATGATCTGAAACATTTAAGTGTGACAGATATGCAAAAAAATTGGAAATCAGGAAAGGGGCAAACACTTTTTCACACCACTGTATATTTAGCTGTTCTATTATGTATGGTTACGGGTCTGTAATTTTCTTTGTAATTTGTCTTCCATAACCAAAATTTGGCATTGCATCTTGTGGATAAGGCCATGAAAACATTAAAGTCTGACAGACCTCATTTATGTCGTTCATATTTAGTCAGTCGTCAGAAAGATCCAAATTTAGCTTCACGGTCACCGTCCAGATGAATAGTTAGCCTGAAGGGATGTTTTAGAAAAAAATCTAAGACAGATGATGTTTTCTGATGCAATTTAGCTGTAAACACCTTCAGTCTCTTTGCTGAAGATAGAATTGCAAGCTTGTTGTACATGTACAGTATATTTAAATTTATCCACGTTGAACAGAATATTACCCAGAGGTAGAATATGCAGTGACTATCTGCCCTCTGTTATGTAAGCTAGAAAGAGAAAAGAGAGGGAAGAGAAAGGATGGGAACACACACACATAAAAGAAATTTGGCAGCAGAGAGTGACTCAGGCGGTGTGGGGTCTGGAGTTTCTCGGAGGGAGTGAACATGACACGTACCATATTTGACAAGGCTACTCGGTCCTTGGGAACTATCAGAGTGATGTCAAAGGTGGCTTTGATAGCTGGCTCATCCCAACAGGGGAAAGCTCTGCGAGCGTCCGTGGCCTGGAGGGGGGCAGAGGGTAAAAGGACACAAAATTTGTGTTTTGGATGCAGACCCTCTGTTAAGGTCCAGTTAAGGTGGACTGCAGTTCACATCAAGCATCAAAATACATTTCAAATGTGTCTTCACCGGTTGTGATGAGATTTCACTTGTCTTCTGTCATTTGATTTTAATCTGTGACACAATGGCAAAACTAAAAAACTCCCCTAGAAATCCGGCCAACCCGTACAGATGAGAGTGTGTAGTGGTGGAGGGGTTGTGAGCACAAGAAAACTTGACTTGGGTCTTGAGGAGCTACAGAATTTATTTACAGACAAATAGCCTTAACTGTAGCTATCCTGCTAAGATCATTGTCTCTCAGCAGAGCAGTTTTTTTCAGCTAATTCTAAAAACTACTACTGTTATGCTGGTTTGGAAAACCCAACCCACCTCATTTGTGGTCACTGTAATTTATTACAGCTTTTACTTGTGTTTATTTGACATTGTTTGAGCTTTCATGCAATCAGTGCTCAGTTTTGGAGAAGTAAACCCAGTTTGTACTCAAACCCTGTGTACTAGTGTGAGCGCGCAACTCAACAGAGTTTGTGGTCGGGAGGTTACCCCAAGACTAAAATAGTCCAATTACTCATTGCTTTACTGAGTTATTTTTTTTTTTTATTTAGTGTTTTTTAGGCTGTTTTCCCAAAAAAATACAAAAATGTTTAGTTATATATTGTTCACAATAATGTTTGTCATAATAGAAACTTGTTAACAGTTATATTTAGCTGTGCCTTTTACTGTTGACTAAAACTCTCAACATTTCAGAGTTAGAGGGTCGTTGTCAAATTTTTAATCTCTCCCAAAACCAAAAAGCATGTCAATTAAATGCTGAGATAATCATACAAGTACTCAAGTAGCTGTGTTTTAACTTCACTCTCAAGCTCTCCTTTTCATTTTTCACACAACTGCTCAGTTTGTATGTGCACAACACCCTTCCTCTGTGGTGAGAGTGTGAATCATCATCTCCATGTCATCATGTCTTGGCCTTCTCCATCACATAAGCCTTCTTCTCTTTAGCTATTGAAACAGCTATAAACATGTTTGCCTTTAGAAAAGGTCAGACAACTTACTGTTGCACACCAGAGGCCTGTACTACAAAGCAGGATTTGCAGTTATGGAGGTAACTTCATGTTTAATTTTGGGTTTTCAGTACCATGTAGCTGGTTAACTTCTTACATCGCCCTAGTAACTTATGCTGCAGAGCTAACCTGCTCCTGGAGAAGGCTATGTTCGAGATAACAGATCAAAACATACAAAAGTACCGCCGACTGACCAGTCAATTGTCATTACCAATTGCAGAAGATCCCGTGGAGCTTGGTGAGCGGAGTGATATGGTAATCAGCGGCTTTTACTGGGGATTTCTTTAAATATAGATTTAATTTCATTTTACTCATATCATCCTACAACAGAGACTGACTGAAGATCTGAAGCCTTGTACTTATGTACATATATGACATTCAGTCAATTTGCCCCTCTGAATTATGTTGATATTTTTTTATTATTTGCTCCCCAGTCCATTCTGAAATGATAATGCTAAAGTTGTTATACACGTCATGAGAATACATCTAATAATACATTAATTTAATGAAATACACCCATCTAAATATAGTCAGATCTTCCCGTGCTCTTTATGGTAAGGTGAAATAATAAGCCTTTCAACTTAAGACTACACATTCACAGTCTGTGACTTTTTTTTTTTTATCAGCACAACTTCCTGCATTTGGCAGCTGCGCTGCTTTCAGCCTGGATTATGTTTAACGTTCTCATATTTATATAAAGTTATAGTTTATTCCTCCTTTATGAAATAAGATGGCCTGCTTGCCAGTACACTCGTCCATGTTTGTGTTTGGTCAGATGCTGCAAACACCTCCTCTTTCATGTGAATGTGCCTGTAGCTGTATTGAGAAACTCTGGGTTGACATAACGAGTTGTTAACCATCGCTTACCGCAATCTCGTTTATCAGGGTTTGTTAAACCGGGTAACAGAAAGATATCCTGGGTATATTGAACCTGCGTTGTTGTACAGGCCTCTGCTCTTTAGGCCAGTATGAACATTATTGCAGGTCACTCGAGTTGGATTGCTTGATGGAAATAATGGATTTCAGGATTATGTAATCAATGATATTGAGTTCATGTAACTTGATGTGACCAAAAATAAACATTACCATATCTCACTTTATCTCGACAAACTCAGAAGCCCGAACAATCTCTAGTTCTTGGTAGATGTCCCATTGCTTCACAGCAACTTACCCTTAAGTCAATTGACAAAGGTATAAAAATTGTCCACCTGTGACTGCAACACCAGAAATACATTTTATTGGGTTACAAAATCCCAGACAAGAAAACATTTGGTACCAAGACATGAGGAAGCTGTACCATTGAACAAAAAGCTCAATTATCAATTGTTATATTATTAATATGGGCTACTTTTGCAATAATTACCTTGAACTTAAACTGTAACATCCACACCAACAATATACTGATTTTAAAGTGAAGTTCACTGGTCCACCATCACGCTAATTCAACAAATCAGCAGTACATAATATTTGTGTCTCTCCCTCATGTTTAATGCATATTTATGTGGAGGATAGATGGAGAGGGATCATGTCTAAACCAATACTTTATTTGTGAACATGAACTTGACTAATTATCTTTCAGTGTGCACAAACTATGGTAGAAAGACTGTGCATGTATACAGAAGATTAATATCCTGCAAGTGCAAAGGGTCAGCTTCTAATGACAGCCTCATGGTCAGTGTCCACACTGGACTGACGTGCTTTTGACTTCAATTGCCAATAAACAAATGTAGAGATAGAAATAGAACAAAATGTGAGACATTGCCTAATCTTTAGAACGATTCTAAATATCAAAAACAGACTCATGATAGTCATGCACTTCTATGTTGCAACTAGATCATTAAGCAATAGACTCAACTTTCCCAGAAGAAAACCTCCCATTTTCTTGAGGCCAACCACTCACCTCAAACTGTGTGACAGCAGCATAGTGGATCTCTCCAGCAGCAGTTGTATATTTACTTCTATAAAATCCTTTCATTTTGTCATTGAGCTCCCCAACAAAGTCGATCTTCAACATGCCGGAGCCTGGGGAGATGTGCACAGAGAGAGTTGCACTGTATGTTCAGCCACGACCAAAAGGGGAAAATCAGTTTTTTCTTCAACAGCAATAAGGATAGAATGTTGTTTCAATAGCAGGGAAAACTGACAGCAGAGCCAAGTGAAGGCCCTTACCTTTCTGTAGCGCACTGGGAAATGAGAGGGTGACTTTCTCATCCTCATTCTGATAGTTGAATCCTGTAGCATTAATTTCTAAAAGGAAAAAAAATACAGAAAAAGGAGGTCCAGATCACAAGTTGTTTGCTTAGGAAAATGATACTTAAGGATTTTAATTTGGCTAAAACAGAGGTGAAATTAAATGAGATGGTTACAAATACCATTTTTACTCATGACAGTCATTATGAAAAGAAAAGACAAGAAAAAAGAGGGGAAACTGCTGACAAAGTCTGACCCTCACCTTCTCCTCCCTGTGGTGCAAAGGAAGCTGTGATGATGTCGATGTCAGCACAGTTCATCACAATCTGATTTGTTGCTTGTGTAACCTGTAAATAATGACACAAAACAGCTCAACTTATACTTTGATCATGTTTGCAGGGCTATAATTTAAAATCGCAGTTTTTCTGGGACAGATGAAGTTTCAGTAAAGCATACCATCTCCCTGACACGACCACCTGGACTTGACAATGAATATGTAAAGATGCCAGAACATGGTTTGCTTAACAAGTGCAAATTGCACCGACGGTAGAAAATCTGAGGTGAACCCAGGGGAGAAAACTAGGAGAGGAATGAATCCTCTTACTGTGAGATAAACCTACAGAGGCTGACGGGCAAACCTAGTCACAAATATAGAATAATTTGGCAAAGGAAAAAAACACAACAGAAGCAAGACAAATGAGGGGCTTCTGACTTGTGATGTGAAAACATTGGACATAACGGCCCAACTTATTGAGGACAAAACACAGTGGCACACTTGGATGCTGGGCAGTTTTTGGAAAGAGCAGCAACAGTGACATTCACAGTTTGTGGCATTGCTGGTTGGATGCTGCTGTTGTTTCCGATACTTGGAAGCTGACAAATTGGCTAAGAGGCAGTATTTCTGAAACATGCCAGGTCCCTGGCAAAGTGCCACAATGCTTTGAGTTGCTTTTAGTATATTACACACTTTTTACAAAGCCCAGGGAAACAAGATATAACTAAAACAAACTACAGTAAAGAATCTTCACTTCTTGACAACTCAACATTAATATCCAAACCTTCAAGGGGGAGCCAACTTAAAAGACTTGGTGAAATGGGAACTCACAATTAACACTGGCAAATGTTTATGTGATTAACATATAGACAGAATGTTTAAATATATTCAAAAATTGTTTCAATATCTGTTGTTTTAATAGTTTTTCAGCATAATGTATCATCTCCCTCATTTGAGCCTTGTTGCTGGGTGCTATTTTAAATGTTTCAGCAGTAGTGGCAATCAGATATCACAGTTTTGGTACCGATTCGAAAATAAATACTTTGCTTGCTGCAAACTCTGTCTACAAAAACTGAATTCGTCATTTAACAAAATAAGCCAAATTCTACAATAGAGCTGCAACGATTAGTCAATTAATTTTCCAAAAGACAAATAAATTAACAACTTGATAGTTGATTCATTATTTTGAGTCTTTTTTTTACTTGAAAAAAGTTTCTGTTGTATTTCCAGCATTCTTGATATCCATAAGAAGATATTGATGTGTTTTAAATCCCCAAAACTATCTAAAAATAGTTTTACATCTCTCTAAAGCTTCTCTCTAGAGCTCTACCGACAACAAGCTGTCAGTGTCCTTCGGGTGTATATTAATGACATGGCTAGCTAACACTTTTCTGAGTAGCCCCAACTCAGGCCAACCACAGGTTTTCTTTTATCTTGTATCTTGCTAGCTCAACGACAGAATGATCGCTCAGTGTTTTCTTCTAATAAGTGGGCCGTGTGGAGGGCGCACAATATGAAAAAACATCACATATGTAACATCACAAATTTACATAAGTCCAAACAGCACGCTGTGTGCAACGGTGCTCCATGGACTGAGCATTTGACACGTTCAGTCTTTATATCACACCTAGACCTGCCTTAAATGTAAATATTTTCTGGTTTATTTCATTTGTGATAATAAACAGGGTCTCCTTTGTTTGTGTGATTGTGGAACTGTTGATCAGGACCAAACAAAGATATCTTAAAACGTCACCTTTGGGAAACACTGGTCAACATTTTTCACCAGACTGAACAGCTAACCGACTGAGACAAAGCTTTTCCGACACTGGGCAGCACGTTTCACTTAAGAATGCCTTCAGAGTCTTGAGATTTATTGTGCACTGCTAAGATTCAAGGCACCCTCTGCCAGATGCTGAAAGAAGTGAGCCTCCTTAATTTTTACCAGCAGGTATGGCATTCTTCTCTTGGAAAACTTCAGCTTTTTGTCTGAACATAAAGCTGATATGACTTGGCCAAAAGATCCAGTTTTGTCTTAAGACATTCTTCTTGAACCACTATGGCTTGTAAATATGCATTTTAGTCTGGGTTTGATTTACCTCTTGTTGCCATGCTCAGGGAGGTTGGCTACAGTCCCATGGACCTTAAACTTCTTAATAGTATTTGCACATACGCCAATTGCAGATGATTTCATTTTAATTGTAAAACAATTGATCTTTTTTCACACTTTCTTTGCTTTGCTCTTGTGATATACTAAAAGTATACATGAGACAATTGTTTTTAATGTCATCACTTTCCAAAAATAATTAGGCCTCTTTTCAATGAACTTTAAGTGAAACAATAAATTATTTCACTTCTGAATATAGTTTGTAAACTGTCATCATCAACAGTCCATGATATCATAAAACAAATTCTGAGAATCCAGAGAAATACCTGTACCCAATGGACAAGGCAAAAAAAAACAATATTGGATGGCTGCGATCTTCAGGCCGTCAGGTGGCACTGCATTAAAACCAGACACAATTTTGTGGTGGAAATCACAGCATGGGTTCAAAAACACATCCAGAAATCATTGTCAGTGAACACAGTTAATTGCTGCATCCACAAATCCAGGTCAAAACTACCATGCAAAGAAGAAACCATATGTAAACATGATCCAGAAATTCCAGCGCCTGCTTTCGCCCCAAGTTCATTTAAGATGGACTGAGACGAAGTGGAAAACTGTCCTGCGGTCTGACAAATCAAAATTTGAAATTCTTTTTAGAAATCATGGATGACGCATCCTCTGAGTTAAAGAGGAGAGGGACGATTCAGCTACATATCAGCGCACATTATCAAAGTCAGCATCTGTGATGGTATGATGGATGCATTAGTGCAAATGACATAGTTGGCTTGCACATCCGAGAAGGAACCATTATAGCTGAACAATATACATTCTGCCTCCCAGACAACAGCTTTCTCAGGCAAGGCCTTGCCTATTACAGCAAAACAATGCTAAACCATATTCTGCATGTATTTCAACAGCTTTGCTCTGTAGAAGAATAAGTCCGGCTGCTAAACTGACCTGCCTGCAATCCAGACCTGCCCCTTATTGAAGACATTTGGCACATCATGAAACAAAAACATGATAAAGGAGACCCTGAACTGTTAAATAGCTGAAATCCCATATCAAGCAAGAATGGGACAACATTCCACTTTCCCAGCTCCCAGATGTTTTACAACATGTTGCCAAAAGAAGATGTGATGCAGCACAGTGGTAAACAAGCCCCTGTGAAAACTTTTTTGAAAAATTGCAGGCATCAAATTCAAAATGAGCATATATTTTCTATTAAACATTTCTAAAGTTTTAAATTTGACATGTCTTCATTCTATTCTTAATTAATTATGGGTTTAGCATGATTTGCAAATCCTCGCATTCTGTTTTTATTTACATTTTACAAAGCGTCCCAACTTTTTGCAGAAGCGGGGTTGTAATATCTACATACCCAAGAATCTAGCCCTCTCTTTGCCCATCTATCTTTTCACTATTGTGGATAGTAACGCAGTCTATCCCCTTATTGAAAGGTATCATATAAAGGAAATGTACACGTTCAGACCATAAAATGGTGTGGTCTCTGATAATGTGGGGTGAGTGTTCACAACCGACCACAGCTGTTGGCACACTCAACTGACAGGTGTCTGCCGGCACAATGGCCCCATTTACAAACTGAAAGCACAAATTCTCTGCCTAATCTCCATACAAAGTGAACCAATGTGTTTACTTGTTTTACGTGTTCGTCATACAGTAGCTAGCCTACTTTAGCAACAAGCCAACTCATTCAGTTGCCCACTAAGTCTACTGAGAGCTAAGTAGCGCTAGCAAAACGCACTGCGCATGCATTCCTCAAACGTATCCAAAAGGCTTTTTGAGTTTTCTCTCCTTCACTAAAAAAAACTATCTAATAATGAGAGATCATGCTAATTCACTCAAGATTTGCCATTTTTACGGTTCGGCATAGTTTATGATTAATAAAACGTGTAATTTAACGAAGTTAATCTGAATGTATAAGTAAGGGAAATGGTGGGAGGGGGCGACACGATGTTGCCATGATTTAGCAAACATTAGTGAGCGTTAGCTAGCTGCTAGTTAGCAACTTTTAGTTATCCCCATTACATTAACTAATATTGCCCAAACCTAATGCATTGCTGTTACAAGGAGTTACGGTTGTTGGCATACATCAAACTGCTCTTGAGACGGCGTATTACCCGGCACTGATAGCAAGCTAATGTGCAGTGCTAACGTACAGTTAGCAAGGCTAACATGAGAGGGCAAGTGCGCTTCCATGTACGGGACTGTTGTGCTAGCTAGCGTCGATTAGCATGCAGCTCGTCACAGATTTTTTTTTTTTTTTTTTAATTTTAATTCATGAGTCTCATGTGGTCAGTGTGAGTAAGACCGAAAGGTTAGCTAATTGGAAACTCCCAGCAAACGTTAGCTACCGCCAGCCAACAACAAGAGCTAGTAGCTAACAATTCGCCGTTATCAGTCGAACACCACTAATTAGCTAGCAATTGGTAATGTTAGCTCGTCAGGTTACATAACAAGATCCTCGCCATGGACAGATAAATCCATCTATGTCTACCAGTTGTCCTGGTACAACGTACCTCCACCAGTGCCTCCAGCTTGCCTTCGAAAGTAAAGTCGATAAGGTCGGGCTTCAGACATAAGCCATAGTTGACGGGGTAAACGTCAGTTGGTAACCGTACGAAGGGCCTCCTTTCGGGCATGGTTCCTGTGTTTTGGCCGGCTGCGCTACCGAAGAAGGTGCAGTGTGTGACGGTAGGTATCGGAGTTTTATTTGCACGGAGCTGGCCAGAACGGGCCTCGACAGTGATGATGGACAGCAGGTAGTGACTCTGTGTACGAATGACAGCGGAACCGTGCGGCCCAGGAGCAGCAACATCAACTGAAACCCTCTTAGCACTGTCAGCTACACTTCTCCTACACAGCCCAAACAACTCCTGTTAACCAGCGTCAACGCTGCGACGTCATCACGTTTCAACGTACGTGTCGAATAACACTGTGCATTGCCTTGCAATCAAAAACAAATTATAATTTCACTTGATTACAAACACAGTGTATTTACACGTATTCATTTGACAAACACGGTTGCTTTTTTTTTTTTTAAGCAGTTAAAACGGTATTTAAAACACAAACACCAAGTCGTTTATTTCATTTTATTGTTTGGGCTTCCTTATTGATTCAGTTTACAGATGTGACAATAGTTACGTTTTATTTCTTCAGGAAACCCGAATTGTAATCAGTTTTTGCAAGAGAACAAATTACGCGTAGGCCTTCACAAAATTACACACATAACCAGAGTAATTAAACTCGTATGATTGGATATATATATATTTTTTGATCATATCCAATGTTAGGCTTATAGTGTACCTGTTTTTAAAGGAGAAACAAGTTCAACCATTTATTTAAATGGTTGTTCAACATGAGTGTTGTAGAATGATCTACTATCTAGCCAAATTACTAAATGGTATTGTTGGGCAACATCAGTCAAATCTCCACTTTGCACATGGATAAGATTGTTCTTATGAAAGGCACACATTTTGACTTTGAGGAGATTAGAACAAGTAATCCTTGAGGAACATATTCATTAACTAACAGTATCAGACAGAAATATTTGAACCAATTTTAAGCAGAAACATCAAAATCCACAGAAAGATTATTTTAGAAGATATTTTGATTAATAGAATAGAACGTGTTGGCAGGATTTACAGTGTGGCACAGTTCTGCTTTTTAGTTAACAATGTCACACATATCAGCAGTTGCAGCAGTTACTGTTGTGGCCAAGTAGATTTTTCATCCCACCTTAAGCCATATCAATATGCAATCTCCATGAGCAGGTTGGCAAACATCCTCGTCGTGACAGTTTCTGTCTTTCAGGAAACTCTGCAATGTGGAGCCTGTCTGTACTGAAGGCTGTCTCTAGCCTCTCCACCTGGGACCGCACATACTCCGGCAGAAATCCAGAGCTCCGAGCAATCCACACACTGTTAGAAACAAAAACATCAGCTGGAACACATGCCTCACGTCTGAGCGTGAGGCAAAAGTTGGTAAAGGAAGTGCTGGGCATGTCTGGATGTGTTGTATGTGAAAGCAACCTGCTTCACATAATCGTCCCATTTGCCTGCATGAGAAAGCAACATCTTCGCCACCTGATCATCTGGAAGAAAACACTGCAGTATCACTGCGCACAACTCTAGATAATCTTGCCCCTCTGAAGAAGAGAGTAATGAACGAGAGGAAGTTGTCTCCATGGTACAACTCAGAATTATGCCCTGCCAGGCAGGCGACTAGAAAGCTGGAAAGGAAATGGCATTCCACTAATTTAGAAGAATTTCACCTGGCCTGGAAGGATAGTCTAATATTATATAAGAAAGCTCTTTGTAAGGCCAGGACTTTATACTATTCATCATTAATAGAGGACAACAAGAACAACCCCAGGTTTCTTTTCATCACTGTAGCCAGGCTGACAAAGAGTCACAGCTCTGCCTCTATTCCTTCAGCTCTCAGCAGTAATGACTTCATCAACTTCTTCACCAATAAAATTCTCACTATTTGGGAGAGAATCGGGCAGACCCTTCCTGCCACCGTCACTGATGTGATGTTAAGCCAGTGATTCTCAAACTGTGGGGCGCGCCCCTTTAGTGGGGCGTAGTGGTATTACAGGTGGGGCGCAGGGGGAAATGCAGAATTTTTTTTAATTTCAAGAACTTTATTGAGAACTTCACATATTACAAAAGTACAAAGTACACGGACATAAAACTAAGTCATTAACATGGCGAAATACCTGTACTTTCGTGTAAATGTTTACGTTACGCCGTTAACAGGTTACGCTTTACGCAAGCGCGACGGCCAAGGTCCTTGCCGACTCACGTGTAGCTTAGTGTGCACGTCCGACTCTACCCGGAGGCTGAGGTTTACAGCTCTAACACTGAGTGAGTTCTGGCTCGGTGTGGAGAGGGAGCATCCACTCATCGGACAGAGGGTTGTGGGCATTCTGCTTCCCTTCGCCACATCCTACCTCTGTGAGATCGGCTTTTCTGCTGTTGCCTCTCTCAAAACAAAATACAGATGTAAGCTCAACAGTGAGCCTGAATTGAGAGTGGCCGTATCAAGTCCGCAACCCCGTTTTAAAAATATTTGTATTGGAAAGCAGGCTCATTGCAGCCACTAATACTGATGAAACTTGATGGCTCACACATATCTGCACTAATTTTGTTTTGTTTTGCACAGGTTGCACGTTATTGTTGTTTTGAAAAGATATTGTAGCGTGTTGGGATAGTTAACGGTTTTTCCCAGAATGCCCACAGTTCATTCGAATGTTCGTATTCGGCACCACAAGTGACATGAGTTGGGCGTTACATCAAATTCCCTCTGGTTTGATTTTAGTTTGAAAAATAAACGGCATGTTCCCCAGTCAAATCTGCCAGTCCTGAAGTTTTGAGATGTATGGGACCAAGGATCTGCGCTAATATGGAGTTTGACTGTCTGCCTCATCTCTCTGCTGAATAATTGCAATGTGCAGTGTAAAATTCAGTAAAACTCTTTATTGACAAATATTTGAACATGTTTTGCTTAGTTTGTCACAGGATGTACTTTATTGTTATTATCTTGAGAAGATATTCAGTGCAAAACAGGTTAATTGCAGCCACAATAAGCTATTATTTGCCAAATATTGTTTTTTTTTTCACAGGTAGAATTTTATTTGCATTGTCCTAATTGGACATTTTATTTGTATTTGTCTGATGGAGCAATCTGGTTTACTTGAAAGTGATTGCAATTTTCTTTATTCTATTATTTGAAGGAGGAGTCACAAAATGTTATTTCAATAAAAATTCAACATGACCATTTTGTTACAATTTTGTTGGGGCGGTAGGGCATGAACATTTTTCTTCCTCCAAAGTGGGGCGTGACAAAAAAAGTTTGAGAACCACTGTGTTAAGCACAGCAGCCCTGGAAGCAACTGTAGGACCAGATATATACTTGGAAAATTTCTCTCCTGTTGAGCTCTCTGAGTTAACTAGAATTATTTCTTCATCTGGATCCTCTAGCTGTCTGTTAGATCTCATCCCAACTAAAGTTTTTAAGGAAGTCTTTCCTTTAATTAATACTTCCATATTAGATCAGATCAATCTATCTATTGTAACTGGCTATGTACCGCAGGCTTTTAAAGTGGCTGTAATTTAACCTTTACTTAAAAAGCCAACTCTTGTTCCAGCTGTTTTAGGAAACTACAGACTAATTTACAACCTGACGTTTATTTCTAAAATCCTTGAAAAAGTTGTTGCAAATCAACTTTTTGATCATTTACAAAGGAATGATCTGTTTGAAGATTTTTAGTCAGGCTTTAGAGTTCATTATAGCACAGAAACAGCTCTGGTGAAAGTTACTAACGACCTTTTATTAGCCTCAGATAATGGACTTGTCTCTGTACTTGTTCTTCTGGACCTCAGTGCTGCTTTTGATATGATTGATCATACGATCTTATTACAGATTAGAAGACGTTACGAGGATTAAAGGAACTGCATTAGACTGGTTCAAATCCTACTTATCAGATAGATTCCAGTTTGTCCATGTCAACAATGAGTCTTCCAGACAAACAAGAGTTAGTTATGGAGTTCCACAAGGCTCAGTGTTAGGCCCAATACTTTTTACTTTGTACATGCTTCCATTAGGAAATGTCATCAGGAAGCACTGCATAACCTTCCATTGTTATGCAGATGACACTCAGCTATATCTTTCTATATCCCGACCTGCAGGGGGGTCCTCAACTGCCAGGCCAGGAGTGTTGGAGGTGTGGGTAGCCCGGACACTACCGGAGGGAGTGTCCACTAATGGAGGTGGGACAGACGGTTCGGGTTGCCGGCCCTCCAGCACCCTCCCCCGATCCAGAAGTGACCTTACGCACCCCTTAATCTTGGGGACAGATTGGCCCGGGTTTCATAAATTAATGGGGTAGTGTGCGGGGGTGCGTTCACGACCGACAGGGACATGCGGGATGTGTGCTGTGCTCAGCGGCGACGGGAGGTTGTCCAACACTGCAGACAGGGAGGGGGAACCAGTGGAGTCTCCCTAGGAGGATTTTCCACTTGAGCAGTCTTGTGATGATATTTTACGCTTCGCCTTTGACCAAGTAAAAAAATGTATGGTCAGTTGGTGCACCCTGACGCAGCGCTGTCATATCCACACTTTTCATTGATTAGGGACAGGCTGTATAGAGTGAGTCGTGACACTCAAACAGGTCAAGAAAACACCCAGTTGTTGGTGCCAAAAAGCCGTTGGGAAATGATTTTCCAGGCGGCTCACTATAACCCGATGGCTGGCCACATGGGATATGATAAAACACTGGACCGGATAATGGCCTGATTTTACTGGCCGGGCATCCGGGGCAATGTGCGCCGCTGGTGCGCATCCTGCCCGGAGTGTCAGCTGGTAAACCAGGTGGCCATTCTGAGGGCACCTTTGCATCCTCTACCCTTGATGGAGGTCCCATTTGAATGTATTGGCACGGACCTCATCGGGCCATTTCACAGGAGCACACGGGGATATCGCTTTGTGTTAGTTCTGGCGGATTACGCAACATGATATCCCGAGGCAGTGCCGTTGCGCAACATTTCTGCAAAGAGTGTCGCGCAGGCTCTGTTTCAGGTCATCTCCCGAGTCGGAATTCCAAAAGAGATTCTGACTGACCAGGGCACCTCATTCATGTCACGAACACTGAGGGAACTTTACGGATTACTGGGGGTTAAATCTATTCGGACCAGTGTTTATCACCCACAGACTGACGGTCTTGTGGAGTGGATAAGACTTTAAAATCCATGATTCGTAAATTCATACATGAAGATGAATGCAATTGGGATAAATGGCTTGATCCTCTGTTGTTTGCAGTGCCTCTGACGCCTCCACGGGATTTTCTCCCTTCGAGCTGCTGTTTGGCAGGAAACCACGGGGGTTGATTGAGCTGCTTAAGGAAAACTGTGGGGAAGGTCCGAGCCCCGGAAAAAATGAAATTCAGTACGTCATGGACCTGCGAGCAAAACTCCACACATTGGGTCAGATGTCACGGGAGAATTTGCTTCAGGCCCAGGAGCGTCAACAACAGCTGTACAACAGAGGGGCGAAGCTGAGGCAATTCGCACCGGGAGAAAAGGTACTTATATTGCTTCCTTCTTCCAGCTCAAAACTCCTCGCCGAGTGGCAAGGGCCCTTTGTGGTCACACGGCGAGTAGGGGACGTCCACTACGAGGTGGCGTGATCTGACGGGTGGAGCTACACAGATTTACCACCTCAACCTCTTAAAAGCATGGAGAGAGGCGGAGTCTGAGATGGGAGTAATAGAAGAGTCCAACAGTGCCTGGTGTAACCCCATTGTTCTTGTTGTCAAGAAGGATGGATCTATACGGTTCTGTGTGGACTATCGCAGGGTGAATGATGTGTCACGATTTGATGCGTACCCAATGCCGCGGGTCGACGAACTCCTGGACCGACTGGGCACTGCGCGTTTCTTTACGACACTGGATTTAACCAAGGGCTACTGGCAGATTCCTCTCTCGCCAGAGTCCAAGGAAAAATGTCCTTTTCCACTCTGTTTGGGTTATACCAATTCACCACACTTCCCGTTGGGTTGTTCGGTGCCCCAGCCACTTTCCAACGCCTCATGGACCAGGTGCTGCATCCGCATGCTGCATATGTTGCTGCCTACCTGGATGATGTCATCATCCGCAGCACCACCTGGGCGAAGCATGTGCAGCAGGTGGGCGCAGTGCTGGAGTCCCTGAGGCAGGCTGGGCTCAATTAGCCCAGCTGAACCAAATCATGGCTGATTGTCTTTCCTTTAAAAGTGAGCAGGACCTGGAGAGGGGGGACGGGAGGCAGAGACTGAACCGGGCACTCAGAGGCACTGCAGGAGAGCGCAGGAGAGAGAGAGGTGGCTCTGCCGGGAGAAGAGAATAAACCGTTTGAACCGAACTCTGTGGCTAAGTGTATCGTCTGTGTCTGAGAATCTGCACCGTAGCACACCCTCTGCTACACTTTGTTACTCTAGATGACGTTGTCTTGGCCTCCAGCAAAACTGTGAGGAACCTTGGAGTCATCTTTGATGAGGATTTGTCCTTTAGACACCATATAAAGCAAATCTCCAGAACTGCCTTCTTTCATCTATGTAATATTAATAAAATCAGGAAAACTCATTCATGCATTTGTTATTCCTAGGCTAGATTATTGTAATTCCTTGCTGTTAGGATGTCCAAATTACTCATTTATAACCTTGCAGCTGATCCAAAATGCTGCAGCAAGAGTACTGACAGGATTTAGCAAGAGAGATAATATTTCTCCAGTTATAGCTTCTCTTCACTGGCTTCCTGTGAAATCAAGAATATAATTTATAATTCTCTTGATGACTTACAAAGCCCTACATGACCAGGCTCCATCATGTCCCATAGATCTATAAGATCTCTAAGACAGTTCTATAAGAACCATATAATCCTAGCAGAGCACTTCGCTCTCAGAATGCTGGTGTACTTGTGGTTCCTAGAGTTTACAGAAGTAGAATGGGAGGCAGAGCCTTCAGTTTTCAGGCTCCTCTCCTGTGGAACCAGCTCCCAGTTTGTGTTTGTGGGGCAGAAACCCTCTCTAGCTTTAAGATTAGACTCAAAACTTTCCTTTTTGATAAAGCCTATAGCTGGGGCTAGCTCGGGTAGACCTGAATCAATCCTTAGTTATGCTGTTATAGGCCGAGGCTGCTGGGGGACCTCGTTACATGCTGAGCTTCTTTTCTTTCCTCCTTCTCTTTAACTGACTTATACCTCACCATCTTTTTCTCTCCCATAGTTTTGGCTTATTATCTGTTGTCTCTCCATTCAGTTCCCTCGCTCACGTAGTTTCTGTTCTTTCTTTTGCAGATGTCCCGCCATGGAGCTGCATGTCTCTGCCCTGCACTTGTCGTCTCCACCAACAGTTCTTCTCTTGTATATCTATGCTGTCCTTTTCTCTCTCTGCTCTCCTCTCACCCCAACCGGTCGAGGCAGATGGCCGCCCACCCCTGAGTCTGGTTCTGTCGGAGGTTTCTTCCTGTTAAGAGGGAGTTTTTCCTTCCCTCTGTTGGAGGTTTTTCTCCCTTAAAGAGGAGTTTTTTTTCCCTCCTAGCTTATGTGGGAATTGTTGAATTGTTGGGTTTCTCTGTATAATATTGTAAAGTCTTGCTGTAAGGACTTTAATGTGTTAAGTGCCATGAAATAACTTGTGTTGTGATTTGGCGCTATATAAATAAAATTGAATTGAATTGATCAATCAAAGTCTGGTTATGATGCTTCATCATACCATCTGTCTTTGGGTTGTAAACAGAATTGTGTGTCATTTTGACACCTAACAATTTGCAGAGGCTCTGAATCCTCTGTGCCTCAAATTGGCTGCCTTGGTCGCTGTGTAGGACTTCAGGTATCCCAAGCACTAGTACATAGTCCTCAAATAGGCAGCGAGCCACTGAGTGAGCAGTCTGATTGGGCAGAGCATACAGGTTAAAAAACGGTGAAATAATCTTCCACCACCAATATATACCTTTTCCCCGTGTAGTCACAGGAAGCTCCAGAATATCTGTAGCCACCCGTATCCAGTAATGTACTTTTGAGGAGAACGAGTATCATCCAAGTAATTGTGTCAATATCCGTGTTGATTAAGACCTCTAACAGACATGAGCTGTGTGCACACAGCTACACACAGAGCCCTGCATCCCCCCGCACACAGACTGTAGCTCTGACACACATTCTGTTAGCCTGTTCAGTCTCCACCGCAATCAACTACAACTCGCAACTCTTCTGGTTAATTTCTGGCATTGGCTCGTTTCAATCAGGTTTGTATGAAATATCTTCAGCCGAGTTACTCAGAGAACTTTAAACTTTGAACTTTGAACTACTGAACGAGTTGCAAGTTACAGCTCGTCACTCTGCTTCTGCCAGGTTTTTTTTTTTCCTTTTTTTCCACCGGCTTGCTCCTTCCTCCTTAAGATATCTTCACTCAGCTGACCGCTTTCAGTGAGAATATAGTATAAGGCTGAATGCATATTTCCATGTGGACTGTGTCTGCATAAATCACCCAGCTTCCCACCATCAGTTTATTTAATAAAACAATAAAACCAGGCTAACGATCTACACCCCCAAGTATATTATTATTTCAATTTGATTTTTTAGATGATTCGCCTGACATTTTTTCTGGCTATAGCTCAACAATAACAATAAATGTATAAACTTTTATAGAAACAAAAACTTGTTCTGTAAATAGCTCTCTTCCCCTTGTGATCTAAAACTTTGCCCTGAAACTCAATTCTGCGACTGTTCATTGAAATAGTTTTCTAATAAATAATAATAATAAATTTCTGATCAATCCATATAAATCTCAGACTTTAATGAACAACTTCCGGTTACTTCCCACCCACTTCCGGTCGAAGCACCACCCACTTCCGTGTTAAGCCCCATTCGAGCATGGATACAGATAATTTAGTTGGTTTATCAGATACAGACAGATAATGTTGTACTCGCTTGTCCCTAGTGAGGACCCCCTAAGGTGTCTGTGAGGTGCTCTCACTGCACCCTGCTCCAACCAAACCAACACTGCTAATTTCCGGATTCTTGTGTTGTAACAACTGCAGCTCAGAGACACTGTGGCAGAGAGAATAGGCAGGCTGCTGTTACATGAGAAAAAGCCTGGTCCTCCGAGTCAACAGATGTAGGTTGGTGGGACAAGGCATCTGCATTTTTATGGTATGAGCCATCCTTGTGAATAATGGTCCTGTTGAACGGGAACAACTCCAAAATCCACTGGCTCCTCCCTACTGTAAGATCATTGTCAATGGCCATTGTCTTGAGCCCCACCAGCAGGGTTTGATCTGTGATGATGGCAAATACTTTACGCACAGCCCACACCATGGCCCACAGCTGTCAAAAGTGGACCCGTCTAGGCACCTCCCACTTTCACTCCTTCGGCCGGCTGGCACAACTGCGATCAATTCTAGTAATCACCGCTTGCCAGTATTTCAACCACGGTCCTACACTTCACCTTTGTCAGTCCATTCCGTCAGCTCACCTGGTACCACACTGCAGTTACTAGCAGTAAGTTTGACTTTCTTCGCTTCTTTCTTCGTCCAGTTCTGACCCCTTGCTTACTTCTGCCTGCTGCAGTTTACCTGCCAGCGAGCCAACCATTTTACCTGAACTGTTTCCTCACCGAAACACTCACCTGATGTCCAGCATCTCCCTGTTGAATCCTCACCTGTAAGTCCATGGAGAACACCAGTCAATACTCACTTCTGACGTCCTGTGTTGATCCACGGAGACCACACAATTGAAACTGCCTGAAGTCCTGCGTCGGTCCTCAGAGACCACCAGCCGACTCACCTCCTGCTGCTCAGCGTATGCCTGCCTGGCTCCAGTCTGCCACCCTGCTGCTGCTCTGGTGTCAGAGCACTAAGACGCTTCACCGGCCAGCACGGAATCAACCCTGCCGGTGAACCCCTGAACTCTCCAGACACACACACTCACCTGCCACCTGGAAATTCCCTGGTCTCCTCCAGCCCTCTGGACTTGCTCAAACACATTCACACGCAAACAAACACTCTCAGACTCCTCGGACTGAGCCAGCCTGCGCTCCACACTCAAACACACTCACACACTGGCCCTGGCCTCTCCAGAGCACATCAAACATCTCATACAGTCCACACTGCATATTGTTACATTACATCTTAACCTCGCCTCTGTCTGCTCCTGGGTCCTCCACACACGCACACATAACATTAACTTTGACTTCTGTAAACTCATGCAATGAATAGTCACCAATAGGTTCACACATTTCCTAAAGCAGGGGTCTTCAATGTTTTTCAGGTCAAGGACCCCCAAACTGATCCCCCCATTGAAGACCTCTGTCCTTGAGAGTAAGGCTTTTCTATTTCCATATCAAAGTGGATTCCATAAGGGCTGGCATAATATGGACTACTACACTTAGGTAGGTTAGGTAGTTACTTTATTAATCCCCGAGGGGAATTTGTTTTTGCTACAGCAGCATACAGGAAGCAATAAGATAATAATAGAATAATAGAAAGCAATAAAATAGCAGTAAAATAGCAGTAAAAATATAAAATGCACAGTATATACACTACAGTATATATATCTACATATATTATATACAAACAACCAAGAAACACAGACAACAGTGTTATTGTTGTGTGATGGATTTGGCCAGAGGTGAGTTATTGTACAGTCTAATTGCGGTCGGCAGGAATGATCTCCTGTATCTGTCCTTGTGACAGCGGAGCTGGAGGAGTCTTTTGGAGAAAGTGCTCCGCTGTCCCTGCAGCAGGTGGTGGAGAAGGTGGTCAGGATTATCCAATATGGATAATAGTTTGTTCAGCGTCCTCCTCTCCACCACCTTTTCCAGGCAGGAAAGCTAAGATCAAATGGGAAATTGCTGTCTTATTTATTGCATAAAATCACACCCCTCTCTCTTAAATTGTATGGACAACCTCTTGAGGAAGTGAAGGCTATTGGATTTCTTGGGTTCTGAATGAATAAAATTACAAACAAATGCTAAAAGATAATCAGCAAACTCCATTGTTTGGCAGGACATGTGCGGGGAGCAAGCAGATATTCTGACCAAACAAAGTCCTAGAATTAAGCAATTAAGCAAGTCATTATGTTTAGATTCCAGTTCAGCATTATTGTTATTACACTCATTCACATCTCATAGCAGGCAGGATTCAATCGGTGAAATATACAAAACACTATTCCGGCTTAAAAATATGGGTATTTTTCTACAATTTATGTGGGTGCCGGCACACAGAGAAATAAAGGGAAACGAAAGAGCACATAAATTAGCAAAACAAGCTTCGGAATGTCAGCACATCACAGACATTTTATTCAGCAAAGCAGAAGTTAAATCTATAATCAAAACAAACATTGTTAAGGAATGGCAGGATAGTTGGGACTCAGGAGACACAGGAAGACACCTTTATGCTATTCAGAGAGAAGTTGGCATAGGGAGGACATCCAGAAGAACCACCAAGGAAGAAAACATATTAACCAGACTGAGGGTTGGACACACAAGGCTGAACAAAACAATGCAATTAATAAGTAAAAACCCAACAGGACTATGTGAGTACTGCAAAATACAAGAATCTGTAGAACAAATCGTTTGTCATTGCCAGAAATTCACACTCAAGCGAGACAGGTTAAAAAGGAAGCTAGAAGTTGAGGAACTTAAACTAAAAGATGCATCAACCTTTGGGGCAGGACATGTATTACAATACTTGAAAGAAACAGGATTGAGTAAACGAATTTAGTTCACCAAATTGATAAAACCTTTTTATTCTTTCTTTTTTTTTGTAAGGGGATAGGATACGCTAGCCCACACTCCAATACAGTAGGTGGCGGTAATGCGCCTTTCGCTGGATGCCAGCTGCCATAAAACCTAAACGAAGAAGAAGAACGATCTTCCTGACAAATGGTTGCAAGATGGCGCTGCCCATGAGGAGGACGCTTATAGCCCTTCATAAAGCGACGAGTAGAAATATAAAGGTATTGTGACGTTCAATAATACGTTAGTGTGTTAAACACTTACAAAGCCGTTCTTATGTTAAGATTGGTATGAACGCACATAACTGCAGGACATTTAACATCCATACCGATAAATCAAATCAAATCTTTTTTTTTTTTTTTTTTTTTTTTTAAGTAGATGGAAATATGCATGTTGATCAATCGAAATGATGGAATATGATTTAAATTAAGGCTATTTGTACTTCACTTGATTTTCTCCAATATGGCAATATACTGCACCTTTTACCCTGACTAAATTATTATCTACCCAAATTACCCCACTATATTATTATCTAACTCCTTTATTAAATGTTTTCTATATAGATTAAGACTTTACATTCAAATAGATATGGTGAGTTTACAAAATATGGCACTGTCTTCTAGATGACATTGCCATAAGAGATTTTAAAATGGTTAAAACTAGCTCCACCTCAACCAACTACAGTAGAAAAAGGCTGGCATTAATTCATCTGTGGCATTAATTCATCTGTACAATAATGATATAGTACAGCATTCACAGGGATAATGTTTTGAACTAAAGAACATTTTTGTTGACATCCAGCAACTGCAAGATTTGCTTTTATGTTTGTAATTTGAGACAACTGAAAATGCAAATTTGATTAGTTAGAACTTTATAGCAAATTGGCTCAATCAGACAAAAACAGTGAACATCTTAAAACAAGAATATATTAGACTTTGCCTCCCCCTAGAAGACCAATTCTACAATATAGATAATTACATTATGGAGACCCCAGTGAAAGTTAGTGAAACTCTGGGCAGTTTCAGTTTCTCCCTTTGCCTAGCTGCTATTCCAGCTTTGTATATGTTGTATATAAAAGGGGGCAAAAATATTAGAAACACTTTTCAGTGTAATTAACACCACCACTAACTTAATATTAAACATAAAGCCAAATGACTTCCTTTCTGACAGTGTCACCAAACTGTGTCATCTTTGTAAGAGTAGAATTCGTGGCCACTGAGTGTAGACTGATAAATTAATTCTGAAAACACCTCTTGTGCTTAAAACACTTATTTGACCTCCCCCAGAATGCTGAGGATGTTCGACACCCTCTACCACTTTTACTGCCAGTCCGAACCAAGAAGCGGTACTTTATCCCTCCAGCAGCGGGAATAAAGGGGAAGAGAGAAGAGAACACAGAGGCCAAGGCCCGAGCAGCAGGCCTCATCTTCAGACAGCAGTACTTCGAAAGGCCCATAAACATCGCCTGCACTGGTAAAATAGTCCTTAAACTGTGGTGACATACATATATGTTGTTATTGGGGTCTGTAATACGCCCAGTTTCAATTACAGAATTGAAACTGTAATTTACAGAAACTATGTCAAAGACACATTATGAAACAGTTTGCTGATATATTTTTGGTGATGGTCGGTAAGTTTCTCATTTCTACAAGTTTGGTAGTAGCCAGGGCTGGATATTAGCAATGACATGGTTAATGAGAAAAGGTGCACATTCAAAAATCAATCTCAGGATAATAAGAATCCATACTTGATCATGCATATGAAGGTTGTGATTAATTGGAAAACAGATTTTTGTTTGCAGCCTGAGTGCCTAAAGTTAACTACAACTAAAATTAAAAGATTTGATTTTGAGCTAATAACATTTTGTTGGATTCTGAGATTGATAGACTACACTTTTCACTAATGAATGTACATAATCTGTAGCTACAGCCTGAAAATAGCATCAGCAGAAGATAGGTAAACTTGATGAAATGTATATCATGTATATGAGATAACATTGGAAGCCCTCTTTTACTTTTGCCCACCATTTTTTCATTGCATGCTTGCTTCAAACACAGGGGTGTGTGTACAACCCCGTTTTCTAAAAAATTGGGACACTGTGTAAAATATATTTTACATAAAACATAAAAATTTCTCTGTTTCAACACTTAATATGTTATCTTTGGTCTATTTGCATATTTGCAATATGGGTTTATGAGATTTGCAAATCATTGCATTTAGTTTTCATTTACATTTTACACAACGTCCCAACTTTTTCGGAAACGTGGTTGTATATTGCTACTGATGCATAGAGTTGATCCTAATATTTCACCCAAGCCTTTGTGTGGCGTTATTGTAGGTCAATCGGTCAGCAATTGCGGATTAAAACTGTTACCAATTAACCACAACATTAAAACTATTGACAGATTAAGGGAGCAACATTGATTATCTCATTACAATGGCACCTGTCAAGAGGTGCAACGTATTTGGGAGCAAGTGAACAGTCTTTCTTGAAGCTGATATGTTGGAGGAAGGGAAAATGTGCAAGCATAAAGATCTGAACAACTCTGACAAGGGACAAATTGTGGTGGTGAAGGGTATTCCCGGTATGCAGCGGTTAGTATGTACAATTTGCCAAAAAACCTTAATGCTGGGTATGATGGAAAGGTATCACAGCTCCCAGTGTATCACTGCTTGCTGTATATGGTGGTGCTTAGCCACGAAGCGGTAAGAGTACCCCTCTGGACCCCTATCCACCACAGAAAACGCTATATTAAGCCTGTGAACCTCAAAACTGGACCATGGAGCAATGACATGAGCTGGCCTGGTCTGATGAATCACGTTAACATTATGTGGACAAAAGGGTGAGTTCAATTCAATTCAATTTTATTTATATAGCGCCAAGTCACAACACGGGTTATTTCATGGCACTTAACACATTAAAGTCCTTACAGCAAGACTTTACAATATTATACAGAGAAACCCAACAATTCAACAATTCCCACATAAGCTAGGAGGGGAAAAAACTCCTCTTTAAGGGAGAAAAACCTCCAACAGAGGGAAGGAAATACTCCCTCTTAACAGGAAGAAACCTCCGACAGAACCAGGCTCAGGGGTGGGCGGCCATCTGCCTCGACCGGTTGGGGTGAGAGGAGAGCAGAGAGAGAAAAGGACAGCATAGGGATAGAAGAGAAGAACTGTTGGTGGAGACGACAAGCGCAGAGCAGAGACATGCAGTTCCATGACGGGACATCTGCAAAAGAAAGAACAGAAACTACGCGAGCGACGGAACTGAATGGAGAGACAACAGATAATAAGCAAAAACTATGGGAGGTAAAAAGATGGTGAGGTATGAGTCAGTTAAAGAGTAGGAGGAAAGAAAAGAAGCTCAGCATGTAACGAGGTCCCCCAGCAGCCTCGGCCTATAACAGCATAACTAAGGGTTGGTTCAGGTCTACCCGAGCCAGCCCTAACTATAGGCTTTATCAAAAAGGAAAGTTTTGAGCCTAATCTTAAACCTAGAGAGGGTTTCTGCCCCTCCAACACAAACTGGGAGCTGGTTCCACAGGAGAGGAGCCTGAAAACTGAAGGCTCTGCCTCCCATTCTACTTCTGTAAACTCTAGGAACCACAAGCAGACCAGCGTACTGAGAGAAAAGTGCTCTGCTAGGATTATATGGTTTTATAAGATCTCTAAGATATAATGGAGCCTGGTCATGTAGAGCTTTGTAAGTCGTCAAGAGAATTTTAAATTCTATTCTTGATGCATTGTTTACTTTGGGAACAGATGACGGCAGGATGCGCTACGGGAAGGTGGCATGCCGGTGCAGGCAGTGTGATGCTCTGTCCAATGTTCTACTGGGAAACCTTGTGTCTTGGTATTCATATATGTATGTTGCTTTCACACGTAACACCTGCCTAAACATTGGTGCAGACTACGTACAGCACATGACATGACAATGGTATAGCCTCATTCAGCAGGATAATGTGTCTTGGTACATTGAAAAAGATTGTTAAGGAGTGGTTTGAGGAAAATAACAAAGACATAGACTTTTTATAGGACCTTTCTTAAGAACAAATACCAAAAAAATTAAGAAGATATTGAGGCCCAAAGAGTTTAAGGTGTTGACCTTCAAATTCCCCATATCTCAGTTTGATTGAGCATCTGTGGGATTTACTAGAAAAACTAGTCCAATCCATCGTGGCCCCACCTCGCAACTTGTAGGACCTTATAGACTACCAACGTCTAAAATCACAGAAAGCTTTCGGAGGCCATGTAGACTCTATTCCTCAATAGGTCAGAGTAGACTTTGCGGCAGGAGGTTGGTTTAAATGTTAATGCAGGTATTTAAAAAAAAAAAAAAAATTGCCTGGTTAGAGGGTACACACAACACTGATCCGCCCTTTCTGCTGTCTTTAACAGCGGGAATCTTCGACCCCTACATCCCCCCAGAGGGCGACGCTCGTCTTTCCACTCTATCTAAAGAAGGCCTAAAACAACGAACTGAACAGATACGACAGAGTGCCGCCTCACAGCTAGCGTAAGATTGTTTTTGCTATCTTTTCATACCGTTTCTGTACTTATGCTTTTTTTGACAAATGTATCCGGAAGAACTGAGTTTGTTGTCAATGCATCTTTTAGAAAGGGGGACACCTTTTTCTTACTTTCTTGTTACTGTTGCTTCATTGAATTCGATCCCAAAAATCTGAAGATGATAAACTAAATGTATGTTTTGATGTTCTTTCAGGATTCGTAAAATCAAAGAGTATGACTCTCATTTTACGACGAAGGATTTTGCAGAGCAAGCTCAAGAAATCTTTATTGAGTCTCACAACGCCCTGACACAGTAAGAAAATGAACTCCTGCCTTACCACACAGTCAGCTGACCGCTCATCTCAGCCTCACAGTTAAAGATGTGAGATATTTGTTATAGAACCGAGAAAACAGACCCACACTGCCTTTACCTGTGCTGATAAAACTATCTCAGTAATTATTCTATAAAAACATTATAAAGATGATGGACTGTTGAGTGATTTATGATAAATGTATCTGTTTTCTTTGGGTCAGCTCTCTGCACTATCACTCTATTAGACTGCAGCAACAGGGTTACACAGCTGACACATGTAGGGCCAAAACAAACACAGAAAACATTCATAATATTGGAAAAGTAAAAATGTGTGGCCATATGGAGTCAGACATCAGCACATATGTGGTCACAAAACATCAGTAACTTGGAAATGGGTCACATTTCTGAAGCTGGAAATAGCAGAGTGGTACAGTGCATCCGGAAAGTATTCACAGCGCTTCACTTTTTCCATATTTTGTTATGTTACAGCCTTATTCCAAAATGGATTAAATTAATTTTTTTCCTCAAAATTCTACACACAATATCCCATAATGACAAAGTGAAAATAGTTTGTTTAAATTTTTTGCAAATCTATTAAAAATAAAGAACGAAAATATAACACGTACATAAGTATTCACAGCCTTTGCTCAATACTTTGTTGAAGCACCTTTGGCAGAAATTACAGCCTCAAGTCTTTTTGAGTATGATGCTATAAGCTTGGCACACCTATTCTTGGGCAGTTTCTCCCATTCTTCTTTGCAGGACCTCTCAAGCTCCATCAGGTTGGATGGGGAGCGTCGGTGCACAGACATTTTCAGATCTCTCCAGAGATGTTCAATCGGGTTCACGTCTGGGCTCTGCCTGGGCCTCTCAAAGACATTCACAGAGTTGTCCCGAAGCCATTCCTTTGTTATCTTGGCTGTGTGCTTCGGGTCGTTGTCCTGTTGGAAGATGAACCTTCGCCCCAGTCTGAGGTCCAGAGCGCTCTGGAGAAGGTTTTCATCAAGGATGTCTCTGTACATCGCTGCATTCATCTTTCCCTTCATCCTGACTAGTCTCCCAGTTCTTGCCGCTGAAAAACATCCCCACAGCATGATGCTGCCACCACCATGCTTCACCATAGAGATGGTATTGGCCAGGTGATGAGCGGTGCCTGGTTTCCTCCAAACATGACGCTTGGCATTCAGGCCAAAGAGTTCAATCTTTGTTTCATCAGACCAGAGAATTTAGTTTCTCATGGTCTGACAGTCCTTCAGGTGCCTTTTGGTAAACTCCAGGTGGGCTGTCATATGCCTTTTACTGAGGAGTGGCTTCCGTCTGGCCACTCTACCATACAGGCCTGCTTGGTGGAGTTCTGCAGAGATGGTTATCCTTCTGGAAGGTTCTCTCTTCACAGAGCAACGTTGGAGCTCTGTCAAGAGTGACCATCTGGTTCTTGGTCACCTCCCTGACTAAGGCCCTTCTCACCCGATCGCTCAGTTTGGCCGGGCGGCCAACTCTAGGAAGAGTCCTGGTAGTTCCAAACTTCTTCCATTGACGGATGATGGAGGCCACTGTGCTCATTGGGACCTTCAATGCTGCAGAAATTTTTCTGTACCCTTCCCCAGATCTGTGCCTCGATACAATCCTGTCTCGGAGGTCTACAGACAATTCTTTGGACTTCATGGCTTGGTTTGTGCTCTGACATGCACTGTCAACTGTGGCACCTTATATAGACAGGTGTGTGTCTTTCCAAATCATGTCCAATCAACTGAATTTACCACAGGTGGACTCCAATCAAGTTGTAGAAACATCTCAAGGATGATCAGTGGAAACAGGATGCACATGAGCTCAATTTTGAGTGTAATGGCAAAGGCTGTGAATACTTATGTACGTGATTTTTTTTCGTTTTTGATTTTTAATAGATTTGCAAAAATGTAAAAAAAAATGTTTATTTCATGTTGTCATTATGGGTTATTGTGTGTAGAATTTTGAGGGAAAAAAATGAATTTAATCCATTTTGGAATAAGGCTGTAATATAACAAAATGTGTAAATACTTGAATACTGTGAATACTTTCCGAATGCACTGTATGTGATGCAAAATATGCAGGTGACCTGTGCCCACAAAGACAGGAAATACAGGTGATGGTTCTGATCCACCAAGTAAACACAAAGCCAAAGTCTTCACTCCCAAATCTCTACAACTAAATCACAAACAAGCATGTTGTGATGACATTGGTTCAAACCCCAGGAGCTGTTGCTCTGTCTGCCTTTTCGGTCAGTTTCTGTGATAGAAATCAGTCTCATTGTCACTTGTCTTTATAAGTCATATTTTTTTTCTAATTTAAACCATTTCTATCAATATGTGACACATAAAAGCATTACATTACATACAGCTTTCAGTACCACTGCATAATAGCCATATGAACTGAACATGTTGATCTGTGTGATTATTTAAAAGTATTGTTGCTGCTGCCTCTGAGGCGAAATGTTGAACCTTGTTGTTTGCAGACAGAATCAAGTTATTTATATAAAAAATAAACGAGGATTTAGAATCAAAAAAGCTTTTATTTGATTTATTTTGGATTTCAGTCTGAAACTAAAAAATACTTTATGAACTTAATTGAAACCCTCCCTATGTAGTTTCTTTCTAAACAAAAATAAGTTCTGTTTACGTTCAGTGTTACTTACCAAAACACTGCTTTTATCCTTGTCAAATGGATTTAAGATAAAAAAAAAAAAAAAAACCTAGGCTTTGTTTGACGTATTTTTTCACTTAATTACTTTATTTTCAGAAAAGATCTCTCAATTTACAACACTGTCTACATTTACTCTGATCAAACTGATTTGATTTTCTTAATTTAATACAGTTAAAAAATGTTTAGAACCAGAATTATTCATTTAAGTAAGAAACAATGACAAATCCAACTATTTAAACTTTAAAAAAAAAAAGGTTCTGATGCGTGTTATCAAGTCTTGGTAAAATGTTTAGGGTAAAGTGAAAATTCATAATTTTGTGAATATATTTTGCAGAGATAATTCAAAGATAGATAACATTTAGTATGACCTTAATTTTGACAAAATTAGCTTTGAACTTAAACTCTAAATTAAACCTTAACTTTGACAAAATGTCACATGGCAGTAAAGGGTAAATGACTGCATTTATATAGCGCTTTATAATTTGCTTTGACAAAACTTTGAACACAATCATCCCTTACAATCTTTGTTAGGTTTAGAGGGGAATACTAACATCTGCTGTTTGTTTTGCAGGTTCAACAAAGACAAACTTCACTCCTTGGTAACAGAAAGGTGTTATCCTGTAAGTTCCTCTTCAACAAATGCTGCTTAAGTTGTTTACTAATTCAGTTTTGTCAAATCCTCAGTCCACTGTCAAAAACTGTCAGCGTGGAGTGCTGCTTGGGTGTGTGAATTGTTGTCCCTCTGGTGCTCTTCAGTTTGGGGATCAAACCGTTTTTAGTTGAAAACTTGAAAAAAATCAGAGGCACTCAAGAGGGTGATAAATTAAAAATCCTTTAATCATTCATGGATATTCAATCATAGTAAAAACTCATGCCAACGCATTTCAGCCTCTAAGGCCTTCATCAGGGCAGGTACAAATAAGCTCTTTGGGCTGTGGTCATACGTATGTATGGACCAATGAACTGTCACCCAGTACATGGGAGAAGGTAAAGACATATGATAGGAAACATAATGTCCGGACTATAAACCAAATGCAGATATTAATACAAAATCGTAAAATCTCGTAATAGTTTAACATACGTTTAAACATTAAGTGGCAGGTAACATTTAAACTGACCCCGTTAGGGTTCGAAAAACAATACACAAAGGCACAGTTACAAAAATGGAGACAAATCAAGTTCTCCATTCAAACTGGGTTATTGCATGGCTTTTAATGTGTAGATCCAAAATGATTGTCTTTGTAAGAGCCTTTTTAGCCTGTCACCGTCCCTCACTGACTTTTCTATATTCTATACCAGATATCCTCAATGAATTACAGTTTCCATGGTCAGGCTCTTTGTAATGTAAAACCATTGGGTATTGTGGGTTGCCATTTCTGATAGCATGTTCAGCCAGTCTGGCTTTCAATTTGTGTTTTGTTCTTCCAATGTAGAAACAGTCACATGGACACTGAAGTCTGTAAACAACATAAGATGTACTGCAGTTTATAAATGACTTTATATTTACTTTATTCCTCAGTCCACTGTTTTTACTCCTTCCACTGCTCCTCTGTCCTGTGTTCAGGAGATGACAAGGGGCAACCGCTACAAAACAATCTGCTGGAGGTTTGTTGAGTCCCTGGAGCTGCCCAGAGTGGTCCACGCCCGCTGCCCCGACATGGTCACCAAAGGCAATCTGTATGGCCAGGTGACGGTTCGGATGCACTCCAAGCAGGTGCGACTAAACTAAAGTCCAAACATCTTATGAGTATGAACTGTTTGTGTTCACAGATTTTTCTTGAAGAATGTGGGTTACTTTTCCCTGTTTTTAAACAAAACTTGTATTAGATTAAGAAATATTGACAATATGTTATTCCTAATGCACTGGATTTATTGAACCTTTACATCTCTTTGTCAAAAGTAAAAAAAAAAATCAGTTGCAAGATGTTGCTAAACAAAGAATCCTTCGTACGGGTTAGTTGCCCTCAAAAGATCAAATATGATTGTCAGCGGCCCCACGTGTCCTCTCATTAGAAAACTAAATTTGGAGAACCATTTTCAGTTTTTGTGCTACATTTATCTGAAAGAAACTGAATAAACTTGAAGTCTGTTCTAAATTTAGGTTCTTTTAACCAGTGTCGCTGCATTTAATTTGTTCATATCATCGCTTTAGTGTAGTACCACTGTAAGTTTAACTCTGCTGTTGATCAGTCTTGTTCTGTTTTAGCTTATTCTTTTATTTTGCTCTTTAAAAAAAAGAAAGAAGATTTTTTTATATTGCCTTGTGTTTCTTTTGTTTATCGTCTCAATGCTTGAATGTCTAATTTAGGGCACCTTGTAGTGCCTTGTTGAAATACGGTATACAAATAAACTTTTCTCACTTCACCTGTAATTAAAACTTAAACAAGGGAGTTTAGGTTTATTCTAGAACATTTTTAGCCATGACTGTATTCATGGCACTACTTTATAGTATTGGATATTGTTGGTCAGCTATTGACTGGCATTGCCATTAATTCTTCACTTTCAATTTCAGCTCTTTTTGTTTACGTTGTACATATTTTTATTCTCTGTGTTATTTGTGGAAATTATTGTGTTTGCTTTTGTTTGCCTCAAATTGCCCCTTGAGGGAAAAACGCTTTTCAGTTGACCTGAATTAAGGAAAATCACATCCCAGTAGCCAATTTGTACAGTTGCTGTATTAACAAACTAGGACAGTTGTCTATGTTTCACAGTTTATTGCGGACGGATTACAAAGAAAACTGAAGAGCAGTTTTCATGCAGTTTTAAAGCTGAAGTTAGAACCATATTTTGATGACTGAATGGGACCATTTTTATATATCCTTACCCTGCAGACTCTGGCCATCTATGACCGCTTTGGGAGGCTGATGCTGGGAAGTGAGGAGCAGCCGAAAGATGTCTTGGAGTACCTGGTCATAGAACGGCACCTCATCAACCCGTATGGCCGATGGAGGTTACACGGCAAGATAGTCCCATCCTGGGCTCCTGCCAAGGACCCAGTTATTAAGGTGACCCTCTACTTTGCACTGCATTTGTGTGTTAGTAAGAAAAAAGGCAGAGGTCCAAGGCTCCCTGTCAAAAGGGAACACTTTAAGTACCATAGACAAGGAAATAAAAAATGTTTTTATAACTTTATTACCAACTAACTCTTCTTAACAGGGAAAAACACCATGGCGCACAGCAATATGCAGCCCATAAGCAATTTGTAGTAATCTTGCACTTACAAAATTACACTGCTGAATTGCACGCTGGGTACACTAGCTAGCTAACCAGGTAGCATAACACTCTGTTAACATGTGGAAGAGGCTCCTTTGCTCTAGTACATATAAGAACAGAAAATAGAGATATAAAATGATGAAAGAGAGACCAGAGATGAATCAGAAAAACTTATGTCTAAGAAAGGAGCTGTGTCTGCTGTTTTGGAACAGAGAGTGTATGTGACGACTGTCATTCGATTCAAAGCCATAAATTAGTAACACCAGTGACGCAGTGAGGCCAAAGGGTTGGACATGGCCTCAAAAGGCATTCTTTTAAAGGGAATTAAATATGGCAGGACAAGCAAGTGGAGTGACTTTACAAATGCAATAACCTTTTACCTGTATAAAAGACACGGTCTCCTTTATGCCACAAGCGTGAGTATACTCTTAACCGAGTGCTTCTGTTAGGTGCAAAGCACACACACTGTGCTAATTGAAAGGCTGGACAGAAACGTGTTGCAATGTTTTTGCATTTTGCAGAATAGTAAGTCTTTATTCAAGTGTGCAATATATACATGATGGCATTAAAACTATATTATGTTCTGTGTATTCCTGATATTACAATTAGCCACTGTAAAACTATATGAAGGCCCAGTCAGGCAAAAACAAACTGCTGTGAAACTGCCTGAATCTTAATAAATACCAGGACACAAATGTTTGGTCAGACCACGCAGCACTACTACACACTAGATTCAACTAGAGATAAAACTCTTTAAAACACCTGATCAGTGAGCTCTGGATGGAATGAGGCAACTTCTGCTGAGCTCAAATTTAATTTCTCCACAGCAACTATTTTATTTAACTAGCACATCTCCTTTATATTACAAATACTGTATTTTGGACATGAAGAAATGTGATATTGTGCTTTAGAACTTTGCGTAAAAAACTGATAACTGAAGTATGCGGATAATTTTTTAACCGACAGTATTACTGACAAGTGTAAAAATATTACTGATACTGATGCATTTCTGTCTGATTGTTTTTTGTCGGGCAGTAACAATATTTCAATATATATTTTAAGATTTTTTTTTTTTCCACTGAACAAAGAATCTTTTAGGGAAAGCTGCTTATATTTTATATACAAATAAAATATTTTGTATAAAAAATTTACAATTTAAACTGTAACTGCAACTTTACTGGAAACTATTTAAATGCAGGATTGGAGTAAAATGTAGTGTTACTTTCTGACATTTATTGGAATTCACCTACCTAAAGTTGGATTTGCTGCGAGTGGACTCAGAAAAAACATGTCAGTGAGATGTGTAAATGATAAACAAGGCACATTTGAATTCTAAGTACATGAGAGACTGTGTTAAGTGTCTTCATAAAGACTGGAATAGAGAATGACTTGCATCATATGCATCACAGCGAAAACATAGAACATAATAACCTTTAATCGCTGAGTCAGCTCCTGCTGTATGTCAGATATTATGACAGATGGAGCAGGAATGCTGCCTGGAAGTCTTTTCTTTTCTGATAGAATCCAACCATCACCATCAGAGCTCTGCAAAAACAGTTAGTCATGCTGTCAAAGAATTACAACGTTGGTGACAGAAGTCTACAGTATACACAATAATCCTCTAATCCTAGCTACTTTGTGATGATAAATAATTTATCAATAACAGTTTGTTGTCATCGAGAATGAAATATATCTTCAGAAGTATGTCCATGTGTTTCACGGCACATGTTGTCTTTATTTAAGGCTTGTTTTAAAGATATGATAAGACTTTATTAATCCCACAGTGGGGAAATTTTGTTGTCACAGCAGCATAGAAACACAGTTAGGAAAAAAAACCACAATAAAAACAAAATTACAAAATACGCATCCAATCAAAATAAGACATAAAAATATTTTCTTTTTGAAAAAGTATAAAAAATAAAGACCAATGAATACATATACATACACACGCACACACATAAACTATACACACAAAAATAAATAAATACACTTGGGGGTGAATTGAAATAAGTGATTTTATAGGGTAATTCTGAAGAGATATATATGTATTAAATGTGGAAAAGTATCTTAAATTATTTAACACAATAGGGAAAATGTATATATATATATTTTTTGTAGGAGCTGAAAGGTAAAACCTTCCGCTGTTTTCAATAATATAAAGTGATTGTCCTTGGAATAAAATCTCATTACATGGAATGTGAAATAGATGACACTTAAGATTTAATGTGTATATTATGTAACTATGTGCTGATTCCATTTTTAAACATTTGACTTACAAATAATGCTCATCTGCTCTTATCACTTTTCCAGACGGTCATCATTCCTGGTCCAGAACTGAAGCCAGGGCAAGAATTTGGCGTCCTCAACTATGAAGTTCCCAAACCAGAGGCAGTACAATGGTATAAATAGTCCACCAGGTGGCACTGCTCTTTTCACAAGATAACATCATGGTATTACTTGCAGTCATGGGCTGGTTATAGTTTGTCCACTCTGGCAGGAAACCAGTCCACCTTTTTAGGCTTTTTTTCTGTTAGACAAAGGGTTTTGGTTGTTGAGAAGCAGCAGGTATGTTTTTGGATGAACAAGCTGTTGTGCCCTTAAGATAATAAAGCTGCTTCTTTCTCTACAGACAGTCACACAACAGTCTAGAATAATAAAAACCTCTTTTCATGACTACAGTTCTGTTTCACACGACTTTTATGTTTTCTCATGAGACTGATTCATTAGGTACATACAAGAAATAAAATGTACACGTATACAGAAACTGAATGTTTGTTTTATTTCTGAGATGAATATACTGCATGTTGACCTCAGGAAATACAAAAATAGTGTTCCACCTGCTTCTTTTGCACCAGAACATGACAGTTCAAATGAAGGGATCGGTTACAACAAATATTTTGGTTTTTTTTGTCTTTTACGTAACAACAATTTACAGCACAATCATTCAAAAACACACAAACATGCTACAGTGCTTACAAAACTAGATCAATCCATTGACAAAAAAAACTTGAAGTCACTGAATGAAACAAACCTGTAGCTGTATTAGACTGAATGACACTGTAGCAGAAGAAAGGTTAATAATTATCATCACTTTGCTGGTTTTGCAGAATAATTGCTGGTGTGGACACATGACTTAGTTACATCAAAACGGAAAACCATTTAAATTGTAAATTCACAATTCCTTTTTCAACATAAAAACTCCAGTTCACTCAATCAGGAACTTATGAATAAGGCTCCAGATCTTCATTTTCACTCGTCAGATATTAAAAATGAAGGGTCCACTCTCAATGTAGAAAAATTATTAGCAAATAATAAAGACCTAGTCATAAAGTATCTTTGACTAATCCATAACTAGTCAAAGATTGAATTTGAAAAAAAATCTGTCAATATTTCTCTATGAAAATTACTGGTTTAATGCAGAAGCATGTCTTTCCTTTCACAGAGTAAGTCATATGGAAATGTTACTGTGGTGCCAATCATATTGCTTTTTTTGTGCAATTAGTATAAGTAATGTGTTCATAAAGAATCTTGACAAGAGTTTTTGTGGTGGACAAAAACTAGCAATTAATCAACCAAATCAATTAGTAGGGCAGTTGGAGCCCGATCAGAGTAGCTAGTGTTTTCAAAATATATATCCATATCCACATAATATATCCATCAATTGTATTGGTCTTTCCAATCACCAAGCATTTGTTGAACAGTTTTCAGGGTGTGTTTCTAATGTTAATCTCATTGCCCCATCGTAGTCAAACTAGTGTCCAATGCATTCCATCAACATAAAAAGCATTGGCATGATTTTATAAATGCTTAAATATAAAAGGATTATGCATGTTACATGCCAGTTTAAGGTATAATTCTTAGGGTATAAGTTTATGATAATTTATGCAATTTTTTTTATCAGTTTATACATCCAACTCTAATCTTAGAGTTTCTGTATTTGCATTTGCGGTACTGATTATGTGATGTATTCATCACAGTTTGTAAACAGTTTAGGGTTTTCATTATTTCTGCATTGATATGACCTAAAATATCAGCCCTGGAAATTGATAAAGAACCAAATTTAACAAATGAGACAAAAATATTATACTTAGTCTAACACTTATTGAGAAAAATTATACATTATTGCATATCTGTGAGGGTATGTGAACCCCTAGGATCAGCAGGTAATTTGAAGGTGGAATTAGAGTCTGGTGTATTCAATCAGATGGGATGACAATCAAGTGTGAGAGGGCACCTTGTTTTATTTAAAGGACAAGGATCTATCGAAGTCTGGTTGTTCCAACATGTTTGTAGAAGTGTATCATGGCACCAACTGAGGAGACCTCAGAAAGGAATCCAGTCAGACAGATTGTGCCCTACTGGAGGAAATGCAAAAGTGTTGCATGAAAGGATTGCAAGGAGAAGCCCACTGTTCTCCTTTAGGAACATTATTGCCAATCTACAATTCACCCAAGATCATGTGGACAAGTCGGAAGTCTACTGGAAAAAAGTTCTAAGGGCGGATGAGACCACAATAGAAGTTTTTGATTTAAATGATAAGCATCATGTTCGGAGAAAGGAAAGGGCTGCATTTTAGAGAGAGCCTTATCCCATCTGTGAAACATGGTGGTGGTAGTATCATTGTTTGGGCTTGTTTTGCTGTGTCTAGGCCAAAACAGCTTCCCTTTATTGATGAAATAAAGAATTCAAAATTATACCGGCAAATTCTACAGGAAACTACCAGGTTGTCAGTCACCGATCTGAATTTCAAGGAAAAGTGAGTCATGTAGCAAGACAATGACCCAAAGCACACAAGTTGTTATCCCACAGAAAGGCTATAAAAAAAAAATAAATAAATAAAATTAATATAATATATGAGTATAATTTATTTCATTTTAAGTGGATTTGTCCCATTTGTTAAATTGGGTTCCTCTTATCTACTTCTTGAACTTGTGTGAAAATCTGATGATGTTTCAGGTGATATTTATGAAGATTTATAGAAAATTCTAAGGGCTGAAAAACTTTCCAGCACCACTGTAAAAACATTAAGACATAAAATAGATTTAATTTAAGATGGGGGAGGGAAGAAGCAGGACAAAAAAGGACATTATCTAATTACATAAGATGTCCTTCAATCATTCAACAAATGTTTGTCTGTTTGTAGTTCATTTAATGCAAGACATTAAGTTCATATGTGCTTCAGAAAAAAATATATTTTTTTCAGGTTTGCTCAGTCTAAAGTGTCCAGTGTCATCAAAGTCCCAAATACTGGTTTCTGAGTCAGACAGGGACATGGTCCAACTGGATAGGCAAACTCGAAGTGACAAAGCCCTAAGTTTTGTCTTTCGGTAATTGTTACTATTTGTCCATTAGGAGGGGCTTTCAGCTTTGCCAGCTACAGGGAACCTGTTCTGGAGTTTAGCTTGCACTCCGTGTCTAGCTGGGAAGTTTAAAAACAGTTCTCCTTGACCATCAGCGGGGAACCATGTGAAAGATTTCATTGAGTTCACATACCTACTTGACTTAAGAGGAAGGGTCAAAAGTGAATGCTGGCTACAGCTTGGTCACAAGTCAGATGGGAATACAAAAGCCTCAGCAGCACACTCTGCATCATCCTCTTCATCTTCCTCTGGAATATTCTCAGGCTCCCATGTGAAGACATCTGAGGCATTGTCCGTGAATGAGCCAGATCTGCTCCTTACCATTTCCCAAGGACACAAAGCATCACGGCGACCCAGGGCTAAGTTTGCTTTAGACTCATCTGTCTGTTCTGTGCTCATGTCAGCTGGAGTTTCCTCTACACTAAGTATCCCCTGGTTCTCTGTAACTTCATCTTTGCCACTGTTGGGAATATCAAGTTTGTCTCCATCTCCTCCAGTGCTGTCTTGCTTTTTGACAAATCCCGGTTCTTCACCCTCCCATGGGCAAGCATCTGACATAGTGCCGTCTTGTTTTTTGAGAGTTTTTTGTTCTCCTGTCTCCCATGGACAAACATCTTCTCTAATGCTATCTTGTTCTTTTGCAAATTTAGTATCCTCTGTCTCCCATGGACAAACATCTGCCGGAGTGCTATCTTGTTTTTTGAAAATTGTAGGTTCTTCATTGTCCCATGGACAAACATCATCACTGATGCTAGCCTGCTTTTTTGTAACTTTCGCATCTTCTGTCTCCCATGGACAAACATTTTCCCGAACTTTTGGGGCTTCTGCTTCCCATGGACAAACATTTTCCCGTTCACTGTCTTGCTTTTTCAGAACTTTTGGGGCTTCTGCTTCCCATGGACAAACATTTTCCTGTTCACTGTCTTGCTTTTTCAGAACTTTTGGGGCTTCTGCTTCCCATGGACAAACATTTCTCTGATCACTGTCTTGCTTTTTCAGAACTTTTGGGGATTCTGTTTCCCATGGACAAACATTTTCCTGGAAATTGTCCTCTCTTTGTAGTTTCTGTGATGGTTTTGATACTTCAGTTTTGATTGCCCCTACATCCTCTATGTCCCATGGACAAACATTTTCCCGGGCTGTGTCTTGCCTTACATGGCTCTCTGATGTTCTTGGGGTCTCTGGCTTTCTTGATTCTGGTTCTCCAGTTTCCCATGGACAAACATTTGCTAGTGTTTCCAGTCCTTGTGACACCAATTTGGTAGCTACAGTTTTTTCAGGGAGATCAGTTTCCCAAGGGCATACATTGCCTCTTGTGCTGTCTGTCCCTTCATTTTGTAAAGAAGCAGCTTTCAAGGGCAAAGCATCTTTTTCTGAGACCTCTGGCTCAGTTGCCCAGGGACAGCTATCTACTTTAATTGTCATTTGTGAGGTTGAGTCTGTGACTGTTGGCTCTGGGGTCCCCTCTTCCCCTGGGCAAATAGCTTCCATGATTTTTGGAGGATCAGGAAAATCCCATGGAACACTTTCTGATGTTTTGGTCCCTTGTTTACCCCAATTAAGGATAGGTGATTTTTCATGCTCATTACTTAAAATCTCTTTTGATGCACCAGGATAGACAGCAGGCTTCATGACTTCTTGTCGAAGTGGAACTGTCAGTGTTCCCTTGTGGTTCAAAGGATTTAGATTTTCATATACAACTTCAGCCTTGTCCTGAACATCCCAAGGACAAACATTAGCATACTCATTATCTTGTTTTATTGAAGTCTGCGGAGATTCTGTATTCTCCCAAGGACATACGTTTGATACAAGTTTGAGAGATTGTTGATTCTGTGAATCTTTAGACTGGGTAGTTTGAGAAGTAACAGGAACCTCCTGCGATTCCCAGGGACACACTCCACCATGGCCACTTCCTTGTCTTCTCATATTTTGCTCTTGAGATTCCCTTGGACATGCACTAGATTGCTCAGATACATGTGAGTCCCAAGGGCAGACATTTGCTTTAATGCTCTGCTGCTTCTTTGGTCCCTCTATTTGCTGGAGAGTACCAGCTCCTTCCCATTGACACACATCTGCGTGAGAAACATTACGGGCTGGTTTAATTCGATAACTTCCTCTTCTGTGAGTTGAAGGAGTTCTGGAGCCGCTGCAAGTCTCCCAAGAACTTATACTACTACGTTTGCTGTTCTGCCTCGATAGAAAAAAATTTTCATAGGTGCTATCTTTTTGCATGTCATCCCCTTCCCAAGGTAAAATGGTAGATTTCACAATCATAAACCTTCGAGGACTTCTGTCGAAGGAATCCCCAGAAGAAAGTCTGACTGCATTCTGCTTCACAAGGCATGGTTTTCCATCTACTGTTGTCATACTTCTTTTCTGTAGAGACCTCTTTTCCATGCTTGGACGTCTACTAGATGTGGCTGACCTTGGTGTTGTTGAAGTGCTTTCTTGGCTTTTTTGTGAAACAGAATCCTCCCTATTTAGATTTCCATCCTTACTGGACTTGCTAGCTCCATCCACAGATCCTACAAATGATTTCACAGAGAGCCACTTATTGGTGGAGGTGCGGAAGGAGAATACACGCTGATCTTTCGTGACCTTTGGTCTTGGAGAGCCTGGTGCACTTGCAGACACAGGAGCCTGTGGTTTGGGGGACTCAATTTCACCTTGTGGTGCTTTGTCCACAGAAGGATTCTTTTCTAAAGATGGTACATGGTCCCAGGGACAGACAAGTGCCTGTGGGGACGATGGCCTTTCTTCACCATCCTCAGAGTTTGCATATGTAACATGCTTCTGGTTCCTGTCGCCTGATTGTTCTTGCTCCACCTCCCAAGGACAGACCTCAGCCTTGTCAAATGACTCTGACTGCAGAGCACTCCTGGTCTGGTCACTTATGGAAAGGCTCTGCCTTGACCGCACTGTACTAGCTCTGTTAACCTTGGGTATGTTCTCCATTGAATGGGTGGTAGTGGAGGTTAAGCTCCAAGATTTATGAAGCCTGGTGTGATCAGGATGCAGGAGATTGGTATCAATTGTCAGATTCTGGGCACTAACTGACTTACAAACCCCTGGTGGAATATCTAAGGAGTCTGTCTGAGATCGCTGGGATGATCTCTTCACAATATCGGCCTTTAACATTGAGTCACGCAAGGAAGAGTCTCTTTCCCTAACATAGTAATAATCACTTTGGGACTTGCGCATGGATGGTGATGGTGATGGTGATTTTATTGAACTTCTGTAACTGATACTGACAGTATCTGGGGTTCTCCCACTTCTACTGTGGAAGGATCCATCTCTCTCCTCGCGGCTGTACTGCCGGCTCATGGTTTCTGGGATCTCAGCGATGCGTTTAATAATGGATCTCCCCAGTGTGCATCGAGAACTTCGCTTCTTTGACAAATGAGGGTTGTTTGTGGTCATCTTCTTTGTCTTGTGGACTTCTAACTGGACATACAACTTCTTCAGTTCATCCTGGTGCATATGAAAATGGGGGTAATTGATGATGTGATTGAGGAGAGGAAAGACAAGGAGAGTTACAAGTCAGAGGAAAGATAACAGATGTTTTCATGTAAGAATAACACAGTTTAGGATAAAAAAATAAAATAAAAAAAAATAAAAAAGGAGAAAGGGTGGAGAAAGGTCATAAAACATGATTTTGAGCATTTACTGGTAATTTATGATTTACATTATAATACATTTAAGATCTGTTTAGTGAGTCTACATGAAATTGTGACTTCAAATTAAGGGACATTTATTTTCCTTGTTTAAATGTGACTTTTGGAATTTCTTCCACATTTTGTAAATTATGTCCCAGTGCAAAGTGATAACATCGTTCTGAGGGGACAAGAGAGTTTACCCGAAAGTCATCTGGGTCCACACTGGGCTCACTCCAAGCAGAGCGAAAACTGCTGTTGAGGTATGAGCCAGAGCGGCGCAGGTCCACTTCCTCTTCATATACTTCTGCTGCTATCTCCTCTCTTCCAGGCTTAGACACATAGAGGAACTGTGGATGACAAACATTTGTGTAACAGAAATGTGTATATTTATGAGTAAGTAAAATTTATTTGAAAGCATTTAACATACCAAAGCAATTTATGCATTTTGCCTGCATGGTCTGTTGGGCTATTGGACTAACACTTTTCCCTCTCCCATATTTGTTTGTTTGATTTATTGTCCAAAAATAATTTATGAGGACTTCCATGTCCCGCCAACTTTTATGCCGGATCAGCTCGCCGGGAACACTCAGCCTGTTGCATCGCTGTTTGCCGCTTGGCTGCCTATTTCTGTATATAGTTGCATTTTTCATATTTGGTTTCCAGGTGTGTTCTTTTTTTTTTTCTCATTAGTTGAATTGTTAAAGGGAACTTGCTGTGTACAGTTTGTTTTATGCCTGGAGCATTTTGTATATGCATGTATGCAGAACATGCTAAAATGATACATTTTATGTTTCAAGCTAACAGTATGCATTTTTTTTAAAATTTTTTTTTATTAATTTCACTCTATTAATCCCCGAGGGGAAATTTCTTCGCTACAGCAGGGGGGCTCTCAGGGGGGAGCTGCTGCAACAGGCTGCCACTAGCGCGGCGCCAGGTAACCTGACCTGAGGTGCATGTTTTTGGATAATGGGAGGAAGGCGGAGAACCCGGAGAGAACCCACGCAAGCACAGGGAGAACATACAAACTCCACACAGAAAGGCCCAGGACCGGATTCGAACCCGGAACCTTTTTGCTGTGAGGCGACAATGCTAACCACTGCACCACCGTGCCTCCCATGTTAACAGGCGTTGGTAGGAGTAGCATTACATGTTGAGTTACATGCTAACAGTAGTGTATGCTGACATTGGGTTAATTATGGAGCATTTAGCTAGATAGCGTTGCAGAATTGTGGAAAAGATTTAGTTAAAAAGTTTATCAATGGGTTTACACCAGGGGTCTTCAAAATATTTCAGGCCATGGACCCCCAAACTGATAGACAGATGGAGCAGGGACCCCCCACTATATATATTGTATAAAATTGTGTTTTATATTAAACTGGAGGAGTGCAGTCGGCTTGGAGGGACAGGTCCAGACTAGTCTCGCGCTGTGAGTGAACCGGTGTCCAGCTTGAGAGAGCTCCTGTGTGTCGCTGAATGTGTCCATTTCTGACTGAAAGATAACATCTTCTGCCTCCATTTATCCATTCGCTACAATATGTCAGATTCATGTTAATGTGTATTTAAAGACATTTAAATTTTTGGACATTTTTCTTTTGAAAAAAACAAAAACAAAAAAAAGTCTAATCAACCAAAAATTTCACGGACCCCCTGTTGAAGACCTCTGGTTTACACAATTCACCAAACACGTATTTTTCCTCTGATGCCATCAGGGGGGTACATTTTGAATATTCAAGATATCAAATTAAATTCTAAATTTTTCATCAACTGAACCAGGGGTGTCAAACATACGGCCCGCGGGCCGGATCCGGCCCGCCAGTGGGTCCAGATTGGCCTGCCGGATGACTTTGCTAAGTGTGAAAATTACAGAAAGACATAAATTGCATTTCTATGAGAATATGGAGGTTTATGAGTACAAACGTTTTGTAATTTTTTTAATCGATCCAGTAATTGCTTCAAAAACAGCATAAATGCGATGTCTGCTCCAGAGGCAGAAGCGCTCGTTGCCACAGGCAGCAGTGCTCGCTGCTCACTTTGTGACGCGTTTGACGTCAAACGCGTTACAAAGCGAGGGAATCTGCAGAGGAGAGCCCAGGCAGATAAACAGTGGGCTGATGTCTGAGTTTTTGGTCTTTATGTTTCTAGTTTATAGTAGAAAGACCTTAAAATAGGGTTTATCAACCAAAAACCTTCACCAATGATTTAAACATAGAGAAATATTGTCGTTATGTATGCTATGATTTTACTGGTCTGGCCCACTTGAGATCAAAGTGGGCAGTATGTGGCCCCTTAACTAAAATGAGTTTGACACCCCTGAACTGAACAATTTTGTGATGGAAAAGAACATTATAGATACTCAAGCAAACACAAGTGCCTTTGACCATAATCCTGGGTGAACGAGAACCGATAATGACACTTTTATCCACAGCATTAAAAAGCATTGTTTTGACAGGCAAGCTGCAATAATCACAATGGATTAGTTTTCACTCCCATTCATTTCCTTTGCACTTTGCTAACAGAGAAAAGAAGTTCCACCCATCAATACTGGTGAGTTTATTTACATATACATATAATTTAAAAAAAGCATGAAACAAATCAAGAATAAGGATGTTCCATTAAAACATCACTACTATATCAATTACACAATTACCTTTTGTTACTGATTATTATACAGTAAAATTGGTTTAATTTGGCACTATGACATACAAATGCTGAATACCTTGGGAATGAAGAGCAGAGCAAGTGTCACGGTGATGGTGACATGTGTGTGTGTAAAGGAGAGCAACAGCATCCAATCAGGATGGAAAGATGGAAAGGTGAACCTGAGAGAGGCAAAAAACACAAAATCATACCTTATCAACATGTGACTGCACTGCTGAACTTCGTATACAACGAATGACTGCTGAGGGGTTGCTCAGGAAAATGTGATTCATGCATATTATATCATGCATTTTAGATGTTCAAACACATTGGTCTTGCTTGTTGTTTACCGGAATAGGTGGAACATGGAGGAGAGAAGCAGCTCGTTGTGAATGGCGATACCCATGAATCGAGGTTCGTGGAAAGCGGAGGGTACTGGTCTGACGGCGTTCCACAGGGAGCTTCCCCAGCAAAGGAACAGAAGTTCAGCTTTGGCAGAAGAAAAATAAGGATATAGTAAACGGTGATCACTTTCATGTTCCTGGATAAATAGTGTACATGTATTCAATTGGTTTCAGTTCAGTATATTTGCATCAATTAAATACTGATGAAAGTCAAAATAATGTGTAAATTGCAATCCAAGATCCCAGAAAGAAATTTACTTTTTGAGGTAAACTCTTGTTTCCTACAGTACAACTATGGCCTTAGTTTCATGGTTCAACTTTGACCTCATGTACCTAATTGTTTTCATTTTGTGTGCGCTCACTATTGGCTTTTCACCTCCAAAGGAAGCTGTCTAGATAATCCAACTGCATTGTTTACAACTGGATTCCTTGCGTTTCTTGCCCTATCAGAATTTGTTGTAAAGATGTTGCCTTACCCTGATTTAAGCATTACTTTGGTGAGTACAAATTTGACAATACTGAGGAAAATGATACCCCAAAATACAAAAATTTAACTTGCAATTGTACTAAAATACAATAGTTCCATGTTGACAATACTGTTTCATAAAGCTTATGAGCACTGAAGCCAAAATATGAGCAAATTGTGTTGATTGTATTGCGTTAAGGAGGTCAGAGGCATTAAGGTATGTACAGTCACTGCGCATTGTGAGTTTTTACGGAATGTTTTACCCTGCTTAACTTTTAATCATGCCAAAAATGTGCATTTATAAATTATGCTATTTTGTGTGCTTTATTTGCTTTTTTTTTTTTTTTTTTTTTTTTTAGCAAGGAACAACACATGCCGATTGGCTAAGTAGCTAACTCAGGTGCAATTACTTTTAATTGTGCGCTGTCTCTGAAAAAATAGACATTAAAAACAAAGAAAGAAGTGAGTTGTCTGCTGCCACTCACCCACAGCCATCATATAGTCCCAACGGTCCAGGTAACACAGGTTGAAGCCCTGTCCATCTGATGTGGTTGTTGTAACAAATACAGGAATGTTCCTGTCGCGGTTCTGCAGGACACCTACTGTCCACGCACACAGGAACCAACTCACTGTCATCAACATCACTCCCAGAATCCTCAGCAAGTGAAGGCTGGACATGTAGGGCACTTGCTGGGCCGTGCGTGAGAGGAACACTTTCAGCACCCTGAGTAAACATGTAGAAAGTGTACATATCTGTGAATGTAAGTGACAACCTGGAAGTTTAATGACCTTAAAATGTGACTATTTAACCACTAAGGCATAACGTGGCCATTACAGGATAATGACGTAGTTTTGTTTTTTCATAAGTAGCAAACAAGTTGGTGTTGCAAGATTTCTTTTCCGGCTGCTTCTTTATATATAATCAGGCGGGTAAAAATGCCTTTGGGTAAATAGATTATAAGTCTTAAAAATAATAGTTTTAGCACAGGGCTAGGACAACATTATAATTGGAATAGTGAAATCATCTTACAGGGTTGATTTTAGTTTTTCCAAAAAAAGACATTAATGCCTTTCTGCAGCATTTGGACACTGGTATCTACAAGGTTCTTCTTTACTGAAAATATTGTTCGCATCACACAAATGGAGCTCTCAAAATTTAGCAAGTTATAAGTAACAAATATGGGAGAGTAGATGTTTATACGTTGTTTTTTTACTAACTAGCTAATTTATTTTGCTAAGTAATACAAGTATTTTATAAACCCCTGTTCTATACTACTACAACTGAGGCCATTTACAGCATTTGAAAACTTTTGGGACCTCATCATTTACTGTCATCACCAAAAAAAAACACCATTTCATCTTCAATATATGCCAATAAAAGATTTGATCAAATAATATTTTTAATTCATTTTTCCAAAAACTAGTATAGTATAGTTCTGTGATATTTACATGAGATGTCATTAAACATTCAACAGAGGTTTGTAAAATCAAGTGGAAACAGCTACTTCAGAAAGCATACTGATGTTTTTTTTTTTATCAATTGCAATAAATGCTGACCTACCTGTACATCTTCAGTGTGACTGTGCCGTAGACAATGGAAAACCCGAGCATTCTAACCCAGCGGAGCAAAATGCATCTGAAAGTGCTCGGCTTGAAGTACAGGATGAAAACCTGCCGGGACAGAGTGAGATAATCTGTTTAAAAGTACAACCACAGCAAAACTGTGGACAATAGTTCCTATAGGTGTGTATCTCAACTGAATCTCCTGTACGCATGAAATGCAATATCTACACAGATAACTATATTACTGATACCATACTTGTTCTGCGAAATTACAAGTGTCATTATGTGTATTACTAAGTGATTACTAGTGTCATACAGGTTGTAGCAATAGGGTAGAAAGAAACAAAACAACATTGTGGGGCGGCTGGGGCTCAGATGGTAGAGCGAGATGCCCACTAATCGAAAGGATGGCGGTTTGATCCCTGATTCCTTCTGTCCACATGCCAAGGTGTCCTTGTGCAAGACACTGAGCCCTGAATTGCTCCTGATGGCAAGCGAGCACCTTGCATGGCAGCTCTGCACCATTGGTGTGTTTTGTATTCCTGATGGTGAGCACGTTGCAGGGCAGCTCCATTAGTGTGTGAATGGGAAACAGCGTAAACCGCTTTTCAGAAAAACATCTGTAAGCCAGTGAAATTAAAAAGCCCAGTGCTGCTTAATCATACAAAGTTTTCTTGGTCTGTTACTTCAGTTAATTAGCTTAAAGTTTAATGCAGCACATTCCAGTGTTGACGTGCACAGTGCGAGAAACCAGTCTTCCCCATTTCAGAGTTCGTATGACAAACTTCTGAAGCCAATCTCTCCTGTGATATAATGTTGGTTTTATTTCAATAAATGTCGAAATGATCCAATATTTTACCAAAAATCAAACATTAGAGAAAGAGTCAAAAGACTGAAAACAGATTTGTAAATATAAACATTGTTTACAAAACTGTATATAAAGTAATTCAAAGTAGCTCCACCTCCAACAATTTTAGGCTGCTTAAACACTTAACACTAATAATCTCAGGATGTCATATAATATAACCAAATCAATACTTTTACCTCAAAATTAATTTAAACTACATTTTGCTGCAAATACTGCTGTGCTTTTACTTAAGTAGGAATTTTCATGCAGAACTTTTGCTTGCAGTGGATTATTTTTACAATACTTTTGTAACTAATGGTAATTTTACCTTGGTACAGGATCTGAACACTTCTTCCAAGGTTGATTTATAAATGTAAATGCAGCACACCAACTTGCGAGGTAAGTCTCTTCTATGTCTCTGCTATATTGTAGCTTTAATTGAAAAAATGCCAGACTTGTGTGCTGCTTTTGAATATTCTAATGAAGAAAATGCCAAAACCAAGCAACTGGGAGTGACATTTCACATTTAAAGGAATATACCACCGGTAATTTATTGTTCGCTTGACAGTAACATCTCCACCACTGAATTGAATGTTTGGTATATTCCAAGCAAATGGAGCATCACTATTAACTTGCTCAATACACTATATCCAGCAGAGCTTTAGAGCAGAGGGAAACTATAGCACCACAAAGAAGATCTCTTTTTGGCTGTGCTGGGGAAAAACTAAGAGTGTTTGCATCATTTAGGACAAGACATGGGACATGCTGTAAGAATAGTTTAAAAAGCTTTTACAGTCATCACTCAAAAGTCACAACATTGGGCTTATTATTGCTGTAACACACCAAATCTGCAGCATTGATTGGTGGGGATGACTCTGTTCACAAAGAACCTGACTATTTAGACAGGTTAGAATTTTTTTCTAAGAATTACATTAATTAGCATTACGGGGAAACAGCAAGTTGTAAAATGGACACCACAGAATGGTTTAAATTCTCTGCTAAAACAACAATTTTTAAAATGGATTTTTCAGTTGAATGGCTGTTAATTCTCCTAGTTAAACTGTAACTATTTTACAAGTGGCATTATGATGCTTGCTGATTTTCCCCTTAGTTTTTGAGGGGTCTAACAGCAGACTATTTTTTATAGTATTTAGCCAGAGTTGGAGTTGCTTTGATGGCAAAAGCATCCTGCAATCATATTAAAACTTTAAAAAGGCTATGACCAAAATCTTCTATGACAATGTGAAAATATTATAATCTAGGATTATTAGTGGAATCTGCTGCTCCCCTCCACTTTTAAAGGGCTTAACTGTATAATGACTTTAAATTCATTGTTTAGTTGTAGTTAGTAAAACTTTGCTGTTGTTGGTCTCTCTTTGCGCTCTAATAGTGTCATTTTCTGGCTGCAGCAGGGAGGTGTTTTCAGATAAAAAAAACAACAAAAAAATACTAAACTCCCATCCCACATAGCCTAGCTGGTGAACATTGTGGGACATTGAGCAGCAAAAAAGCCAGATGTTTCTCTCAGAGTGAGTGTTCGATTTGCCACTTGCCAGTGGCCAGAAACTCCAAGAAAATATGTGAATGTTTGAGAACTGTTTAAAGAGATGTACTAAATGTAAGTACTGGGGACAAAGATGGAACATGTATACTCTAAGATTCAAATCAAATCAAATTCATCTTTCTATTACCATGCTGCTGACATGAAAAATTGCTGATGGTTACGGTGGATTTGGGAGAAAAGCTTGAGCAAAGTTCTTCTGAAATTGGTCTGACTGCATACAAAAATTCTTCTTTGTTCTCTGTAATTCTTTTCAGTGCAGTCAATGGTATTCCATTGTAATAAGAAGCATCGTAGGAATGTAGTTGGGTTGGTAAGCAACAAGCCAGCATGTGATCTGTTTGGAGATGAAACGGAAACCTCACCATCAGTTACAACCCAGTGAGATGAGAGAGTGTACTCTGACCTTTCATCTGAGACTCTGGCTTTCAGAACTACAGTCAGCTACGTGGGCTGCAGTTTGTCTTTGAATATTACCAAACAAAACTCTTTCCAAAAGGTCCCAAAATAATGATAGGTTTTTGCTTATTTGCGTACCTGACTTCAAACACATCAGAACTTTAACCTTATTGCAATATATCCTGAAACCCTATTTTGTATATCCTCGTCTGGCACATTGTCCTCACTGAATCCTCTGCATCACCCTTATTGTATTTTAGTGTGTACAAATTATATTGTGTAGTTGGGCAACAAGTTTATAAAATGTTAATTTTGACATTCATTTTTCACACCTTTCACATCTTTAAGCACAGCCTTAAAGGATGTGCTATACTGCATAAACCTCACATCTTCGTGACAAATAAAACCATTGTATCCTAAATACATTCAATATATTTTAAGTTCGTTAGAATATTCGTTAAAATATTGTTTATATGGCAACAGAGATAAGTCTATATTTTAATTAAACTTTGAAAACATTTATTGTTGGTTGGAAAGTTTCTTCATACATGGAAAGCCTTAACTACAACTTCTTAGCGTAAAAGCATACAGTCATGGATTACTTTGTTGGTTCCCTTAACAGCTCATTGAAGAAATGCTTCATTCATCCAGAAAAGTGATGCAATTTAAAGCAATTTTCTCATGTACACCTGCATGCCTTTGGTACATCATAGAGTAAAGCAAAGAAAATGTTAAACTTATTGTTTAAATTATTGCTTATATTACAAAGATATTAAAATGGCAATCTCAGAGGTACCCCTAGAAAAAAAGCAAAATAATGGTATAATTGTGATCAAACAAACAATTTTCTTTCATAAGTATCACACATGTCTTCAATTATTCAGCTTACATAAATAGGTCACTCTGCTGTTTGGTACTATTGTGTGCACCACACTGAACATGGAACAGAGAAAGCAAAGCAGAGAATAAGACAAGCTCCAAGCAAGTTGATGTCTTTGTGACTACAGTTTCAAATATCATTTCCAAGTTTAAGTTCCATGGACTTTAGTCAAACTGCTTGGATGCTGCTGCAAGAGGAATATTGACCCCAGATTAAACAGAAGGACAGATGGTAATGGTAGACAAAGAACCTAGGAAAACTTCCAAGTGTATCAAGACAAGCTGAATACCAAGGTCTTGGTACATCAGTGACTGTTTGTAGTGATTGCATAGCTTTTTGAGCACGGCAAGCTCCATGGATGATGACCCGGGAGGGAAAAAAAATTGTTTACTAAACGAATTAGAATTTGCTCAAATGCTTATTTACAAGCCATAATAGACAACTTACTTTGGACAAATGAGACAAAACTGGAGCTTTTTGGTGAGTCTAATCAGCTCTGTCTTCACAGATGAAAAGATGAAGTTTTCTAAGAAAAGAAAACCATATCAAAATGGAGGCGGTTCAGTTCTGCTTCAGGCCTAATTTGCTGCGTCTAGCACTGGATGCCCTGAATCTGTGCAGGGCACAATGAAATCTCAAGACTATCAAAGCATTCTGGTGTGAAATGTGCTGCCCAGTTTTAGAAAGCTCTGTCTCAGCCACAGGTTATGGGTCCTCCAACAGGATAATGAACCAAAACACAGGAAATATCACACAAAAATGGCTAAGAACCAAAACATCTGACTGTTCTGAATTGGCCCTCTATGAGTCCTTATCTGAAATCTTATCAAAAATCTGTGGATAGAGCTGAAACATGCAATGAAGATGGCACTCTTTAGACCTGAGGCAGCTGAGCAGTTTACCCTGGAAGAGTGGACCCTGGAAGAGTGGACCTGCTGACAAGTGCAGAGGCCTCACTGAGAGCGACAGAAGTCATGTGTTTGCAGTGAGTGCCTCTGAAGGGTGTGCAACAAATTATTAGGTAATGGGTCCTATCAATTTTGTCAATGCCATTTTAATTTGTTTTACTATATTGTTATTAGTATTATTCTCTAATATCATCAAAGATCAAAAGTCAGATTTTTATTAAATATGGAATAAACAACCATGAAGGTCGATTACTTTTTTTTCTCTTTTTCAATGAAGAGTACCAACAAAACAAACTATGACTCTTTATATAGTCACAACATTTCAAAACTGCAGGGTTGCAGTTTGTGCAGTTTGGGACAGAATGGATTGAGTTAAGAAGATCCACAAGTTGTCAGAGCAGTGAGACTGTGGAGATAAGAGACACTGCCACGTGATTATTTTAGTTTTGCACTAAAATATTTTCTTTTCTGAACCAAAATAAATAAACTGATGGTGGGAAGCTTGGTGATTTATGCAGACAGTCCACTTTGAAATATGCATTCAGCCTTACATTACATTCTCACGGAAAGGGGTCAGCTGAGTGAAGATATCTTAACGAGGTAGGAGCGAGCCGGTGGAAATAAAAGGAAAACATAACCGGCAGAAGCAGAGACACGAGCTGTAACTTGCCACTTGTGCGGTAAGAGCAAAGTTCTCTCAGTTATTCGGCTGAAGATATTTTATACAAACCTAATTGAAATGAGCCGATGTCAGAAATTAGCCAGAAGAGTTGCAAGTTGTTGTTCATTTCTGTAGACGCTGGACACTGACATGTGCCTCTGTGTCTCAGCAAAGAGAGAGCAGCAGACTGTCGCAGCGGTCTAAGCGGGATGGTTCGGTGAGTAGCTGTGTGCACACAACTTGTGTCTGTTAGAAGCCTTCATCAACACGGATATTGACACAATTACTCTGATGATACTTGTACTCGATAGAAATACATTATCCATACCGGATACTCGTTTCAGCCGAGTTTTTGTCTCATCCCTGGTCACCGTAACCTCCAAGCTTTGACCAACTAAATGAAGCCAAATGAACATTTGTGCCAAATTTGAAGACATTTGTTGTGGGTATTCTCCAGATATTATGCTCACAAGTATAGGTCAATATGAGGTGACCTTATCAAGGTCACTTGACCTTTGACCATCAAAATTAAATCAGTTTATCCTTGAGTCCAAGTGAATGTTTGTGCCACATTTGAAGAGATTCCTTTGGGCTGTTAATGAGATATTGCATTCACAGTGTGAGACGGATTGAACTCACAATGACCTTTACGTTTGACCAACAAAATCGTATCATTTAATCCTGAAGTCAAAGTTAATGTTTGTGCCACATTTGGAGAAACTTCTTAAGGGGTTCCTGAAATATTGAGTTCACGAGAAATGAGTGAGCAGATTGGACTGATGTGAAGTCATGCCAGCCTTAGCCGTTTAAAATATATTCACTGCATCCATGATTCCAAGTGAACATTTGTGACAAATTTGATGCAGGTCTCTCAAGGTAATTTGCAGATTTGGATTGCTTTATATCTAAAAAAAAGAAATGTGTTATTGTAGGTTAAGATAAGACTTTATTGAGCCAAAGGAGAACATTTACAAGCAAGCCATCCGTATGTTTAAATTAAGTATATTTAATTAACTATTTTCACAGCTACAATCTTAATATGATTAAAGTTTGAAATTTGAATTCAGCGTATTGTATGCAGTATTTCTACATTATGGTTTTAGGATTTTAATCTTAGTAAAAGATCAGAATACTCCTTCCATTGCTAATCATAAGATAAATATATAATGTCTTTATCATGATGATCACTTAATTTTTTTTAAATTACATTGTGACCGGCAAGCATTTCAGCACATTAACGTTTTTACACACAAACACGCACATGAAGTTAAGCTAAATCAGTGATTAGTAATGTGCAGTCCAGTGCCAGCACTGCACGCGCTGAATCAATGCGCAGGAATGAGCTCCCACCAAATGACGCTTTCAGATAGGTGGACACAAAAATCACAGCCGGCCTGCATTAGAGGCTTTTTAATTGGTAAAATGATTCTAAAGATTGATTGATAATCTATGACCGGAGCACCAGAGCACAGGGAAGTTATTAAAACTGCAGATTGTGTACCCACCCGACCCATCACACACACGCACACACACACACACACACACACACACACACACACACACACACACACACACACACACACACACACACACACACACACAGACAGAAACCATTCACCCTCTCACAGATCGTCCATTATAATATAATCCGGGCGCTATGCTGTGCAGTGATCTGTAAAGAGCTCTAATCTGTGACGCTCTCAGCCAGCCGGCTCGGGCAGAAACTCACGGGGAAGTAGAGGAGCAGAGAGCCAAACAAGATGATCTCCAGCAGCAGGAGGCCTGACGCGCGGATCCTCTGAAGGTGGAGGAAGGGGTGGAGAAAAACATTAATTAGAAGCAGTAGCCCAAAGCATTCAATTTTCAAGTATGATTTACTACAAATATGTTATTCTTCACATTCCTGCTGGCTATCTTCTGGAGCCCAGAATACATTTTTAGATCAATGTGTTACATCCCAAGCAAAGGGTCACAGTCCAACCCAGTGTCAGGACCGGTTAAATAAAGATCAATAACAATAAAGATTCTTTGTTGGTTCTGAAAAACTGATACAGGATCAGGTTTTAAATAGGTCTTTAGACTTTTGACCAGATTCAAAACAGACCTTTCAAAAACCTACTTGTACCTAATGTACATAATATGTTTTTTATAAAGACATGAGAATAGTTTGAACCTGACCTGAGCAAAAATGCAGTCAGCTCCAACACATCAAAAAGACCAGTTATACACCATAAATAGTCCAGTTTCTAGTATCCACCAGAGCCATACAGACAGAGAGTCACGTCATCTCTGTTCACTTGAGTGGACCAATTTCTTTTATAGCAATGGCGAATCATGGAGCCTTTCAGTAGTTCCCGGAAATTAGCATCAGATACCAGCAGCGCAATAGATTTGAAGCAGAGTAGACTGTTTGTGAAGCAATTTTAACAGGTAAGATGTTTAAAGAACCAGATTTTATATAATCTGCATACCTTAATCAAATGAACATGTGCATTAGACCTATGTTTGTAGATTATTACCTTTCAAATTAGTATATTTAAAAAACTTAACAGATAACAGATTGATGCTAGGCTACCTACTAGATAGAGTTATTAATACATATTGTTAACCACAACCAGCCTATCAATTGTATGTCAGTTTGTCATTGTGTCATTTCATCCAACATTGTGGATTACTGTGGAAGAAAAAGACTCCAAAACTAGATTTTTTTGGGGGAGGTGAGGGGAGTAAATTCTTAGTTCATATAAAGCTGGGATGTGTGAAGGGTGGAGGTGATGAAGTGAGGATAATCACTTGGTACTAAGTACAATAAAATTAACATAACAGTAAGAAGCAAGACAGCTATTTTTGTGATACACATTGATATGGATTTACAGTGCATTTTAGACACTTTTAAACAGTTTGAAAACGTAACTTCTCAGTTGAATTTTTTTCAGGCTCTGTAAACCTGTTGACCATTACTTGTCTGCAGATCATCTCGTTTTAGGATTAAAAATGAAAGGGAAGCTCAGGGGGCAACATGAGACTGAAAAACACAAGGCAAGTTTGTAATTAGTCAATAATTTTGAAAAAAAAAAACATATTTTAGGCTAAACAGGGAATCATACTAAATACTGAAAGTATTACACAGTAATTATTATGTACTTATTAGTAATAAAATTAAAAATGTATTATTCTACAACATCTACAGTCATTAGATTATGTTAGTGTATATTAGAAATCTAATGAAGGAAAACTGAGTGCTAATGGATCACGTTAACTTTTAAATAAGCCAGCTTTAGGTTTCACTCTAAATGTATAATATACTTTTTATAAGCATGTTGTAGTGATGCTGCATGTCAGGAGTGACAACCGATAAAGACTTACCACTTTTGGTCTGCCTCAGAATGTGCCTGAAGACTTTAACATGGGAATGAAAGACCACCACTCTTTTCCTAAGGCATTTCCTGTCCAAGCCTGAATAGGTATGTCTGACCCTTTCTTTGTCATTTTCTGCCTCTCTCTCTTTCTCTTTTCGTACAAAAACCTCAGATGGATTCAACAGAGCCAAAAGTTTTCCTACAATGAGAAACCCTGCACCCTGAATCTTGACTTCCTGGGTTTTGCATGCCTTTCACAGTTCCTTTTTTTTCTTTAATAACCAAACATTAAACTTCCAAATGAAAAAGTGTAGATGCATTGTTTAAATATGATTACCTCACACTTTTTTTGTTGCTTTAATCTTTAGTTATTGTAAGATTGCAAGTGCCGCTTAGAGTCAACCATTTTCACCTCTGCGTCAGTTGATTGGACATCCTCAAGCGAAGGGCAAAGACAAACTGCTTGACAAGCTTATTTATGTTTCTGTTTATTAAAGCTTTATTTAATAAATTGAATAAATAAGTGCATAGTAAAAAAAACAATAGATCTCTATCTGTGTATTAACATAAGTGTGTTTTAATGTGTCCTTGTCTGGATGTGTTTTATTTTATTCTTTTTAATGGCAGAATTCTGCACATACAAGCCTAACACAAACTGACTATTGGGAAAAGGAAAGGGAAAAATGGGAGAAAAAAATGCGAGAAAATGAATTTTGAAACATTACTTACCCTCCCTACAAGTTTAAAATTCAAACCAACAAACTACAGAAATACAAACTTCAACAGCCCTTGTCCATCAAAGCGTTTTTTACTGAGTACAGCATATTTTTTAAATTGTTTTAATAAACGGCAGCAAAATTTATGAAGTGCTGTGCGTTTATTCTGCACTCAGTGCTGACCGTTTGGGGATTTTTTTTTGGTCAGCGGGTGTTGAAAAATGGCAATGCTGCTCTCGTCACTGTCACCAACCATCCAATCACAGTGAAGGCGAGGCGGGACAAAGGCAACACTGGATGCTGATTTGTCTGCCCCTCAGAGTGGCAGTGCAAATGCTAATATGAGACAACTAGAGTGTATTCACAATGAAGAAAACTGAAGCTGTGAGCTACTGTTGGCGCACCCAGGCTAAGTTTTAGCGGCTTCTGTAGTCGACTGATTTAATTGAGGAGTTCTCAACCACGAGAGGTTAGCCCCCACAGGGGTCACAAAATCAATTTAAAATGGGCTATAAGGTGGTTAATGCAAGAAGAAAGAGCTAATATTCTTCAATTTAGATGAACTTTTTCCAACTTTTTTCAAAACAGCCTTTTTTTTTTTTTTTACCTCCTTGGCCATGAAATGAAAGAAAATAGGTTTAGCTCACAAAAGGGTGTTTTTTAAGCTCTCTAGATTTAATTTCATTTCTGAATCTTTTTTCTTAAAAAACACCAAACCAAAATGTATTTACCCTTGGTGTGACATCAGTGATTATGATTATGATAAAAAGGACACTTCTGCAAAATAAACATGGCATCATTTTTAACATAATGCACATTGCATGATGGCTCACTGCGGAGGACAGCTTTATAGTTGTTCTTCCATCTAAACTCCATCCATACGATGTCCCCGCTGAGCCTAAAGGCCTGACTTACCCGGTTCCGACGATGCTGGTAGGCCACCAGCATGCTGACAAAGATGAGGAGCATGAATACTCCCTGTACGGCCAACACGCCACCCCTAAGAAGCCAGTCCTCCTGCACCCAGCATGGTGCGCCGTCCTGACAGCTCTTACAGCCCGGCCAGCATGGAAGACAGATGGGCATGTTCGGGTAACACGTACCGCTGCCATCACTCCCGTTCACAGAGGCTCCATCTTCATCACACACAGACACATGCATCCACACAAAGTGAGGACCTTGTATACAAATTAGCTCTGCCTATAGCACTTACAACAGTTTACAAATTCTGGAACAAGACAGCTGTCATATAGGCTGATTTGATGTCTATTAAGGATTTGTTTTCACTTATGTTGCCATGTGCACTGTGTCTGTGTCGACTGAACATGTGACAAAACATTTTGACTGTAGGTTCTGCTTGTTGTCCTGAGGACAAATGTATATACCGCCCAAAAGGGGCCTTCTACAATATATGAGTATTCTGTCAGATTTCTACAGCAAAGGATGTCGCTGCAGGATGTCATGCAAAATGACAGTCAAATGACAGGGAGTGCAACAAGATTATAAAAGTTTAAGGTTGAATTGACACCTGACAAATGTATTATTTGGTGAGCAAATGAAGACAAGCTGATTGCCAAAATAATTTGGTCAAAACTGAAGTAGGCTAGCCTGGTGCGAACCAGAGCCTAATTTAACTCCGTGAATATATAGGTCTGGGCAGCTTCCATGAAGAATCGTTTGCAGTTGTTCCATCCTACTTGCCATAGACCTCCGGTTAATTTTAACCAATCAGCATGCACTGATTATAACTATAACTTTAACCCACCGCTGCAACTACCTATGGTCCTTTTCTAACAAAGCGTTTTTTCCTGAGCACAGCATATTTTTGAAATAGTTTTAATGAACACCAACAGTTTGACGCGGTGCTGAGCGTTTATTCTGCACTGTGCGGCGATTTTTTTCTGGTCAATGACAGTTGGAAAAATATTAGCACTGCGCTCATCACTGTCCCCAGCCATCCAATCACAGTGAAGGAGGGGCGGGACAGACGCGGTTAACCACAGACACTGCTCGCTGATCCTTCCGTCCTTCAAAATGGCTGTGCCCCCCAAACTGAAAAAGCTCATGGTTGGAGGCTGAAAACAAATATCTGGTAACCAATATTCACTATTCCCATCAGTCTTTGTCAATCAATTGCTTAGAAATCTTTCTTTTGCTGTTAAACACTTGTTGTGTTCCAAATGGGGTACTCGTGTACTAACACTCACTATTTTAAGTACAGAAATTCAGTGTGCGACAAGACCCGGATGAGGCACGTAAAACGGTCCAAAAGATGAGTCTGAAACACTTTCCACCCTAAACGGTCACCATCTTGACTACGTAGGGAAGGGGTGGGACCACCAATGTAAAGAATTTTTAAATGCCCGCATCTGAGGACGCTGCAGCTGTATAAACAACTGCTTATCTTTCATTAAATATCACCATGCTCCTGTTGGAAAAAAGCCATCAGTCTGTTTATTGAGTGTGTTAAACAGAGGGCACAACAACAGATTCATCTCGGGGTAAAATAATAAAGCCCTACAGATATGTTGGTGATCCATTTGCATGGTCAGTACAAAAAAAAGTACTGCATACAGAGTCGTGACCTGGACCAGACGTTTAGGCAGTAACCCTGGAAGATCCTCTCTCAGTTACTGAACATGCTGCGGACAGACTTTTGACTTACCTGAGTCCTGAATGGATATCTCCGGGTTGTAGTATCCCTCTTTACAGCGGCAGCAGTACTGACCCAGTTGAAAGCCCCGGCCTGGGATTGGTATGCACTGCAAGAAACAAACACTGATTAGTTTTTCAGTCTTCATTTTTTAAGTTTTTATAATTTCTGTCATTTCTTTGTTTGTTTTTTAAAGATGATATTAGTCGTCATAAGTTTTTTTATATTTTAAAATGATTTAAATATGCTGCATATACTCTGTTCCTCTCCTTAATTGACTTTCTTTTCTGCACTGTTTCAATGATTTTACATTTTACTTCACACACAATAAAAACATAGCATCACCACATTTTGAAAAGACACGATTTATATTGTTTTTTATTTATTACAGCTTACAAACCCAAAGCTGTAATAAATAAAAAAATAATATTAATCGCTAATAAATAATTTACTATTGCTTTATTGAAATATAGCCATAAGTAAGAAAGGTTTTGTGTTGTCCTTGATCCTTGAGACTTTGCTTGTCTTTTTAGCCCTGTAATGATTTACAAGGTCATCTTTTATTGACTGTCTAACCACCTATCTTCGGGTGCACACTTATTATTATTGACTAGTCTTTGATCTGCGTGCAAAACTTAAAACTATATATCCATATAAAACTATAGCACCCACTTACACACAGGCCCACTTAAGAACTTCCAAGTTACCATGAACATGTATCATTTACCATTTAACAGCTCTACTTTAGGCTCCAAATCCACAATTTTCTTTTTACTACATAGTGCAAATAATTACAAAATGTCAGTGAAGATAAATTTTGTGCACAAACATTGTTAAATTAATCATCACAGGGGAAAATGTGATAATTTAATGTAATATTGCCAAGCCATACAAAACATTGCATGAATATAAAGCAGACATGGGGGCAGAATTAACATGCATTGAACAATCATGTTTAAATGAACAGAAAATAGGAAACAAAGAGCCAAGAGAACCAAACAAACACCTATTTTAGCAAACCAAAACAAGACCGACAGTACGAAGGTCCCAGGTTAAAATAATGTTGAACTGTATGGTATGAAGCAGCAGCACTTTTTAGTCTGGCTTTGACGCTAACAGCACATGAATGAACAGAGATTAAACACAGGGGCATGTTACTCTCTCTCACTCTGTCTCCTCTGATGTTAGCTTAAATTTAGCCAGTCTGGACACACACGCACTTACGCGCGTGTGCACACACACACACACACACACACACACACACACACACACACACACACACACACACACACACACACACACACACACACACACACACACACACACACACACACACACACACACACTAATAGAGTTGTGTTTCCACCAGTTCATAGGACATTACATTGACTTACATTCATTTCCTGAAGACTTATCTGAACCCATAATCATAGCCACCACTCCTATAAACTGAGCATTTACCCTATGCTTCACATAAACCTAATCTCGAAACAAGTCTTCATATTCAAATTTAATGAATTATGGCGACTTGCTTTTTGTTCCCATAAGGGATCTAGGTCCCCACAATGTGAATGTGTAAACAGATTAATGTCCCCACAATATGAGTAATACAAGTACACACATACACACACGCATGCTTGGATGCTCTGTGTGTTAAGCTAAGTTAAAAGCTAAATGGATACATAATGCCTCCACTGAGAGCATTATCCTTTTCTAGAGAAATCCTGTTCCCCAGCACTCACACACACACACACACACACACACACACACACACACACACACACACACACACACACACACACACACACACACACACACACACACACACACACACACACACACACACACACACACAGACATTGGCCTCACATATGTATATAAAAACTCACAACCCCCTTATCAGATGCTCAAAGACCTAATGGCATGGGCCATGGGCTGAACATTAATGTAATATGGATTATACAAAGAAGTCAACTTAATTCTCTTCATGGTCACATCTCAATTCAACAGAAAGTTGTAGAATGTCAGTGGACTCCCTCATCTGTCATGTTTACCATAAAACTACAGGTTGCAGCTCCCTGGCTGGCTCAAAGCATGTTATTTACATAGGAGTAGCTTTACACTTGATCCCTCATAATTATTATGTATTATATACAGTACTGGGTCTGATTGCACCTTAAATGCTATTCAGTGTTCACTTAATCTCTGTTTATATGCCATAAGTCTTCCACAGTAATTGTACTTGCGAAACACATTTTCAACCTTTGCAGGGGTGAAAACAACAGCTATATGATGCTAAGTATTGAAGCATCATTAATGATTTTATATTGTGGGTAGGTTGGGGTTGATAGAAGTTGAGAATGTGTCAGGTTATATTAGTGTTGGGGCAAATCAAACTTAAATTGGAAAGCCCCTTAGATAGTAAGCAGGTTTAAAAGTTTTGACTCAAACATTCAACTGAAACAGGCTTGATCTGCAATTAACTCACAAATCTAAAGAAGGGCAAATATTCAGAGGGTTTATTAACACCCATATATACATTCAGGTTTTCATTTACCCCCTAATTCTCACCAAGCCTCTCTGTAAGAACAGAATATGAAAATATCCAAATTGTCCGAATATGTACTAATTTGCATTGTGTAGTCAAAAATGTCTCTATTTGTCCCGTCTCGGCTAACTTACTTCTAATTTGTCACTCTATTCTCTTTTCTAGTTCTTCCCGTGATTACAGTTACTGCACATGTACAGTGACTTGGTCAAAATATACACATTTTACAATAACTGTTTTTTAAAGGATTTTGTGGCATCTAGTGGTGAGTGTGTAAGATTTAAACCAACTTCAACATTCTCTTTTTCCAAGAATGTAAGCTACTCTTCTGTGGATGTTAAACTTGCAAAAACACAAAAGAACGTACGTGTGAACGTACTTTTGTGTCTTTTTTTTAATGAGCTTTTAAGTAAAATATATATGAACTAAGAATAAAATTATTTGGATTGCAAACAAATTCTACCTAAAAGTTTTGTTGGTTTTCCCTACAGTGCTGTGTATGACTTGGCTGTAAAAGACATGTCTAACAAAACTACAATTCTATTTCCAATAAAGTTGGGATGCTGTGTAAAATGTAATTGAAAACAGACAGTGATGATTTGCAAATCAATTAAACCCATATTTAATTTAAAATACAACAAAGACAACATATGCAAAGAATATGCTCATTTTGAATTTGATGGCAGCAACACATTTAAAAAAAAAGTTGGGACAGGGGCATGTTTACCACTGTTTTGCATCAGCTCTGACTCTGTAAAGGTTTGGGAACTGAGGAGACTAGTTGCTGGAGTTTTGAAAGTTACATGTTGTCCCAGTCTTGCCTGATACAGGATTTCAGCTGCTAAACAGTTGGGCTCTTCTTTGTTGTATTTTTCATTTAATGATGCGCCAAATGTTTTTAATAGGACTCTTCGACTATGGAGCCATTCTACTGTAGTAAATGCAGAATGCGGTTTGACATTGTCTTGCTGAAATAAGCAACACCTTTCCTAATATTATATTGTTCAGCATGAATGGTGCCTTCACAGATGTGCAAGCTATGCTATGTGCATTTATGCACCCCCATTCCATCACTGTGGCTGGCATTTGATTGGTGCTGATAGCAAGCTGGATGGTCCCTATAGGATATTATATAGTTGATTATCCACACTAATATAAGTGCACTGAAATGGTAAATCTCTCTGGGAATATGATCATTATGAGTAACTACTGAAAGAAAAACAAAAAAACAGAGTCAAGTTTTCATATTGGCATATATTTACCAACATATCTGCCCACCCCCGATATGTCTGTGATGGGTAAATATCGGTTGATAAAACCGGCCAGCTGTTATATCATACATAACATTTTATTCATCATGATTGCATATTTAGATTTATTTTTCAAGATTAAAAAAAAATGCTATAACTCAACACTTTGCCTTCACTCTGTATGTGCGGATCTATGAATATGCAAATAGTCCCTACCTCTACCTCCACCCACAACTGCTGTATTGAGTTAGCAGCTCGATGATAGGGACAGGATTGGTTCCTATGTGATGTATGAAACTCTAGTTTTCTAAATCCATGTTTTTAAGATTATCATTGGTGCACTGCAGTGGAAATGCTCAGGCGTTACGTTGACTATTTATTTCACTTATTATATGTCTTCTAGTACATAAAAACACCAAATGGACATGTTAATAAAAACTTGATTTTCACTTGAGGGGGTCTTTAAGAAATGAGATAAAGCAGACAGGACAGAATACGTAGGACAGAAGAAAAGGATGACCCAGTACATGCTCTACACAGCCAATGGGCTTGAATCCTCTAAGCCAGGTAAGATAGGAGGGGACAATGGGTTCCATGTGGATTTAGGGATTTTTGGGAGTGTTCTTCTCTTGTGTTTCACAGACCTCTATGAATGTGGTGCATAAAGGGGAAGTATGTCAGCAGGCTGGATTATCGCCATAATCCATCAGATCATCCCGCCACCCAGCACAGCCATCTTTAGATAGATGGCGGAGATGAGCAGTAGAGGATTGGGTTTGGACAGATAGGTTGCCAGGGAAAAGGGAAACTGAAGCCGAAGTGGATGGGGGAGCAGACAGAAAAGTGGAAATGTGAATGGGTGAAAGCATGAGCAAAGGATAAAAGGCAAAAATGAAGTAATGAGCACAGACAGACAGGGCTTAAACCATTTTGCGAGGTCGAAAGTAGTTTAGAGTGTGCTTGTGTGATGAAATTAAAAGTGAGACCATGAGTTAGACAATTTAAACAGCCAACATGATGACTGCAGCTGAAGTCAGAGTTTACTATATGCTGTCTTGCTGCCACGCTGTAAAACATACAGTAAGTTAATGGAATCAGGTCATTCTTTTTGATTAACGTACAATATATTTCAGGTTAATTCAATTTAAAATGTATGGTTTTTATTCTCAGATACTGCAAAACTTATAAATCTGACCTCTACAGAATTTGAGTCTTCTGACATGAAATGCTGAGTGAACTGCTGAAATTCACTCATTAAACAAAGTTTTTATCGAAACCAAACTGCTGCCTATGTGACCAATCATAAACATGCACAAGTGTACTGACAAAATAATTTCTGACTTTCAAACAAGCAATTCACTGCTGTCAAACTAGAACAGCAAAGCTGCTGTCTGGTCCTGTTAATGCAGTGTTTATTCAAAACCAGATTACTTTGTAAAGTAATGAAAAAATAAAATAAAATTATGGATAATAAAACAATATAATTGTAGATTAAATACTATATTATACAAGTGTAGAATAGAGAGGAAAATGCAATAACCAATTATTTTGCACAATGTCAGCATACAAATGTCCATAAGTGGTCTTTTGAGTGTGCATAGATTTTGTTCTTAACAAATCCCAAATAAGAAAACATTGGTGAATGCCAGAATCTAAGTAAAAACTGCATAAGTAAGTAGGAAGACATTTATTCTTAAGAATGGTTGCTGAATGAGGTCCATTATTCTTAATTGTTGCACTATTTCTCACGCAGTCTTTCAGAGTGGTGAACCTCTCACCACCTTCAATGCTGAGACACACTGCCTCTTTATACCCAATAATATTACTGATCTGTTGCCAGTTAATCGAATTAGTTATCAACACAATTTTCAAAAATGTCTCAACATTTTCAAAAATGTTTTTGCCATCAAATTCATAATGATCATATATTTTTCATAAAACATAAACATTTCTCAGTTTGTTGTCTTTAGTCTATTTTGAATTAAATATGGGTTTAAATTATTTTCAAATCATTCCATTCTGTTTTTATTTCCACTTTAAATAGTGTCCCATTGTTATTTTTGATAATGGGGTTATACAAGTGGTATACAAAGTACCTGGTTTCAAAAGGATTAAATTACATTTGTGGAAGAAGTAGCACAGAAACTGTTTCACAAGTTCATGATGGAAAAATTTGTGGGAATGGAAGAGGCCTAAAGGTACATTAATGATGAAAAAAAAACAAAAAAACTATGCTTGTTGCCTTGTAGTTCAGATGTTATGAGCAAACGCTAGTAAGTGCCTGTATCTGTACTAACAGCTCTGTGACGGTGTACTTACAATGGGTAAAGCAGGATTAACACTAGAACGCGAAAATGTTCACAACAAAAATGCTAAAGTGCCAATGTGTTGAAAGTAATGTTTACCTGTTGCCATCATAGTTTACTTTAATAACATGCTAACAAAGACTAAAGTAGGTTTGCAGGCATTGTTTTTTTGAAAAGTATGTCAGTATGTAACGTGTATTCCTTTTTATAGCAATCCATTTAATATTGTTTTAGATATTTTACAAATGCCCCCAAAACTTAACCCTGACCAAAAATGTCTACCTGCCACTCAGGCTACAAAAATGCATCATCCAGAATGAATCCTCTCAAAAACATGAATGTCTGTGCAAAATTGTATGGTAATCCATCCAGTTGATATTGAGGTGTTTTACTTGTTAAGAATTTGATCTATGAGTGACACCAGATGAAAGCTCAAGGGATCACCAAATTTTTTTTGTAATGCATCATCTGGGGATCTTTAAAGATCATCTCCAATGAAAATTTAGTTTTTAACCTTGTTAACATGCCCATGTTTGTTTTTTGTATATGCCAGAAGACAAATGAAATCATTCTGTCATTGCCATCGATGAACAATTTCACTTTGGAAGCGCAGTGTACCATTGACAGTGTCAAAAACACAAACTAAGATAGACAGGTTTTCATGTTACATGAATTGGGAACCAATCCGGTGAATTTATGGGGTGGGGCTTTCAATATCACTGTGCTGCCAGTTCAAACTTCAGGCAAGCAGTGGGGGTGGGTGGAGATAAAGGCAGTGACTACGGCTCAGATGGTATGAGGGTTGCCCAATAATCGAAAGGTTGGCAGATTGATCCGGCAATAAACTGAACCCTGAATTGCTCCTGATGGCAAGCCAGCACTTTGCATGGCAGCTCTGCACCATTGGAGTGTGAAGGTATGTGAATGTATTTCTGATGGTGAGCACCTGGCATGGCACCATTAATGTTTGAATGGGTGAACGGGAAGCAGTGTAAAGCACTTTGAGACCAGTAAGGTGATAAAGTGCTATTTAAGTGCAAACCATTCACTATTACATATTCATAGATCTACACATACTGAAAGCAAAGGTACAGTTAAATCTAAGCCACTTTAAAAGTATTTGGGGATTTTTTTTTTTTTTCCTGGAAAAAACTTCTTAATATGTAATTTTGATAAACAGAGATTAGGTTGTAGGGGTTTAATCAATGAGAAGAGAGGACATGTAATATCTGTTGTCCTACCAAGTTCATTGTAATCCATTCAATAGTAGAAATTTCAAGCTTGATCATAATGATGAATGGATGAATGGATTGGATCAACACTGCCATAGAGCCCCATCACAAGTGAGGCTAAAAATGTAAAGCTGTCATTAAACAACTACCTGTTGGCAAAATTGGATTCCTATGTGAATCAAAAGTGGCCACTTGTTTAGTGGTCTGTTGACTTATTTTCCACCAAATTTTGTAGAAATCATTTTAATAGATTTTAAGATATTCTAACAAATAAATGACTAAAATCATAACTTCCTTGACAAAGGTAATAAACCAGCTATTTTAGACTTTTATTGCCAATCATTCATTCTTCTGTGTGGAGTTTGTTTATTTATATACGAAAGACACAAGTAAAAAAAAAAAAAAAGGTCAACTTTTTAACCCCAGCCCAGTGGTAGTTTTATCCCTGGCCTTAATTGTGTTTACCTCCATGGTGGTGCGATTGCATTGGTGAGTATCAGCAAACCAGCCATCCCCTGTTGCACACTGGTCCAAGTCGATGTCTTGAATGTTGACATCCACACGGATCACACCTCTAATATAGGACACATGCACACACACAGACGGGGGAGGGTCACAGATGTATGTCAGCTTAAAGAAACAAGAGTGGCCCCAAATATCAACCTCATTAGAATAATCAATTTTCTTCTTTTGCAACTTCATATATATCCTTGCCTTTGAGCAGATTCCCTTTAAAATCGTAAAACATTTTTTTATCAAACTTTTTTCCAGAGCACTGGAGGAAAGGTCTGAGAGGTCAACACAAAACTAAACATGCAGGGTAAATACAAATACTCCTGCTTTTAGTTTCAAAGCTTCTGCCCTTTTTAGTGACAAACAGGTGGATATTCATATTCACAATCATTCTGAAGTGTTATACTGTTTTATTGGCAGTAAAGGCAAAAGAATTTACTCTAGCTTCAAAAAATGGAGATGATTCTGTAACATTGTCTACGCACAGCGACCATAAGGTGAATCAGGTCTTTGCAAAACCAAGAGTCTCAGAGCTTTTTGAACTGTTTGAATGCTCTCAGAAAAGACAGTAAAACGTTTTGCACTCAAATAACTGAGAAAGCTCCAGTCCAGGCTTGGTTGCAACTTCCAACAGAATGGGCAATATTTGTGAGGTCTGAATCCAGACCTTTTTCATAACCAGGGCATCAGCAACTGTTTTTCACCCAGGAGACTAGTGTTTGAGTTTGTGAAAAAGCAAAAGCCAATGTGAGTTTCTTTTTAGTAACATAAAAAGTTACTTACATAACGTAACATATTAAATCATATTGAATTCAATTGTATTTGTATAGCACCATATCACAACAAAAGTAATCTTAGGTTAATTAACATAGAAGGGTCCTAACAACATAACTTTACAACACGGAAGAAAGAAACCCAACAATTTAATGATTCCCACGAGCGACAGTTGGAAAGGAAAACTCCCTTTTAACAGGAAGAAAAAGCTCTGAAAAAAGAAACGGCTCAGAGGTGGAGAGCAGAGACATAACGTAAGTAACTTGCATGATGAAGATAACTGTACTTTTGGAAAATTACTTATTTGGACTTCAAACTAAATCTTTTATGAAAACCTCATCGCATGGTTTTTGGTGGCTAAACCTTAGGCCCTGTGTGTATGTAAGAGATGCCAAAGAGAACCTTGTACGTAAGATGCCACCAGGCTGTGACACAACAACAGTTTTTGACTCCCTGGGATAAGAGCGGGTTGGTTCATAGTGACCCATTCTGATTCCTGGTATGAATATGTGAATATTCAAATAAATATTGTCCATACATAACTTTTTAATTGCATTTCATGATTGGTTTTCATAATGTACATCTTGTGTTAGAAGACGTCATTAGTTCAGCGTATTGGCAGCTCATCACAAACACACAGCCTACTTAAGATGTCACCAGCGACCAAAAGGAACCAATGACCTCCCAAAATTTTTAACATGTTAACTTTCCAACCTACTATTTGATATATTTGAATGGAACCAAACACACTGTCAACATTAGCATGACACCCTGTTGTGTTTGTATTTGATATTTATTTTGCAAAAAAAATCTGTGTTAGTGTTGTTGCTTGCATTGTGTCCGTATGTGTATGCAAGCCCTGACCTGAACTCTGGCGTCAGGTCGGGTTTGAGGCCATAGAAGGAGGTGGACAGGGTGAGCATCCAGCCTGGCACGAATCGTCCATCCTTACAGTCCAGAAAGGGGGCGCTATCCCAGCGTACCCCACTGCGGTTGGTCACATAGCTGTCGCCCTGGCCCCACTTGGGTGTGTCCAAGGTGTTGAGGTCATTTAGGAGCACCCTCTTGGACAAGGTTGCCATTGGTTGGTTGGACTCCGGGAATTTAAATCCTCTAAACCAGCTGTCATCGGGGGCTGGGGCGGGCGGGTGTAGGCTCTCCCAGGCTTTAGACAAGTCCTGGAGGATGATAGTCTGCACCTTGGCCATTGGGTTGCGGGTGGCGCGGAGCACCAGTTGCGGCACTGGGGCAGATGGGTCAGCGTCAAAGGTGAGGAAGGCTCCCTGGATGAGCACGTCAGCCTCCAAAAGGGCGCGGACCAAGGCATGGTACCACTCCATATCCTCCTGCACCGTGCTCTCCCGTAGGTCACTGGCCTGGAATATCATATTGAGGAAGTTGGCAGTATTGGCCAGTGCATCCAGAGATGGCCTTAGGGCTGCAATGAAAGTGATTGGCAGGGGTCCGGTCTGCCCAGGGGAGCTATATGCACGTGAACAGCGGGCCATTTCCAAAGTGGAAGGGTCTCCGGTGTACAGGAAGGTCTCTGCCGGTGACCAGTCATCCTCCTCTGTGGGACCTTCTGAAAGTGCCACCACGGATCCAGAAGGCTCTGTGGGGCTGGAGTAAATTTCTGTATTTCTTGTACTATTTGTAAAAGTGTCGGTACTGTTGGTCATCTCCCCTGTGACTCCTGATGGAAAGTCTGGAGTCACCTGCGCTCTCAGGAGGGACGGGAGCAGAAGAAGCCAAACAAGACCCATCCTATTTACTCAGGAGAAGAAAAAGAGGAGGAATGGAGGAGGTCACACCAACAGTTTTTGGTCCTAATTCCTTGGAGGAGATATAATCGTCACATTTTGGCAAAGGTTTGGATTTCCCTTATGGATTTCTTCATCTTCACATTTGCGAGGCACTCTAGCAGTAGCGGCAGCAGGTGTCCGGGAGGAGCGCTGCCACTCTATCTGTTCTCACTCACACTTGGAGCGCACAGTTCCATCTGTGCGCCGCACAGACCCATGCATGCATTTGTCTGAACTTATCAACATGTTCTCATTTGAAGATATTATTCAACCTGCATGTCCTCGTTGGTGCCGGTAGAAAGATGTGACTGATGAGGGGAGCAATCCCCGCATCCCCGTTGACCGTCCAATATTCCCAACGTAGGGTCCCGCTCAGAATCCGTTTTCGTGTTGTAGCCTGTAGTCGTCAGAGCAAATAAAACGCAGTGTGTGCCGACCTGAGGTGGAGGAGGAGGACAAAGAGGGAAAAGCCTCAAAGTTAGGGGAACACCATGTCAGGTGGAAGGAGGAGGAAGACTGCAGAGATGGAGGGATAAAGAGAGATGATCAGTTCTACTTTGTTTCTATCTACTTCTTTTTTCTTCCTGTCTCCCGCTCCGCCAATATGATGTTCCAAAGAGCATCCAGTCCATCTGATGTAGGCTTGTGATGCTCGTCCAAACCCCCACCCCTCTCTCCATTCCCTCTTCCCCTCCCCTACCCTCCCTTCATTCACCCTGTGACTCCCTCCTCATATCGACAGGGACGCTCACCAGCGCTGAAAGGTGATGAGAGTGGTACATCTGCTGTGTGTGTTCGTGTGTGAGTGTTCACAGAGGAGAGGATGATGCAGTCTATCAGTGATGAGGGTTAAGCTGCTGCATTTGGGCATCCATCAAGAGTCTCCGCTGGATGGATGGATTAACCCCTCCTACACAGGGAGAGCAGAGAGGATGCTCTTTAGCTGCACAAGGACATACACAGACACACACTGCAGAACATAGACAAATTCTAATATTACATGTGAAAACAAGAGATTTGTTTCCAGGTATTTGCAACGTCAGGGAATTCCCCGCTTGTGTGTGTGTGTGTGTGTGTGTGTGTGTGTGTGTGTGTGTGTGTGTGTGTACGCACAAGCAAAACTCTGTTGTTATCATTGTGTTTGTTTGTGCACCAAAGTCTGGATGAGACGCTGCATGAAAAGCCTTAGAATAAAAGGGAAAAAAGAGAGACACATGCTGGGAGGAGTGATGCAGGCAAGAATCCTTGTTTTGGTCACCATGGCAACCAGTCTCCGAGAATCCCACACACACATGCCCTGGGACTTCACTGCAGAGCAGCAAAGGTGCTGCAGTTAAGCCTGAGGCAGACAATAAGGATAAGTCAGTGAGTGTGGGATTGTGTGAGTTTGTGTCACCTGTTCATGTTTGTGGTGTAATCATGTTCCTGTCTGTTGTTGTGTAGCTATCACAAAAAAACATGTAAACAAGGATGAAAAGATGCTGTTAGTAAAACACACCATGAGTCACTCTTGCCTTTCGTTAGTTATGTTATTAACTGTACTATGCACACACAAGTGCCCATCAAGTACCACTGCATTGGTAAAACACGTGAGACTTAAACAAATATTTTCTTATATTGAAGAACTCCTTCTTTGGTCCAATAAGTGAAAATAAAAACACAATTAGAGTCCCAATAATGGCACTTAAAGCATAATACACTGTGCATACTGAAGTGTAATAAAACAAATCCCTTATTGTCAAAGACCTGTTGTAAATTCAAGTCACCTTCAGGTTTCTTATCAAATACTGTTGGCATACTACACATGATACCACCTACCAGGATGTGCACACACTGACCAGTGCTTGTCTCTGAAAGTCATATTTAGACTAAGATACTTGTAAAATCCATCTTTAAAACCTTCTTAAGCTTAAAAGTCGTTTCCCACTTAAAGTAAATAAAATATAGGCCAGCTTATGTGGCTATGTCTCAAAACAGTGAAATTGCTCAAGCTTCTATACCGCTACATTCTGGGGTATATACATACACACGTGTTCCAGACCGTTGAAGACTGGGCTGATGAAATGGCTGTGAAGATGCTCTAAGGACCCGAACCACAGTTTTTTGTAATTTTTTGTTGATTTTTAAGACTCAATAATTTTAGTCTTCTCACTTAATATGAGTCTGTTGGAATTTTCCACACAGAAATGTAAAAAGACAATTTGCAGTTTATGGAGAGCTGTGAGTAATTTCTTAATGAACACCGTTCATGTGCAGAGACTGTGTGGAGCTTCCTGAAGTCTTGTCTTCACATTAAGGTTGCCAGGTTTGGTCCCATACGTTTGTACAGAGATGAGTGGACTAGCCATCTGGCAACCCACACTAAAAGATGGTGAGCAGAAGTGTCATTGTATGAATACTGTTGAAATGAAGGGTGATGTTTTGATTCGGATCCACATGAGGCTGAATTATTAAGGCTTATATGGGGACTATTTAGTGGAAATGCTGTTTCAAAGTAATTTAATTATAAATTGAGCAACTTTCTGAGGCAAAACTAAGGATTAATCAAGACCCAAAATAGGTGAGGAATCCTTTGTCTTGCAGAGTAAACAAAGCAATACAAGACCAAAAAATTAGACCAGAGCAAACAAATTAAAGAAAGACAAAAAAATTACATCACTTCATGAGACACGAGTAAATGTAAGCTAAGATATAAGAAGGAAAAGATAAACAAGGTAAGAAAAAAAAAACCTAAAACTGAGGGGTGAGTGATGTTAATGTTGCTGACCTTTGACCCTCCAGGCTGCATGCATCAATATTCAGTGCAGCAGGGCAGGTTGTTAGTTTGATTACTCCACATAAACATCAGATATGAACAAACCCAGTCTTCATCTCTGTGGCTTACATATAAACACACACACACACACACACACACACACACACACACACACACACACACACACACACACACACACACACACAAAGTATGGATTAATGGCCTTTCATCCACTCTCACATTATTGTCAACACTTAGCAGCAGCAGCGCCTCCATCACTGCTGAATGGTCTGCAGCGCCATCTGTCTGCCTTAAAACATCAATGCAACACTTCTGTGTTATTACTGGCAGTTTAGACCAGTGGTGGGCAATTCATTTTCCCAAAGGGCCTGAGGAGAAACTGGGACTGTTGTGGCAGAACTCAATTTTGCTCAATATTAATTTTATCTCTTTATAAATAGCAGTAAATTGTATGGTTTATATTAGCTGCTACTGGTAGTAGTAGATGTTACAATCAGGCTATTAAAATGTGGTGCAAGCATTTTAAAAACGTTAACATTATATCACTATTCAATCAACATTCACAAAAAAGATTTTGAAAATGAGCATATTTTTGCAGTATTTCAAAGACCAGCATTAAATTAACTTTATACAAAAATGTAATAAGTGCTATTGATATTTTGTTTGTAGTGTAATTACCTCATTTTCTGTTTTTCAGTTATTTGTTTTTGTTCAGTGAGAGAAGGGTTAGGTATTTTCGGTTGTTTGTTTGAATTCCAAAAAACAAAGTGCAAATAAAATTGGATCCTTTAAGTTCCTCGGATTTGGTTCCTACCGCCCATTGACAGGTCTCATTTTGCCTCAATTTCAAACAATACACAAACAACATACTTTTACAACATATACAGTAACTTCAAAAAAAAATTCAGCACACACACACTGTTATGTGCTTCCCTCGCGCGAGGTCAGCAGCGATAACTGTGCTTCCGTCAGTTTCATGGCTTCATTAGCCGCCAGCGGTGGAGGCTAAACAGCTCCTAACAATGACCATAATTAATTCACATCATACAAAACGTTGTTATCCTGACTCGTTTTTACTTTGCTATGTTCCGTAATGTAAATTACACACAATTCTGGGACACAACTTGGTTAACAACACTCGATATCTCTTGGGAACCTCAAAATGTCGTACTTTGCTCCAAATCTTGTCTGCCTCATGCACCTGCCTCAGCGGCAGGGTCTCCGGTAGGTCAGTGCGTGATTCAGAGTGGGAGGGGTGGCAAAGGGCTCTACCACTAGCTCGCGTGGTGAGACGTCTTGGTGAGACGTTTAGGGAACATCTGTAAATTGGGGTACTGAACATTACCTGGGTTACACATGCATGATGTACACTTATTTACGTGTGATTCCTAATTTACCATTGACCTCACACGGCCGGTCAGGGACAGCCAAAGGACCGGATGTGGCCCGGGGGCCGTACAATGCCCAGATCTGGTTTATGTTTCAGACTGTGACTGTGTTACCAAATGGAGTAGGCCTCCTTCCCTTAGTACACAATCATATAGTACTCTTACACTTACTTAAATTTTGATTTTGTCTCAAACACTGCCGTTGTGCACTTACTGAAATAACATTAGTATTATTTGAATGCCTGCTTTAATTATTTTATCCAGAAATTAACTTGTTTCCATGCCTACTGTTTAATGCGCACAACAAACGTAATGATGGCTTCTTGCCAACAGCAGTATGCAGTCGGACACAGACACGTCATCCACCAAGCAGTTACTGTGAACTTGTTACCTTGCTGATGTTATCATTTAGTTTAATTCATTGTTGTGCCTACAGCCCCACAGAGCCATTACCATGGCTGTAGACTGTTAAAACTACTATACCCTCGGATATTTTTGTTTTGGATATTAACAGAGGGATCTCATGGCTCGACTTTTAGGGTTCAAGGCAGAACCCTATTGTTTTTATCTGATTATTATTATTATTATTATATATATATATATATATATATATATATATATATATATATATATATATATATGCATATATAATGATTATATTATTGTCTGCTGCCGCAGCTTAAAGTCCCGTGGGCTGGAATGAGCTAGAAACATGAAACTTTGCACAATAACTGGAAATGATGTGCGCTACTTGCTGAAGAAAGATGGCCTAAATTGGCCAGCTGGTGGCCCGATAACTGGTTTAAAAAGTCAATTTTTGAAAGGCCACGGCCTTTGGATTGACTTGAAATTTTACACACAGGTCAATCTCAATGTGCTCCACAAAAAAGCCTCTTCGACCATAAAGGTAAATGGTCTGCACTTGTATCGCGATATATAATGTTATCGGTCTCAAAGCACTATTATACTGTTTCCCATTCACCCATTCACGCACCCATTCACACACTAATAAGACTGAGCTGCCATGCAAGGTGCCCGCCATCAAGAGTACATTCACAGACATTTACACACCAATGGTACGCCATCGGGAGCAATTTGAAATTCAGTGTCTTGCACAGGGGCACTTAGGCTTGTGGACAAAAGGAACCAGGGTCGAACTACCAACCTTCCAATTAGTGGGAAACCCGCTCTACCATTAGCAGGAAATTGGCTATATCTCGTTAATGATTTGTCCAACCATCATAAATCTTGGTAGATATATTCAGACCAAGTGTGCAAAGAGGCCTACAAAAGCATTTTAAGCTTGACCTTTAGGCGGCGCCACAAATGTGACAAGTTTATATTTCATTATTGGCTGAACGGATTTGCACGAAATCCAATTTGAATGATCTAAGGCAGGGGTCTTCAATGTTTGTCAGGCCAAGGACCCCAAAACTGATAGAGAGATGAAGCAGGGACCCCCTACTATATATATTGTATAAAATAGTGTTTTATATTAAACTGGAGGAGTGCAGGAGGCTTGGAGGGACAGGTCAAGGCTCCCCTGCAGTACCTTCGCGGACCCACTAAGGGTCGCGGACCCCGTGTTGAAGACCTCTGATCTAAGGTCATGACTTAGATGATGGTGAAAATTGTGTAACGATAGAAATAAAGTGGGTGAGGCCTATCACTGGAAATCCTAAATTCCATTCCTAAAAAAAAATCTAAAGAAATCACCCGTACATCCTACTGAGCGAAATAAATGTAAACACATTCACTGATAGTAGATATTAAAAAAAAAATGTAACAGGCACTGCACTAGTAATTACAATTGGCCAAATGGTGGCACTATAGTTAACAGTAAAAAAAAAAAAAGCTCTGTTGTTTGTAGCTTTACTTTCAGCTAAATTAGCTGCTTCCATCTGTTGAGCGCAAAAGAGCTTGAGCCTGCAAACTGCCCGATTGTGGCTATATTTATTTTACAGTTTTGGGCATTGACATGCAAACACACGTTCGTGGTACATTTGTTTGTAAGTCTGTGATATGAGTGTTTTGCTGTTCAATAAGCTATTACAACCCTAATTACTAGAAATTACACGTATGCATTACTTTCTTGATGCATCGTTGAAAACACAATTGGTTAGAATATTCATTAGCAATGTTTTTTGAATGTATATTGTTTAGGATGGATGGCTGGCGTTTAAAGCGCATAAATCTTGACCAGGCACAAGTATTCACTTCAGACTAATTTCTGTGGGTTAGGCAACAAAAGCAAAGTGTTTAATCTTACTGGACCTCCTAGCTCATTATTTCATTGTCACACTGGTACCTTAAACAACATGCCATTGCAGATCTCTGCTCTGTTTTAACATGAATGCTGAGGCAGCAATGGAAAACCTTGCTTCAAAACATAAATAAAATAATGATATGTCATATTCCTTTCCTCTCAAATTGTTTTTTACATTTTATGTCTCCACTTTTCTACAGTTCTGTTGTAATTGTAATCTTTTTGACCTGTTACTCTGTTTCTTTCATTTCTTTCTTTTTTTGCGCTCTTCTCCCCTCGTGAACATCCTGCCATTATGATTCACATAGTACTTCCACATTGACATAATTATTTTAAAAAAAACAGCTATATTTGCTAATCACACATTTGAAATTAGTAGACTGCAACTTGTCATTTTCCTACAGTTATGATTGTTTTGTGCCTTTTTAACCACCAGAAAAAAACAGACATATTTTTGTGGACTTGAAATGCAATATTATACTTCATATTTTCTTTGCAGTTAAACCAAATATAGATTTATCTCCATTTATGAGATCAACGTTTGCCAGGCACATTTTGTGTTATTCAGTTCTGTGTTTTTTTCCTTTTAGACTAAAGTTAAACATTGTAAACTGTGTGTATCTGGGGAGAACTTTATGTGTGAAATTACAGTATTCTGATAATGAATCTAAATCAGCAGATACCTGAGAGAGAGCCGGGTGGAACTATTTCCCCTCCCAACATCTCATTAGATGTGTCAAATAATTACTGATGACAAGAAACCAGTAAGAAATCAAGTCAAGTTGAATTTTACTTGCGAACATTAAAAATAATTTCTTTCTGAATATGTCTTAATTGTTTCTGTTTTTAACTCACCTAGTTAACAGGAAGAGAACTCATGAGCAGCATCTGCTTTTTTCTATTTCGGATTTGACTGACATATTTGCTTGATCAACACCAAGTGAATCTGATTCAGAGAAATTCTGCAAAGCAGATATTTTAATTTGTCAAAGCAATGTAATAGGGTTGCTTTTCCATAACATTGGGTTGCAAGAGACATACAGAAAACGTAATAAAGGGTGGAGACAGATTGAAAAGGCTCTTACAAAGAGAGTCATTTTGGATCGACACATTCAAAGCTATGCAGTACCCTAGTATGAATGGAGAACTTAATTTGTCCCCTTTTCTGCAACTGTCTCTTTATGTATTGTTTTTTTTGGGCATCTGGGTCCTTTTAAAATTGTATTTGCCATTTTGTGTGTAGTGCAAACTTATATTAACAGACTTTAAGACTTCTGATGAATATTTGTGTTTGGCTTTCTTGTCCTGAGATTATGTATTGTGTTTTGTTGGGATGGTTCTCTCATCATATGACTCTACCTGCATCTGACTGCTTATTGGTCCATATTGATCTCAGAATCAATATGGAAACAGCCCCAAAACAGCCTTATTGTACTTGCCCTGATAAAGGCCTTAATGGCTGAAATGCGTGTGCATGTTTTTAATTGTAATTAAATAGCCATGAGATAATACAAGCTTTTTAAATGTATACACTATTAAGTGCCTCAGATTTCTTCAACTCAAATCAGTAACATGAATGGGTATAAAAAGAGCATCCCAGAGAGCCAGGGTCTCTCAGCAGTGAAAATGGGGAGCGGTTTACCACTCCGTGGGCAAGTGGTGCAACAATTTAAGAATAATGTTTTTCAACATGACATAAAATGTGGAGTTTTATCATCAATGGTACTTAAAATCATTAAGGGATTCAGAGAATCCAGAGAAATCTCTGTATGCAAAGGACAAAGCTGAAAACCAATGTTAAATGGATGGATCTTCAGGCCCTCAAGCTGCACTGCATTTAAAACAGACATCACTCTGTAGTGGAAATCGCTGTATTGTCTCAGAAACACATCTAAAAAAAACAAAAAACATTGTCTGTGAACAGTTTCTCACTGCATCCACAAGTGCAGGTTAAAACTCTACCAATGTTCCAGAAACACCACAGCCCTATTTGTGCCACATCTCATTTAAGCTGGACTGAGGCATGGAAACTGTCCTGTGATCTGTGTATACATTTTTTATATTCTTTCTAAGAAAGCATGGACACCGCATTCTGTGGGCTAAACAGGAGAGAGACCACCAGGCTTGTTATCAGCGGACAATTCAAAAGCCAGTAACCTTGATGGTATGTGCATTAGCGCACATGGCATGGGTAGCTTGCACATCTGGGAAGGAATGAACGATATATGCAGGTTTTGGAGCAACATATGCTGCCATCCTGACAACGTCTTTTTCAGGGAAGGCTTTGCTTATTTCAGCAAGACAATGCCAAACCACATTTTGCACCTAATTCAACAACATGGTTGCATAGTAGAACAGTTAATGTGCTAAACTGGCCTGCAGTCCAGACCTGTCACCCTTTGAATACATGTGGCACTTAAGAAATGCGACTGAGAACACCCCAAACTGTTGAGCAGCTAAAATCTTGTATCAGGCAAGAATGGGACAACATTTCATTTTCAAAGGTCCAGCAACTGGTCTCCTCAGTTCCCAAATGTTTACAGAGTGTTGTTAAAAGAAAAGTTGTTGCAACACAGTGATAAACAGGCCCCCTTTTTGAAACGTGTTGCTGGCATCAAACTCAAAATGAGCATATATTTCCCAAGAATACACAAATATTTTAAGAATACAATTTCTCAGTTTCAACATTTGATTTGTTGTCTTTTTTCTATTTTTAAATTCATATGACTTACAAATCATAATCTGTTTTTATTTGACACAGCATCACAGTTAGTTTGGAATAACCCTTATCTAGTAAACAAACACTGATTTGTAGCAGCTTTGTGAGGGACAAGCTAAAAAAAATATTCAATTTTAGATTAGAAAACATTTTTGTGGTGTTTTAGAGAGCAATGACCAACAACGACATGTCATTTGGTTTACAGGACCTATTGTCAGAGCCTAATTGTTGTCCATAACTTTCAAATTGCCCAATCCTAGATTATTCTTGCTTTCTTGTAAAAAGTGTGTCCAGTCCAAGATAACCCTAATGCCAAAACAATCAGGGTAACTCTTCCAGACTTGAAAAAGCTCACTGCAGAGCCAAAAAATAATAATAATAATAATAATAATTCAACGGTTTTCATAGGCTGAGAGAGCTGATCATGACGAATCAACTGATTGTCATTTGTCGAAAATGTATGAAGAGCAGCTTTAATAGATGCAGTATTAGCCCTGACCCCTCTCCATTTTTTAAAATGGAAATAACCTATTGATACCAATTCTAATTCAATGGCAAATAGCCTATAAGAGTTGGAGTATATAGTCTGTAAAATATGTAAGCTACCCTGTATTGTTTTTACCTGTATCCCCTATGACATATTTTTAAAACAAACATCCGCTATTCAGATGTGAGGCTTAATCAGGTAACCCTTTGATATTTAAATGCCGCAGACGAATTTATGGTTCTCATCATCGGTGCTCATAAAGTGGTATTATGGGCTGAGCGGAGGAGGAGCGGGTGGGGCCTGGTTGGGAACACAGAGGCAGGCTGGTCACTGACCGGAGACTCTGTGGCTTTTTATTCTACTGAAATCAAACCGCATGTCTGAACCAGGCGTCTGCCGTCTGTCGGGAGCAGACTGCACTCCTTTCCCCGATATTTGAGCGATGGACGCTGTGTCGTATCGGAGGATGATGAAAAAATCGCCTGATATCTTTTTTGGCATTTTCGCTCATAGCCTATTTATGGGAGGCAGCAGCAGCTTGGCCCTTTCTTTATTATAGGGACTAGATCTCCGCGGTTAGCTATGTGAGGAGCAGATCGCCTAGCAGCCTTATTCTCATTTCGTGATCCTGACAAATAATTATGAACAACACGCAAGATATGTCGCCCGATTTTGTGTTGATGCGCCTGGTTTCTGCGGCCGAGGATGACCGCTTGGACGCAGGAAACGGGAATTTGCCGCTGGGAGGAGTGGTGTCAGGGCATGGGAAGGAGGTCCTGGCTCACAACGGCGTTAAAGCGGGTTTGGATATCAGCCGAAATCAGACGGCGGCCCTTGAGCATCCCAGCAGCCATCTGAACAAAGCCCAGCCGAGCAGCGAGGGCACGTCGGCACCTGACATCGGGGTGACGGAGAGCCGATCACCGCTCTCCGCGTCTCCCCTGCCGCAGAGCTCCATGGAGGCCCAGGGCTTTGACTTCGCTCCCAGTCCTGGCCTACGGCCTCAGCTGCTGGTTTTCTCCAATATAATGCGGAACGGAGAAGGGATTTTAGAATTAGAGCATCTGAATCAACCAAGGGATGTTCTGGACCAGAGCCCGGGGTCTGGCTGCTCCGGCCCAGCAGTCAATAAAAACACTATGAGCCCCAGAGACGTTCAGCAGCAGAACCTGCTGGATCACACATGGGGGGCGCATCCGCCAGTTTCTGTATCTCCGGAGATACAGGGAGCTGCGGAGCTGTGCCGCCGACATCGACTCATCACAACCCCGCCCGAGTGGCCTGTGTTGTCCGAGAGATCCAACCCTCTCACCGTGATCGACTCTAAGTGGGGATGCACAACCCGGGACAGAGAGGGAGCCGTGTTTGAACTGGCCCGGCGGTTTGGAGAGCTAGGGGTTGGTGCGGTACCGAAGATGTTGTTTAAAGCAGGGGAGCTTCCGCAGTGTTCGTGTCAGGGTACACACGGGCAGGTAGGAGGGGGAGTCGAGCCCGGCGATGACCCGACAGAGACTAGCGATGCTTTGTTGGTGCTGGAAGGACTGGGAAGCGGGGATGTTGACGGCCTGGACATGGATAAGTGCCGGGAGGGTGAGACAGATGATGAGAACGGTCGGCGCGATTTTTTATTAAACAGGAAAAGGGAAATAGTTCAAAAAATGACCGGGGCTTTCTCCATCAGTAGTTTCCAAGTGGAACTGAGGAGACAGGTAGAAGAGATGGCCCCGGTGAAGACCGAAGCGGCGGCAGCCGCGCACCTGGGGGCACAGGTGTGCAGCCTCCATGGGAATTTATCCAGTCGGCTCTCGCAGGTAAGCTCTGGAAATCCAGAGGTTGTCACCAATATTTCGACTAAGTCACCATCGCCTACACCAGTCCAGAGCTCACACTGGGCCACAAGTCCAAATCCGAGCCAGGCGTCCACACCCAGAAGACGGGCAGAGCGGTGCGCCAGCGCGCCGCGGACTCCCACAGGCCGGGCCGCGGGTGGGGAAAAGACGCTCAGAGTTCCGGGGAAGTCAAAAAAGGGCTCGTTAAAGATACGACTGAGTAAACTGTTCCGGACTAAAAGCTGCAGCGGCTCCAGTCACCTTCTGGACAAAAGGCCCTCAGTGACCTATTCAGTTTCTTCTGCTGGGAGTCTGGTGGACATGGCGAGTACAGCAGGTGCTGAGCAGGATGCAGACAGGTGAGAAACCTTAAAACAGACTGAGTGCAATGTAATATTCTTCTTTCACATTTTCACAAGTCCTTAAGCGGTGGATCAAGCCAAGTTTCCATGGCTGATGAATGTAAAATCAGGGGAGAATTCAATACCACAGCGAACATTTTCCAGAAAAAGGAAGTTTGAGTGCTTAATCATTTGAAATTGAAATAGCATTGACATGCTTAGGTTCCTCCCACAGAGGCCTTTGCTGTCAAGGTCAAAAGTTGTAAATAAAGCCAAAGTTAAAGAAAAGGGATGTTTTACAAAATATAGGTCAGAAACTTTTTAGGACAAAAAAAACAAACCCCAAAACAAAACCAACAAAACTGTTTCAACTTGTAAGTCCATGGTAGAGTGAGCAAAAATTAAATCTCTTAAAAGAAGGCACATTTTGAACCCAGTCATTGTGTTGTGCTATGATGGTGATTCATTAAGTGTCCAAACATGTTATTTCCTTTCCCAATGTTTGCCACACTAGCATTAACTTCTGATTGTTTTTGTTTTTTTAAATGTACATTCCTTTTTTACAGGCTTGAATTAGTTCTAACTATGTCAGCAAGCAGCTTTCTCTTTGAGAACCTTTTAGCGTCGTATATTATGAAATACAGACATTTTTCAGACCTTTGTGGCTTGTCACCCTCCATCGTCTCACTGCTAAGTCATTGTTCACAGCAGCACACTGAAGGAGGACTATGATTAAAAAAACATAGCCCCAGAAGTCTTGAGTGCCCGAGCTAAGAGCATCAAACAGAAAAAGTACCGAAAAAAGCTGCAGGACCCAAAGCACTAAAACACACATACATTGGCAAAACTAAGCCTCTGTACTAAAACTTATTCTGCACACTAACTCTCTTCTTATGTTCTTCTTCTGTCTTGATGTCTGTATATAGCCACAGCCAGCCCAGGCTGACCAGGGCCCACAGTGCCTTTTCCCCTGCCTCCCTCTCTGCTTCGCTCTCTGCTTTCACTGGTAAGGGCTGCTTTGGCTGTGACACTGTTTGCCTCACAAATTCTTTATGCCCTGCTACATGACGCTCATACTCTCCGACAGACCTGTGATTTATCACATATTAGTATCATCTGTTAAATGTCAGAAAATGTTGGAAAATGCCCACTTAAATTTTTTCCTGTCAACATTCAAAATGTTCAGAACATTCAGTTATCATCAGATAAAATGGAAATCAAATTGTCACAATAATGTGACTGGAAGTGATTGTTTACTAATTGGTACAAAACCATTACATTTTGGCCACATTTATGTTCATGCACAAACACTGGTAAGTTAAAGTAAAGTAACTGCCGACAGGTTGATTAGAAACTGACAGGTTAAACAAACATCTGGTTCTTATATTTAAAGGTTTAAATAGACTTTTAAAAACTGTTGACTTAATCATGACTTAAAACTATGGGTGCAAATATGGTCTGCGGCGCTCCCTAGTTCTGCTGTCGAATATTAACAGTACGTAAGCAAAATGGATTTGTATTGCACTTTTCACAGATATGTCAGAAAGATATTTTCAAGAGCACGAGATAACATAGTGAAAATACAGTAATTAAAAATACCCTTATAAAATAAACAATAAAAAGATAAAGTGCAAACTGGTGCATGAAATTTATGTCTGTCTCAACAGATACAGTATGTCTTTAGCTGCCTTTTAAAAGAATCCACAGAATCTGGAAACTTTAAAGTTGTGGGAAGAGCTTTCCTCTATTTGAGTCCTATGGCGTCAAAAGCTCAGTCTCCCTAGATCTCCGAAAACAACTGTTGAAAGAAATTAGGTATATTTACTGAAGTGATATACTTTCAGTATACTTTGCTTAAGCATCTGCCTTTTATGCAACTTCTGCATCACTACATTTCGGATTTATCTGACAATATTATTAGGCCTACTAATTTGCATTCAACAGCCCCTGTACCCCCATCATCCACCTACACAGGGGGCCTTTACTTTTCTTGCACCTGTTAGGGTGAGACAAGTTGTGCCTTATGTTTGTTCGGGGTTCGGTGTTGTCAAATAGCAGCATAGAGGTGTGATAGAGTGACTGCAAACATGTACCGTATGTGGGGCTGTTAAGATTTTAAGATAAATTTTGTGAATTACTCAAAATGACTTTTCTCACGAGTCAAGCCAGACAATAATACAAAAGCAAAGGTGGCCTTTGATACAAAATTCATGGAAAACAATTTTCAGTTGGACAAACTGAAACTTTTGGATGTGGTAATTAGTAAAGCTACTTTGGTCAGGGTTAATTACAAATGATGGCTGTTTAAAGTTGAAATTGTACATTTCCACTTCTTCAAAGCACAGCAAAGATAAAAGATCTTCTGTATTGTATTTGTGAGACTGGATTACCAACCTGCAATGCAGGCAACCAGGAACCCCCTTTAATAGCTTATTGACCTTTCAGTGTAAATCTGAAAACATGTCCTTAGTGAACCCAAATTGAACATGTTCTATTTTTATTTTTATTTTGTCTGACCAGCTGTGAAAAACTTAACATTTGACCTCAACAGGAAAAATAACATTGGGTCACATATGAAAAGCTGGTACCAGATAATTTGGGGCATTTTGGAAGAAAAAAAAAAAGGCTTAAAAATAAATCAGTTGATATTCTCCAACAGCTGATCAACTTGCCATTTAAGCTCCAGGTGCATGGGGAAATGATGAAAACACCATACTGTGTATGTGGGCATCAGTAGCTGCCTAACAATATATGTTGCCCCGAGGATGTGGGACATTAATCTGAGCAGTAAAATGGAATGAATACTTCCACATATTAGGAAGGATGCTAGTTTGATGTCCTGCCCTGACAGATGAGAAAATTGACAAACTGCCAATTTCATATTTGTTTAAGAAATTGCTGCAAGAAGCCCAGATTTTCACAACATAAAACCCCTGAAAAAGTCTATGATGTAGGCTATTGATGACCAGTTTATAACTAACAAGGTATAACATGGTGTGCTTCTGGGGTGTGACTTTTCCCCCTTTTTGACTCTTTCTACTGCTTCCTTTGTTTGTACAACATCTTCAACCCATGTTGAGCTAAACATGTCAAATGTCTGCACTTAACACAGACACAAACAAGCACATCTCTCTAAATGACTATTTCTTTGATATACATTGTTATTAGCTGTTGTGCTCTCAGCCCCAAGCTCATTAGTTCATTATAAAGACGTAATTCTAAATAACAGCTTACAAAATATAGTGTATTTCTTAAAAATGTCTTAAGAAAATCCATAAAACAGCTGGCCCCCTAGAATGTAAACAAACATTACTCTTACAGGAATAAGTAGTGCCTTTGTTGCAGACTATTTTCAGGGGTGGATTCATTCTCACTGTCCAGGAGCAAGTATTTGAGGCATGTGATTTTTTTTTAGAAAAATGGTGTGTGTTTGTTTAAGAGGTGTGCTTTCTATTTACAAAACAAAATGCATTAGTGTGTTAATGGTGTTTTGTATTTACAAACTGCTCTGTGTTTGTTAGTGAATCATAGGGCATTTGGAAAACATGTTTGGTTTTTTTTGTTCATTTTTTTCGGGATAATTAGCAGAGGGCCCAGTACACTCTTGTGTTCCACATAGTTTTTGTAGTTTTAGGCATCCACCAATTAGAAAAATAACATTAAATCTACACCCAGCATTTCACGTTAGCTGTGCCTTAGTGGGAGATGTTTGAAATGTTCAGAGCTTTAGAAACCGGAAATCCTGCACACGGGGTTCTTATGTTCACCGAAAGCTGTCTGTCATGTTTCACAACCAAAAAAGAAGCAAAAGAGATGACAGAGGTTGAGCTTTGTTGTGGGTGAATCCAGCTTTCCCTGCTTTTACAAGATGGTGGGGATTTGGCTCTTAAAGATGCTGTAAAGTAGAAATGAAAATGAGTTTTAAGTTCATCACACCGCAGAAGTATGGGTTGTTAACTACCCATCCAAATTTGAATGAAAAAGAACACTGACAGTTATGTTAAATTAGGCTTTGAAATTGTGAGAAAATCAGCAGTCTTCTCTACTCTGAGACTGGGGGAGGGAGGGGGCGTGTCCTGAAGGAGCTGAAGCTCCGCCCACTCGCTGGAAGGTATTCAGTGGTGGCTGCAGTTCTTTCCCCCACTAAGCGGTCCGTCTGACATCCAACCTCTCGGTGACTTTATGCATGATGTCCCACTGGTACTCTGTCTGTCTGGTGGATGGAGCAACCTGCTTTGTGAAAACAGAATAGAATTAGAATTTATTTGTCCAATGAGGGAAACATACAGATGCATATAAATCCAGCGTGTCCCCCTGAGCTGTAACACAGGAGTCAAACTGGACACCAGAGACAGAAGACAGTGAGTCTCCAACTACTTCTAACCACCTGCATTACAATAGTGGAGATAATAAGAGCAGAGGAGTTGATTTAGTTCTGTAACGACTGCAACATGAACAACGCTGCATTACATCACATGTCAATTCATTACATCACATCAATTCATTACATCACGTCAATTCAATATATCATATCAATTCAAACTTTGAACCTGCTCAGGTCGAGCCGAAAGTCTTTCTCTTCCACTGATGTCCCTCCACCTCCTTCTCCTCCTCCACCTCCTCCTCCACGTCCTCCTCCACTTCCACCTCCTCCTCCACCACCTCCACCTGCTCTCTGCAGCCTCCTGCACATGTAGTCGGGCTCGTTTATCCGGACCGGTACCGGTACATGTAACCGAGAGGGTCGGTGATTGTAACGTTACACCGGAGTACAAAAACAACAACCCTCTTTAATCGGGAGGACAAGATCTCCTCTGGTTCATGTTTACCATCACCCCGACATGTAAAATACAGAGTTACATATATTAGAGTTCCTTATCGTAGCTAGATGGACATGCATAAAAAAAAATCAGCGGTTATCGGAGCATTTTCCTCTGAACTCTGCTCAGCTACGAGCTCAAGAAGCTAATTAGCACATTATCTACCATTTCACGAAAATACCGTTATTCTACACCAAGTAAAATCACATCAGGGGTTTGCACTAAATATAGCAGAGTTACTGTGGAAAAGTTATCTAGTACGGTTCAGTTCGGCTCCGTGCTGCAGGAGAAGCGGTGTGTCCGTGAACTCCGTCTGTCTCCGGTGGAAGTTGGTGAAACAATCCACCGTGAAATGGTCCCTGCAGAGGCGGCTGTTGGTGTTAATCCTACGGTCTCCTTTAGCTTTTCATGAAATCAATCCACCTATTTTTCCTTTCTTCATCAGTAGGACATTTAAATAGCGATGCAGCGCTGCTTTGGAGGTTCTTGCTTCCAGGAAAGATGAACTTGCAGGTGGAGGGAGACGTCCTGTAGCAGCTAGCTGATGTACAATAACATCTGACTATGGCAGGAGTAGCAACTGAAGTTGAGTGGGACGACCTCTTATGCAAATGAGCTCCAGGCTTTTATAGCGTTTCACCGTGTGAGAGGAGGAGCCATGCAGAAGGTTATATAAACCGGCTGTGATCTAGCTCGGTGATGTACTGAAGCTAGGTTTTAGCCCCGCCTAAAAAAACCTGAGCTGAAGACGGATGAGAAACTGTTTAACAGTCTAACTCCACATTTCAGTGCGACAAAGTTTTCAAACTTTGCACATGCTTTCAGCAACTCATTTCACACGTATATAATGTACTGAGAAGCAAATCTTTGAATTTGCTTTATAGTATCTTTAACATTTTACTTTGTTTCCTTCTCTGTCAGTAACTATCCCCAACTGCAGAATTTCACTCAACAGTGAATCCGCAGCATCTCAATTATTGCAGTGATTTAGGCTGATTAGTTAGGTGTAATTTTCCATAAAAATCCTGCCTGGTGCAGCTTCAATGGCACTCTGCAGCACAGACCGAACAACACACAATAATAGGTGCACAAACCAGAATCCTTTTTACTTTTTATTATACTGTCCGTGTTTTTGTTATATTCTTATCTTTCCTTCCTGCTATATTTCTGACTTCAGGTGAGACTGTTTCTCTTGTGGATGTTGATATTTCACGGCGAGGGGCGAACACACCACACCCTCCCACGCCTCCGCCTCCACCACGCCGAAGTCTCAGTCTGTTAGGTACGTTCTCAACATCCTGTTGGTTTCTACTTCTGTTTCTCTTCTTGTCTTGTGCTGCACATAAAGTGTCTAAAACACAGTTAAAACCAAACCTTTCTTTGTTTTTGGTTGCAGACCCTTTACGATAGCCTGCTTTTGAATGAAAAGGAAGCCCAGGCACTTTTTCTTAATATTTCTGTCTCACTCAAATACTTACTTCACAATTTTCTTTTCTGTCGTATATTTCTGGAAACTTTAATAACTTTATGTAATCTGCTGTGATCTGATTGGAGAAGCTTTGCAATGCAAACAGTCTCTACTGAGGTTAAAAAACCTTTCATGTTTGGATTTTTAAGGACTTGTTTGTTTATTTTTACTTGTACTTGTTTTGTTTTTTGGTAATACAGCAGTTTCTATTGACTCACAAAAGACAGTCTCTTACAGTGGTCCTGCAGGTCAAAAATGTTTCACAGAACACGGACATTTCAGAAAACACAAACACATTTCACAAAACACAAAAACATTTCACAAAACACAAAAACATTTCACAAAACAAAAAAACATTTCACAGAACACAAACGTTTCACAAAACACAAAAACATTTCACTAAACGCAAAAACATTTCACAAAACACGAAAACATTTCACAAAACAAAAAAACATTTCACAGAAAACAAAAACATTTCACAAAACAAAAACATTTCACAAAACAAAAAAACATTTCACAAAACAGAAAAACATTTCACAAAACAAAAAAACATTTCACAGAAAACAAAAACATTTCACAAAACAAAAAAACATTTCACAAAACAAAAAAACATTTCACAGAACACAAAAACATTTCACTAACCAGAAAAGGTAGGACCACACAAGTAGTATGTGATTGGGCAGAACTCAAGTCAATCCACTTGCAGCATCCTGACATTGACCCTCCCATAATACTGTTTGTGGTTTGAGCCTATACTACATTACCCTGAGAATTGCTGAAACCATAGAGTGGCTCATGATATGACACTTCAGGTGCAGTGGTATACTGCTACTGTCAATAATATCTACACCAGGGGAATATGGCTAATGCTACGATGATGGCAACCAGTTTTTCACACAAATGTGCAGACTGTTTATGACGAACAATAAATATGATGCCATACATATACCTGGTTAGCATTGCTTTTATGGAATAGTCAGACTCGCTATGGGGGGCTAGGTAAACATTAGCTTTGTTTCCTATGCCCAGCACTAATATTAGCGTTGGAAAAGGAGTGACACACCACCAGTGAATCGGTAGCCTACATAGGAGTGGCATACTGATGAGGGGATTGGTATCTGGCTGCATCTGAAGTGTCATATCATCCATCAGCCACACTCTCAGTGACTCTACGGGCTAACGTAGTAACGGCTCGAACCAGGAACAGTATTATGGGAGGGGTCAATGTCAAGATGCTGCAAGCAGATTGACCTGAGTTCTGTCCAATCACAAACATGTGTTGTCCTACCCTTTCCGGTTGGTGAAACATTTTTGTGTTCTGTGAAATGTTTTTGTCTTTTGTGAAATGTTTTTTGGTTTTGTGAAATGTTTTTGTGTTTGACCTTCAGGGCCACCGTAGTCTCTACTGCTTTAAGCTGAGTATGAAACTGCACAGCTTTAGTTTACATCAGATTTGATTATGTTGTCACCAAGATACAGGACCAATCAGTCATTATCCGAACATACAGAAGAAAATTGAATCCTCACTAATGCTGAAATAGAAAATATTTTGTAAACAATGACATTTTATATTGCTGAATACCACCTTTTTTCTTAATTAAGAGCCATTTTCTGACCTTTCAAATGCAGTTTTTGCCCTGAGCTTGTGTCATTTCAATTTTGAAAATGTCTTAATAACTTCCTAAAACAGCTACCCTCTGTTATTTTAAACAAACATGACTCAGAAGTACATTTAATGGGGACTGTTTTATGTTGTAGATTAATCCATAGTTAATGCATTTAGTGTTCAGCAGGACAATATTTTTGTGTGAGTATGTTCATGGTATTAATGGAACATGTCACCAAGTGAAGCAGTGTGGTTTGGGGTTTTTGGTCAACAGTAGACCTCTATAGCACTAGGATACATCAGGCTTTTAATAGTGATTGTTTGTGTTGTAGGGTACATTTATTATTGCTTTTGGTTTTTATAGGATTAGCTGATGATAAATAATATAGACCTTGATTTGGGTTGCTAAAGACCAATCTTGATTGTAACATTTAGCTGTTGAGCCACATTTTGCTATCTTAATTCACCACACTAAACTGAAGAGTCTGATTGGTAAATGCTGTTATTTTGAATGAATTAGACTTAAAAAAAACAAAAAAAAAACGTCCTTCCTTTACCTTTCCAAACTTAATTCCTATTTTTCTTCCCCCACTTCCCTTTTGTCTTGGCACATTCTTTTCTTTTCTATTGTCTCATCCCTTTCCTCCCTCCATCTGTGCTTGGTCATTCCTATTATTCCTTACCTCCTCTGCCTTGTTTTCTTTCTTCCTCCTACCCTCCCATCCTTCTTCCAGACAACATAGCCGGCCCTCAGCCTGGCCCTTTCCTAGTGAGCATCATGGGCGCCTCCCTGCAGTCCCTCCCCCTGCCTCTCCCTCCTCCTCCTCCTCCCTCCCACACAACCATCCAGCACAGTCTCAGCCTCAATGGTAAGATGTGTCTGGGGGGTGGTGGAAAATGTAGTCAGAATTTAGTGTCCTTCACCCTAACTTTTTGAACATGCTAAATGAGCGTCATTTATATAAAAGGGACATGTTGATGGTAAAAATGCTTTATTTCACAACTTTACATTCTCTGTTTTAGACGCCTTCCTTCGGGCCCTTCCTCATTCAAACCTATCACCAGCTGATGCGCCGCCCCCTAGCAGACAGGCTCCGCCCCCCATGCTGTGTGCCCTGAGAAGATCAGAAGCCAGCAACTTCACAGCCAGCCTGAGAGAGCTGGAGAAGGTAACACAGGCTGGTGCTGATGGTGTAGTGCTTGCTACACTGTAAGAATTCTTCTAATTCTTATACCTTAGAAAACACATTATCAGGATTTATTTAATGTCTATTGGTATGTGGACAAGTATGGAGCTGCATGCCACAGCATTCATAGCCACACCCAATTGGCAATGCCTATCCCTATGGGCCTTCAAAATTAGTGATGGCATAACTGCTGAAATTGTGCCAGTAAAATCAACCTAGTCTCTTGTTTCAGTGAAACCGAGTGAGTCCTAATTAAACTTGAATCTTATGCTGTGTTTTAAATGGCGTACTCACGTACTAACCCGTACTATTTTGAGTGCATAAGTGTGTTCCCAGTGACAAATACAGAAACATGCTATGCACTACAAGTACCAAGATGTTGCGCTCAGAACGGTGAAAAAAATGTGTGTCAAACACTCCACACTATTCACCCTAAATGGTTGCCATCTTGGCTACATAGAGAGAGGGGTGGGACCACCGATGTAAAGAATTTTCAAATGAAGGTAACTGAGGAAGCTCAGCCGTTGCAAAACACTGTATCAAAGTGTTTATTTTTCATTCAGTACCACTATACTGCTGCTGGACATAAGCCATCAGTGTGTTTATTGAGTGTGTAAAACAGAGGGCATGAAAACACATTAATTTCTGGGTAAAATATTTAAAGCTGCAGATATGTTAGCGGTCAATCTATTCACATGCTACGGTGTGCGATTTGAAAAAAACATTACCTTTTCAAAATTCAAGTACCACACAAGTAAGAGTCCTAACATGTAAGAGCACTATTTGTTGGTGTACTCAGGGAAGTATGTCATTTGGAACACAGCATTAATCTGTGACACAAGTTGAAAAGTTGTAGTTTGTCTTTAGCACGGGAACGCAAGAAAAAAAAAATTCAGTTCACGTTTACATTATTCCTTCCTTATTTGTTAATTAGTTAATTGGCTCCTGAATGTTTTGTTGTGTTCTCTGCCTGCAGTGTGGCTGGTACTGGGGTCCCATGAACTGGGAAGATGCAGAAATGAAGCTGAAGGGGAAACCGGACGGATCCTTCCTGGTCCGTGACAGTTCAGACCCTCGATACATCCTGAGCCTCAGCTTCAGGTCGCAGGGAGTCACGCACCACACACGCATGGAGCACTACCGAGGTGAAGCGCGCGCACGCACGCACACGAGCACACGCGCACACGCACACACGCACACACACATACACACACACACACACACACACACACACACACACACACACACACACACACACACACACACACAGTTTTAGGCTATTGATTGAGTACAGGTGAAGGACTTGTTTACAACCAAACCTTAACCTACTTTTGTGTGTGTCTTAATTCAAATAATACAGTTCATCCCGTAGACTTTAAGATTAAAACTCCTGATATATTCCAGGGTTGCCAGGAGGAAGGGTGACAGAGGATCCATTCAATACTTGATTTCCGTGTAGGTTATTCTACAGTTAGCGCTTGTTAGTTTATAACAGAAGCCAATTTTTACACAAGACATATGAAAACAAAATAAATAAAATGCTTCACAGACAAAACAGGTAAAAAAAAACATCAAGATGGCAGATTTTTTTTTTCAAAGTAGAACAAAAATCTTTCCCCGCGATCATATTCATCAGTTTGCAGTTACATTACATTACATTTAATTTAGCTGGCGCTTTTATCCAAAGTGACTTACAATCAGTGCATTTCAATCATGAGGGTACAAATTCAGAACAACAACAATTAAGAAAGTACAATTTTCTTCAAGATAGCCAAACTTCAAAGTGCTATAAGTAAGTGCCATTTTAAGTGCCACTAAAGTGCTACCTATTCAAGGTAAAGTCGGAAAAGGTGTGTTTTTAGTTTGCGGCGGAAGATGTATAGACTTTCTGCTGTCCTGATGTCATTGGGGAGCTCATTCCACCATTTAGGAGCCAGGACAGCAAACAGTCGTGATTTTGTAGTGTTTAGCTCGCAGTGAGGTAGGGAGCAGTTGAAGGAAATATCTTCTGATTTAAGTGAGCAAACCCTTTTTCATACTTTTACGTCATTAAATGAAATGAACAAACTAATCCCGGTGTTCCTGAGTTCGACATCTGGTTGACTGAGTAATTTTACTAAAATGTTGAAAGGAATTCAGGTTTTAATTAGAGTTTTTGCAAAGAGTCTTCACAGTAAATATTGGGCTACAGACCCTCGCAAACCCATGAGTACAGGGAAGATGTAATTACAGCTTAATCCATCAAAGCTCCATGTCTAAGCTGTACCCTAAAACCAAAGACCAGAAGAAATAGATTTTCAAAAAACAGTCTGAAACTCAACATTGGTGCTCACAAGGATGGAGTATTCAGAGCACACACAAACCCACACACCTTTATATGCTGGTTATTCAACACTTTAGATGTTTAACAGAGATATGCACACACTACCATGATGAGGCACCTCAGATATTTATGCATTCATGCAAGCAGACTGTGTACCACATACAGTATAGGAGTATGGACACACAATTGTGCTCCATAAATTTGTACTTCCTGTTCACCATGTCCAAATTGCAATCAAAGATGTGCCAGGGCTTTCATTTACAGACAAAAGCCGTTTTCCCATGAATAGTGGCCCTAGGCAGGGCGATGAAAATTATCTTGTGCTTATTGAACACTAACATATTTGTTAACATTGCTGTGATGTCAAAGATGTGACTAGAGATGTAGATCAAATGTGTTGTCCCCGAGGGGAAATTTGTCACAGAATTGATTAATTCCCAGACAAACACAGCAACATCCTCCCAACTCTTACAATACAAAAGAATTAATGCATCAACATGCCAAAGTTCACAATGTGTTCCAAGCATGTTTTTGACACACTCACCGTAGCACCACACACTGGTGTCTAGTGAAACTACAGACTTCTGCTTCTTTGTTGTGATGGAAGATTTATTTCTCACCATGATAGGTCTTGAACTTGTTGAAACAGCAAAAACAGAAAAGTGTACATGTAGATGCATATTGTTCTACTAACAGATGCAGCAAAACAGTCAAGAGAAGCATTAAATTGCTGCTAAGTGTCATAAATGACATTGGAACAAAGGAGTTTTTGCAACAGCTGCTGGAAAACAGGACAGTATGCTGGGGATAACTCTCAAGCACGAGTTCAGAAGTAATGAGTGATGACTCACCGTTCGTCCCATCAAAGAAAAACGACTCTTTGTCAAATAGGAACCAGAACACTGATTAGTTGACTAATCAACCAAAGATGTAAAAACGATTGAGCACAAAGTCAGAGTAGAGATGCAAATAAATCTCAAAGAATTCCAATAGTTCCTGACCCAATAGATAAACCACAAGCCTCAAAACATAGTATCATCAGAGATGTATGCCTTTTTATAACGATGCAAAACAGCAAGGGCTCCATAGATGAATACTATTGAAGAGTAGCTATGTTTTCACCTAGTGTATATATTTAAATGTTCAATTATGTTTATACTTTTTACTATCTAGGTTCATGATTGTGATTTAAAAGCCTTCTCCACACCTCCACAATTGTAATTCTTGAGAAAACAAACCAAATTATTCTTAATGTATTTGAATTTCACCACATTTTCACAGAAGAATTGTTTCCAATTGGGAAACAATTATCCTCAGACTCCTCAGACTGGTTAAATCCACTTCCATAAACAATATTGTGAAAATGAACTCAGTGCCTTCAATGGTACAGTAGCTACAGCCCTGAAAACACATACATTTCTGTTTAGAAAATGTTTAAAACACACCCTACCACAAAGAAGTTCTCAGAATTTAAACAAACAAAATCAGAAAACTATTTGTACAAGTTACAGAATTTACTATTAATCTTGCTTTGTGTTTTTTAGGAAACACACAGCAAATAATAATTACATAAAATAAAATATCAGAACAGAAAAGAGATTTAATAAAGTAAAACTGCAACACTGCAACAACTCATAAAAACATCACATGCATACTGTATTTGCACACATCACATGTGGAATCTTCTATGTGGAACCAGGCAAATAATAAAATACACATACTCACATGCAGATGCAAATAAATGGGGCTCTACATTAATGAGTCACCGTTATAAGGCCACAACACGTTCACAACAACAACAATCATATTTGATGAAAGCTTTGAGGCCTGAACAGAGAACTGAACAGTCACTGAGTGGTCAAGAGGGAGTCAACTCCTCCTATTATTCCAACTGGTTAGATGTGTCTGATTACATATTGGTTGGTTATAGATTATTTTTTTCTATACATTAAGTTTAGACAGTTTTTCAATGACAACTACACCCTCCATGTTTTACTGTTCTGCACTGGCTCATCATTTCAATAACAGTCTATGAAGAGTTGTATTTTTGCACTGTTCAATAGAGGAAAGAGTCATTTTATTTCTTTCTGAGAGTGAAATGTATAAGTGCATTTAGTATAGAGCTGTGACATGGTAAGCCCATCTTCCATAAAGACTGGAGACAGGGGGGAGCTCAAGTCAAGTTTTATTTAGCTTTATTTATTTATTTATTTATTTTATTTTTTTTGACCTTTATTTAACCAGATAAAATCAATTGAGAACCAATTCTCATTTACAATGATGACCTGTCAGCACAGTCCACAATTATTGTTATTCAGCAAGTCTCAGTGAGATCAAGATATCGTTTGCAAGAAACATAAGAACAAATAACATTTACAACATCACAGCAATGAAAACCATTCATTTCAAATAACCATACACATACACAAAACACACACACACTCAAGGTTACATTGGTTAAAACTTTCACAAATATTATTAGAAATACGAGCTCTCCTAGAGGTATGGGTATCTCCGACTGCAATCTGTTGCAGCTCATTTCTGTTGTAAGGTAGAGGAAACCCCTGTCCTCCAATTCCCCAATGCACTGCACTTAAAAAGATAGATGCAAATAGATAATGCACACGTAATCTAATTAAACCTCGACATCAATTTGACAACACATTTAGAAAAAAATGCTTCAAAGTGAGAAAACACAACTCCAGGAACACAAAAATCACAACATAATACATTAGCAGTGTTAACGTTGCATTGCTCTCCAGCATTTAAAGACAGTGCTTGATATTACAACTTGAAGTAAGTGTCAGTGTAAACTTTCTTTATTGTGCAGCTCTACATTTACTTGGCTGGGCCATTTAATTGTTTTGGTCCATCCTGTTTGCTCTGCCCAGGTAGCTCTTTCTCCACAGCTCAGCCAATTACAATAAAGCTCTTTATCTGAAGGACATTTTTGTAAGACAGGTGACTTGAAGACCCTGAAACATTTACCGTGAAACTACAAGAGCAATTCTCTCAGCATGTAGAGTGTTTAATGTTGTTTAATGTGTTTAGTGTTTAAATGGTTTGACATGTTTAGTGCAAGTATAAAAATGATTCACGTTTCGCTCATGTGAGGATGATTTAAAGACAATAAAATGCTACATGCCATACATACATAAAACCTTTTCTTTCTGCCTTTAGGAACATTTAGCTTGTGGTGTCACCCGAAGTTTGAGGACCGCTGCCACTCTGTGGTGGAGTTTATCGAGCGAGCCATCATGCACTCCAAGAACGGCAAATTCCTCTACTTTCTCCGCTCCAGAGTCCCAGGTAAAAAAATATAGGTCATATATCTGCACGCAGCCCAAGCCAATCAAAAATGAATGTGAGCTGCCCCTTTGTGAAAAGTGCCTGAGACACAGGAATGGAGAAATGTAACAGCTGTATGTCTGCATTCAGCCTGCGAAGGATTTATGATTTTGTGAATGCATGTCAAAATTCTCTAAATATGACAAGACTGATCATGTATTATTTTTACTTTAGAGTTTTTACTCTATGTTGCAAATATACCTTATGAGACAAGTTTTTTAAATACTGCAAGTGTGTGCATTGGAATTTACTCTGTCAACACTTGTTTCCTCGGGCACTTCGTGCATGTACTATATCTGTTGTTAACGTAATGCACCTACGAGCTAATTTTACAACTGACAGCAATTCAAAAAAAATTATGAAGTTTATGACATGTTGAATACTGTGTAAATAATATCAAATACTAGCATTCACTTTCAAACATTACACAGTTATGACAGAACTTCCACAAGTTGCTATTATTTCAGGTGAAATATGTATCCTTACTTAAAAAAGTAAATATTAAATATTATTGTGACTTCTAATTGGGAAATATATCCCTTCCACATAACACCAGCAACCTATATTTCACATTTTTAAAATGTATTAAATGTGTGAGGGTCTCCGGTAGTGCTGAACTTATTAGCTCACTGCAGTTGCAGCAGGCAGCTGTTTTCAGATAAAAGCTAAAAAAAAAAAATCCACTGCCTTTACAAGCTAAAGAGAAGTCAGTGGAGACCAAAAATAGAGCTAAAAGACTGTGAATATTAGACTTATATCAGATCAATTAAAACACCACTACAGATTAAGGCCATTTTTTGCTGTTTACTGTATTTGAAAGTGTCGAGTAGCAACAGAAATGAGGAAATAGAGAGGGGGAGTGATGTGCACCAAAGGAATCAAACTTGCCTACCTGTGATAGCCATTGGGCCACCTAGATGCCCCAAAGAATAGATGTGCCACAGTGATAGAGAGAGGGGGTTGGTTGGGTCAAAATGTGTTAGTAAGTCAAATTTGACTCTTTGTTCCAGGGCTTCCTCCCACTCCGGTTCAGCTGCTGTATCCTGTTTCTCGCTTCAGCAACGTGAAATCACTACAACACCTCTGTCGCTTCTGCATCCGACAAATAGTCCGCATTGATCACATCCAAGAGCTTCCACTGCCCAGGTACTCAGCTCCTATCAGTCATGTAATCATTTGTATATCCACCATCTTGTAGATATACTGTTTACAGCTGTGGAAAACTCTGCACCCCCTTTGAAGCACTTATTTTCCAAAGTGCGATCCCAAGTTTTTGACAAAGAGCTTGTCAAGACCTCGTTTTCTCTTTGAGCTTATGGTCAAACTATGTGAGGATAAACATTAGACTCTTTGATCACTATTGAGCATATTGAGAGATTTTAACTCTTTAGCAGCTGTTATGCTCTTTTTATATACAGTCTGTGGTTGGGCTCTATTGTGTTACACAAATCTGGATAAATTCTGCCACAGAAACCAGGAGGACGGAGACACATAGGGCATGTTGATGTGCTTAAATTAGGCATAATAATAAAAGTTGTTTGTATCTAACCAAAAGCTAAGATCAGGAGCTAGGTCAGAGAGAAATGTCTGAGGATTTAAAAAAAATTGGTGCTAGCAATGAGGCTGTGTGACATCTCAACAAATATTGGATAGCTTGCCATGGACTTGAATGGAGTTTTCTAATGCTTTTGTTGATCTCCTGGTTCTTTATTTGCCTGCTTCCAGCAGGGCAAACCTCTCACTTACCCATCTTACCTGATGAATTGGAATAATATGAGGTACATTTATACATAGACATTTATGGCGACCAGCATCTAGCCAGATTAATTTAGATTTGACCCTGGGCAAAAAAAATGTTGTCGGGCCCCTGTTACAATACTTTAGGTTTCAGTGTTTTTCTCTTTATTTTCTGAGACATCCAAAAACCACTCAGTTAAGATGAAATAATTAAGTTAGTTAATCAATCAAAATTGTCAGAAAATGTTACAGTTTATTCATTATTTAATTTGAAAAATCAATCGATCATTAAAGAAAATATTGTATTAATAACAAAAATGATTAGTAATGTTTGCCTCACAGTACTCCTCTAATGAAATACTACTTTGGCTGAAGTTTTCTCTGTTAACAACCTACAACAAGCTTACAAAATTTGCTCAAGTAAAAAAAAAAATATTCTAAAACTAGATTATTAGGTTCTGACACAGCAAATTTACAATTAATCAAGTTATGTACCCTTTGTGTTTGACTATACCTTCTCTTGTGTATATTTGTACTTCTTTCCAGACCACTGATCTCCTACCTGAGTAAGTTTTATTACTACGACCCTGAGGAGGAGATGTACCTGTCAATAAAGAGCATTCGGAGGGTGGTGGGAGCAGTGCAGGAGGCTGAGTCGCAGACGTAGCAGCACAGATATCCTCAGCTCAAGTGAGTTAATTCCTCATCAGCTTACTTTAGTTGTTACACTTGTAGATACACAGATGTTATTGTAATTTTAAGGCACATAGAAAACTCTCTGGGATGCTTTCCCCTCACCCCAACTGGTTGAGGAAGATGGTTGCCCACCTCTGAGCCTCGTTCTGTTGAAGGTTTCTTCCAGTTAAAAAGGAGTCTTTCCTTCCCGCTGTTGGTGTTTTTTCTTCCTGTTAAAGGAGAGTTTTTTCCTCCCTCATGTGGGAACTGTTGAATTATTGGTTTTTTTGTGTAATGCTGTTAAGTTCTGTTGTAACGACTTTACCATGTTAAGTGCCCTGAAATAATTTAATAATATGAATAAATTGAATTGAATTGAATTGAATTGAATTGAATTGGAAACTTTATTTAAGTATATTTTTTGATACTTTGATCCTTTACTTTCTTGTTAAAACTTGAAGAAAGAATAATCCAACAAAGTTGTAATGAGTTTTTGCAACAGTAATATTTTTAGCCCTCTGTTTAAAGGAATAGTTTGACAGTTGGAAGATATTGCCCTTCACTTTAGTGTTGAGAGTTAGAAACGATCAAACGACTCCCATGTCTGTACAATAAATGTGAAGTTACAACCAGTAAACTTAGCTTAGCATGAAAACCAGGAATATGTAAACAGCTCTGTTCGAAGGTAACAATGTCCCCTCAGTATGATGATCCTGTAACAGTGATATTCTTGTGTGATATATATTAATTTTCCATTTTATGTGATAATATCTGTAATTTTACCCCATCTTGTCTCCAATGCTGTCTCTAGGTTTCTTATGGAGGACTGATCTTTACTGGTCTGCCAGTCTTCCAGCATCCGCCAATCAGAGTCCTTGGAAGTCCGTGTGTCAAGTTGGATTGAAACGCCCTCCGATCGGTTTATTTGGACTCATGAAAGAAGGGATGACTGCTGTTGGATTAGTGGATTGTGACAAGAAGTGCAGAAGCAGAAGACTAAGTCACGTCTTACAGCGACCGCAAAAATGTTCTCACCTGAAAACATGTTGACAGACACAAAATGACAGCTTGATTTATGAACTCAATTTTTAAATTTCCTGAACATGCTGAACTGGACTTTTAAAACTCAATGCACTGGTCAATTTGTACAACTGTTGTTCGCAGCCATTTTCTTGTTTTTCCTTCCATTCTGTTAAAATAAGGGATTTCGGATTGAAACTTGCCCTCAGGATAGATATACACACAGAGGCAGGGCTACAGAGGCCCATCATTGAGCGTAACTGTTTAACAAAACATTTTAGGTGTCATAAACCTAACCCCAAAATGTGAAATTCTGAATCAGCTAAATTTAGATATTCCTGCGAGGTATATGATGACATTTATTAATTTTGTTGTCACTCCTTTGACATATTGTGATGTACTGTAGTTTGATTAAGGTAACTTCTCTTTAATAGTAACACTTGAGGGTCATTCTTTATGATACACTCACAGAAGTCTGGATTACAAGACCCAGGATTATCACATACAATTTGTGTGTACATAATTTGAGAAATCATGAACTTGTTGAAAATTTGCCGCACTGAAGGAAAATACTCTATGCAGGGGTTGCACAGGCATGGTTGTATTTAATCAAAGAAGAACTTTAAGCTGCAAACAACAATTATTTGTATCAACAAAATGTTTCACAGCTATTTTCTTTAATAATTGACTGATTGTTTTGTGTATAAAATGTCATAAAACAGTGTAATCCTCATTCCCTGAAGCCCAAATTAATATACAAAAATTGTATATGTTGTCTGACCAACATAAAAATCCAAAGATGTTAAGTTTACTAACATAGAAAACTATAAACATAGCAAATATTTAAATTTAAAAAGCTGGCACCAGTGAAGTTAAATGTTGCCATTATCCTTTTCTGTCAATCAAATGATTGTTTAACTAATCATGAGAGTTTATGAGTTCGGGTCAGTCTCCTGGTGCCTTGAGAAATAATGTAACTGACTTGTATAGTGGGTCAGCAGAGGCCCCACAACCAATTTTTGCTCCAGGATTCCTTAGGCGGTTAATGCAGCCATTCTCTAAAGCATTAAACTGTCTGTCTGCCTTTAGCCATTAACATTGGATTGTTGCAGTAAGACATTTCAAACTACATACCCCTCTCCAAAAGGAAACAAAAAACACAAAACTTTTAGAACATATAAAGTAAACCCACCAGTCTTAATCTCTATAATTCTCTAAAATGAAAAAACACCTTCAGATGCTGGCAGACATCAGTTTTAGATGTCCTATTTGTTGAAAGATGTGTATGTGTTTGTCTAGTTTTCCTTCCAACATTTCCCAGAATTCCTCTTAACAACCTCCAGATAGCCTGGTTGTTGCTTTTGTAACCAACCAATGATAAAAAAAAAGAAGAAAGAGCAGTAACTGCAGCTCATTAATAACTTAATAAACAAAAAGTGTGTCTCAGATCTCACCTGCACCTTAATCGACACAAATCCTGGAGTTTCTTCCTTTTCTGGTCTTATTAAATTCCTGTTTAGTGTTTGTTGCTCTTACAAGCCGAAGAAAAGAAAATCAGAACTCCAGTTTACAATCTAAACAGATGATTTTAAACGTAATTTTTCTGTTGCTATCAAATAGTTTACTGTAATTTGAGGCAATATAAAGAGTTTTGCAGGTAAACCGAAATCTAATGTTGAGAAACATTATTGTACTGTGATGATAGCTGCCTCATTTCCCCCCACCATGCCCTGCCTCAGTGTGTATATCTTCCACAACTGCTCTCTACCTGTCAGTTTTCTTTGTTGAAATACCCAGGTGTGTTTTGCTCATACTGTTGTTGTTTTTTCAGTACCCGGAAGATGGCTACTGGGTCAGCGTTTTCAGTAAAAAGGAAGAAAAATAAACATTAGTGTGTGGCATATTTTTTCAATTTGAGTATTTTTATGTAAAAATGAATATTTCTATATACAATAGATTTATATACTGATGGTATCTCACCTTACCTAATTCAAAGTTTGGACATTTACAAGTTTCATATAATTTTGATATACAACTTTATAATAATAACTATTGTCACTGAAAAGGATACAAGTAGATAATATTATTTTGAGCAGGCACCAAAGATTAAGTCTCAATGTTGTTGTTGTTTTTTTCATTTCAACACTTTATTGATATAGTTCACTGTTCAGTTATGTTGTCAACATAAATGTCTCGGTCTTGTCAAAACCATGTATCCCCTTGGCAAAATGTTTCTCAAAAGGTTCAACTTAAATTTTGTTTGTAGAACCTTCAACCACATTACATGGTCTTCCTCAGCAGAGGGAGATGCTAAATTTGCTCAGGTTTGTTGTTATCATGTGACTAATCAGCAGATGAACAAATAAGTGGAATCTGTACATCACATGATTGCTGCTGAATTATCTCCATTACAACTGAATAACTTGTGTATTAAGGAGCACCACAAAACAGGGTTGAAAGCTTTGGAAACAGTAAGCTGGACATTATGCAGACAATTTATTTTCTAAGCTGCCATTTCCACATTTAAAACTTATTTTGTTAAAATATTAGGTTCTAATATCTTTTTTTGCCTCATCATTGGATATATCTGAACAAAATTGGAGATACAGGAAGTCTACATTCTACAGAAATAAAGTAGGAAATATTGGATCATGGATTTATTTTTTGACCTAAAAATAGACCAATTTGCATGTATTTTGGTGACGAAATACTAAAAGCTGCTTTTAAAATATCAAAATATTTAAAATATGTCACCCTATGGTTCTTCTGTGTCTGAACCCAAATCCCATTCAGGAGCTGCTATTTACAGTTATTTTCATTGTCTATTCATATACTGATTCATTGATACTATTTTACAATCAAAAGGCCCAAAAATATACATTTAATTATTTTATACTTGAAATATTTCATTTATTTTTCCATATGAGGCAAAGAAAAACAGGAATTAAACATTTCTTTGCATTTTTCAATGAAGTAAACAATTCATTGATTAATTATTTCAACTCTAGTACAGACGAGGAAACATGACATGTTATGCTCCGGTGCAGACTGTTTAAAGATTGAAACACCGTCTCTACTTAGCAGCTGACTTAAATACCAACCTCATTTAGTTCTGGTGTGGATAAACTTTAGGTTCTGTAAAAAGGTGAGTGATTATCAGTGTGTGTTTGCTGTTGTGAATTAATTTGGATTTTTGGGCAAAACCTTAATTATTTTCTATCATAATAAATAGAGTAGCATGTTTCTCTTTTGGAAATGAAGGGTTTGAATGTCAGAGTGGATGGGGGACGATGGCTTTATCTTTACAACAATCACTGGGTTTATCAGAAGACATGCTTAATGTCAAAGTGTCTTAAATTAAGGTATTAGACCACAATTTCCCCCTCACTATTCTTACCCAGTGTTAAACACTGGCTCAAGATGCCAGTTCTTTAGATGAACCTAACTTCAGCTTTACTTTCATTATTTATTAAATATTTCTATCACTATACCTCAACTATTTTTCAGAGAAATCAAAATAAGTTTTGTTTTCCACGCTAGCGATGTGGCTCTTGGCAATACTGGTCGGTGGGTCAGTCCACCTCTTTGGTCCAGACTGCAATATCACAACAACTATTAATGGACGGATGTGAACATATTTTTACTGTCCCCAAAGGATGAATCCTAATGACTTAGTTTGTGTCTTTTACTTAATGAAGCAAAGTCCCTTTGATAAGCACCAGGTCACTCAGGTCAACAGCATTTTCGTTGACTATTATCATTCGAAGACCCATTGCACATACACACAGATTCATTCATACTGTAAACTTGCGCTCAACAAATGTCACTTCGAAAACCCCATGTCTTTAAGAAAGGATGATGAAATTTAAACTTAATCTCTGAGATGCACGTCTTACATCAAACTTACTTCATTCATCTGGTGACAAAGCTAGCCATTGATTGTTGATCTTGGGATGGACTTTGCTCCCAAATAACTGTACATAGAAGTTCCATAAAGAACTATTTGCTGGTTGTTGTTGTTGTTGTTGTCTTTGCATGTTTCTGCCGTTTGCACTGTAGCATCTAATCTCAGAGTACCACACGTTTTTCCACAGGCTGATAGTGTTAGCCAGGCAGGGATTTTATAGGACAAATCAATCAGGGGCTTTGCAGAACTGTCCAGTATTAGTATTCAGTATGTCTGAATGGGATGCTTTCTGCTCTTTTGTGTGGGGGTCTTCGCAAGACATTTGCAATTAACTCACTAACTGGTGTGGTTTTTAAAGAATTTTAAAGCAAAAGTCCCAACACGCATAAAGTGGCCTTAAATATAGACTCAAGTGCTGCAAGTGTTAGTATTGGGCCACGGGTGTGTGAACACTGGGGTTAGATATGGTGAAGAGCAGATGTGCCCTGTAGCTGCCAAATATTTGCCATAGAATATAGACGGGTATTCATTGGTGCACAGCTGACACAAAGATGTTGTTACTTTGTTATTTTTATGCACTCACTCGCCAGTGGAGTGCATTAAAAAAATGCTTTCAACATGTCAACACATCCTGAATTTTGTGCTGTGCTTATTAATTTTTTTTCTTATGAGAGGATAATGAAGTCATTTTGAATTTCTTTTGTCAAATCATCACCATCTGGATCCAGGTGATTTAGAAGCAGTTCGAATCTCAGCTGGTTGATTTGCACACTGACACTGTGGAACATAGCTTTTAATCAGAGGCCTGACCGCCTCCAACATGTGATCTATAGCACAGTGGAGCCTGTATGTCACAGTCAGATCCAACTATCGTCAATGAACCCCGACATTGTCATGGCGCCAACAGAACTGCTCTAAATAGAGATTTTTTAAATAGACCATAGTGTCTATAAATACCTCCCAGATCTGCTCCATTTTTACTTTTGTGGAACTCCTCTTGCAGTGACTTCCACGTTATTTCTGAGCATGTGCTGATAGTTATTTTTAGATGCTTTGAGGATGATCTCTCACACGGGATCAGATTCTCAGGCACACAGTGATCAAATGGATATCTCTCTTCACTAATTAAAGCCAACAATTTGTTTACTTCTGAAAAAGTGCCAATACCACACTGTTAAAAAAAAACCCTGAAAGTCCTGCATTTAAAGTGATAAGTCAAAGTGTGTGAAGATAATTGGGAAAATGGTATTTTTAAAATACATTTATTGTGTAAGCAACTGTTGCTGATTTTCTAAATAAAATGACTGATTATTAGAACAAAGTGACACTTCACAATGTTTATTTTGTCCAAGCAGCAGTCCAAAACTAAAAATGACTGAAAATGTATTAAATTCATGGAATTCCCAAATTTTGTTGCATGACAACCCAAAAACAGTGCCTCCCGCTATGGCTATTGTCAGCACAGAGGCATTCAAAAAAAAAAAAAAAAACTTCAAGCCAGCATTGTTTAAGCATTAAGAAAACCTGTATGTTTTCTGACAGCTTAATTGTAAAGGTAACTTCTCAAAGACCGAAAGCTTACAGTCTTGATGTGCTTGTCTCATCACGCCCACTCAAAGCCAACTCAAAAGCCCACAGAGGCCTCACAAACATCATGCATTCAATTATCCTGTAATCCTGTGGCTGTAATCCGGCTGCGTGAGGATCTTCACTCTTCCTAATATGGCTAGTTTGACAGACTTATCCATGTGTGCCCAGGTGTTCTCATGTTTCCTTACTTTCTCAGACAGATACTTCATAGCCCTTACTTTTAAACAGCAAATACAGAAAAGCAAATAAATGCATTAGCATGATGCATCTAGCTAACCACGCCTATCCATAATGCCAGCTACTGGAGAAGCCATGTTGCTTAAATCCATTTTCTTGAAAAACAATAAATGAAATTCAGTGGAAGAGATCTGATTAAAGTAATCGGAAAAGAGCAACTACCTCCCTCAAATCACCCAGAGAGCTGACACACAGGTATCTGGTGTCTCTGTAATGGCGCCCTCTGTGGAGTCTATAACTGGATAGTGTGTTAACATGCCCAAGTGGCCATGGAGGCAAATGAGCAGGTTGGCAGTCCAGGAGGGGTTTCAGGTGAAGCTTCATTTACGTAAAACACCACAACACAGACTCGCCATCACCTACCAGTATTCCTTACACAAACAAACAGAGGCGGGCGGGTGGACAGACGGACAGATAGATAGACCATAGCGTATTCATGTTTCCAAGAAAAAGCAGGAAGCCAAGAGCAAGTTCTGCTGCGACCAGACCATGGCTCCTTATAATCAGGACCAACAATGACCTTCAGTGCATAGATCAAAGAGAAGGACAAAAGCACTTTAAGTATTATTGCTCAAATCTAATGCTGTTACAGTTAAACCTTAATGTTGTCCACTACATACAAATACTTCTCCTGTTGGCAACAATTCACAACCATTATATTTTGAGGCTTTATATCAGCATGAATGATGTCCCAGGCCTCAAGATGGACCAGTGCATTGGTCAGCTGAAATCACACAGATTTAGTCTTGTCAGGTTAAAACAACACACATGTATTGATTTTCCAAATGTAATGTATGCAGTAAAATATTAAGTTGATAATACTAAGGATAGTAAACAGGAAAAGCGAGCATAATTAATGTAGACCTGGACACATCTCACTCATGAAAAGAAACTGGTAATATCTGAGTGGCATGTACTCATACAGACTCAGGTCCAGGAGCTCAAACTCAAGACAAAATGGTGTCATCTTTGTTTATTTTCATGGGCATTATTTTGTTGGTTAAAATGTCCTTATACTTGGACCATAGGTTTCCTGCCTGCCCGATCAGAGTGGGAGGCCAACAGGATCGTGTTAGCTAACTGAAAGTTGTCTGTGGAGGGTGAGAAACATGGTTTTACAAAGAGCCAACACCGATACTTACCACCACGCAAAGTAATGAGTGGAGTTAAAGTACTTCAATTTGTTTAAAGTAATGAGTGCACTCTAAACAAATTGAAGTACTTTTACTTTATCTAGTATAATGTATATTTTACAAAAAAAAATTAAAATTTGGACAATCATTAATGACTTAAGCTTTAAAATTCACAATAATGCATCAGTAATATCAATCCAAAAACCTACCGGGAGAATTCCTGCACAGTATGAACTTTTACTTTTGACACATTTGTACATTTTGATGATACCACTTACTTTTACTTAAGTAAGGTTTTTAATGCACTATGAAGCACACACAGTAAACAGTACATATATTTAATTTACATTTTATCTAATTACCATAGATAGCCTGATAGCTTTACTCTATCACATCTACATTTTTAAGATCCATTTTTAAGCTCTGACACATCTGTACTGAATTTATACAATAAACTCTTTAAAAACCCACTTGAAGCTAAAAAAAAAAAAAAAAAAAACACAACTGTTTTTCTGAGCTTGTTAAGTTTAAAAAAAAAAAATGTGGTTCTTACAAAACAGAACACTGAATTTGAGGTCGGTTGACAACCAAACATTTTCTGTGTTTCCGGTTGAAATTTTGACTTTCGTTTACTACTCTCATCCTACCTGACATGTTGCTCCTTGACTTGGATGTCTTTGAAGAAAACTGAATTTCGGACTGAATTTCCCTGCTGTGCAATTAATAACTTCTTATCTCTCTTAACCAAACTCAGTGCAAAAGATGAAAGCCAGGCGAAAAAACCAATGAAAAGTGTATGTTCCTTAACTGATGTGCTTTGAATATGTTCTGACTGAACTGACTGGGATTCTGTGCAAGTGATGTGTTCTACACCATTAGGTTATATTCTGACCACAGCATTAAAAAAGAACTCTTCAATCACTCACATGATTTAAAAACAATATATATTATGTTCCCATATAGCAGCTATGGGTCTTTTTCTGTGAGTTAAAATGTTTTACAGCTTCTAGTGGTGGGTTCTTAGCGTAACGAATGCTCAGTTTTTTAACGTCAGCTATTCTCTTTGAATTGTTTAATGCTGAAAAGTCTCCAGCTAATGCTATGGCTTGCTCATGAAGCCTGTTAAGTGAAAAAAGTGAGATATTACAGTTAAATTATGTAGTTCTTTCTCTCTGAGGCGCTCCACAGAAGTGTCTGGGGAGATCACCTGATAGACAGTATCTACATCCTCCACTGCCAACTACAGTGCACTTGAGGGAAAGAGGGAGAAAGTACTTTAGCTAAAAGCAGGATTCCAGTTTCCCAAGCACTTAAAAAAAAAAAAAACTCATGCAGTGATGCAGGGAGAGGGCACACTGGGGACAAACAAGAGATGTCTGTATGAAGGTCAAGTGTACTCTTTGTGAAAAGCCTATATGAAAAGGCACTGCATGCATTGTGGGTGTGGATGTGAATAGAGTCACATGGAGTGATCCAATGACAAAGAAGGACAGCTCATCATAGCCATGATTGTAGCCTAACTGTTGGCTAAAAGTGCCAGGGGGCAGATCAGCTGATGCTGACGACAGATGGGACTGACAGCCACCACGGGAACATTTTCTCCACACGGTGGAAGGACTGCAGTTTCTGAGCTGGGATCATGTCAGACTTTCTGGTCATTGTAACACAAATGCAAAAAGACAAATCCTAAAATCTGGTCGAAGTCCAAGTAACCAGTTTGAGTTAGAATGTTCTATGCTAAAGATAAAAAATGGTTTTACTTCAATTGGAATTGAAATTTTGAGAACATTTTGGATTATGTTGAGACCAAATTTCTGCAGTTGTATATAAGAAGATGTTGACAGTTAACACCAAAGTCTGAGGTGATCAAGTTTCCAGTGAAGCATCAGTTCAACACTGAACAACATAAAGGTCTACAAATGTTTGAATATCATATTATGGTGTATTTAAACTCATTCATTGTTATATCCAATATAATGATTACACATAAACAAAAACGAATTCATGATAACATACCCCAAACAATTTCCCATTACCTACCAAAGAGACGGCGCAATTTTTGAATGGAAAATGACTTAAAATAATAATTAATTTTCTCTCAATGAACTTATTGATGAATCTAATAATTATTTTAGCTCTACTTGAGTATACTGTTGTTTGTTTAATAAGAATCATATTTTGTTTTGCATGTTTTAAATAGAGAACAAACAAATAAATGCACAATATGTCAAACAAATATAGTAAAAACTACAATATCCCTCAGAATTGTTATAGAATAAAATTGTAAAATGGGAAGAAAAGAAAATACCTCATATATATTAATTTGTATAACACTTAAGCAAATTGAGTAAATAATTCTTTGTGAGTTAGTCACTGAGTGTCCCCTTTCAAATCAAATAATTTTACCCATACATAGCCGTAGGTTGATTTAATAGTCATGGATTACTGAACTGGCCTATTAGGCACAGGATCAGGGGCTGAAAAGGTCAGGGTGGCCCTGATCCCGAAACTGATAAAGTAGGCAAACTGTTAACATATCCTGTTGTACTGCTGTAAAAACTAGAAAATACTCAAAACAACAACAAAGAGACTTAAACCAGCAAAAAACTAAACAAAACAAAAAACCTAAAGCAAAATGAACACATAGACCAGAAACAAGTGATGGAGATTTACAAATGTGCCCACGGGGCCATGGTTATAGCCAATATTGTATTGATTGTTTGATCTTTAACATTAGAGAAGTGTCGTCGTAAATAGATAGATAGATAGAGCTATGTTGACTTTAAAAGTAGCAAAACAAAAATAAAGTTGCAGAAAAGTAGGCTGTGTTCATAACTTTAAAATAATCGTATAACTATTTTACTGTAGCTTAGTGCAGTCAGCATTAACCAACATAATGGCCTGCTCATCACTGTGCAGTGGGACAATTTAACCATGTCACACACTTGACTTAAAGCTCATTGATCAACGCGGCTGTCATTCTTGTTTTCATCGAACTGCCCCACAAAAATCACATTGGCAGTTGGGGACGTCAGTGAAACCGTTTTCCTGCTGTAATAGGGCACTCACTTGTTCGAGGTCTACCCATCGGAACCCTCCCTCCCGAGCACAATCTCGACATCTCATTGGTTTACCCGTCATCCATCGACCAACGTATAAATATATCAAATCGTGATTGGCTCAGTTGAATTTCAATCACAAAGACAGGTCAAGCCAATTGGTCCATCTGTCTGACAGTCACCACTCCATTGTCCGTGGATTGGTGCAGCTGCGCGGGCGGATTCCTCCATGGGCTAGGTCTTCAAGGCTCGCGGAGAGCGAATGTCGTCATGAGCGGTGGGTAGGAATTAAAACATTGGTGTTTATATTACATTCTACTTCGTAAAACATTGTATTTGCATTGTAGAGAAAAGCACTGGACATCGGGTGGTACGAATAACTATGTTTTAGGGGGATTCAGATAGTTGTGTGAACCAATATAAGCAATGCACTTCCGGAAAAGGGCTGCCTTTTTCTGTAACGTTATCAAAGAGAGTTTGACTTGCTAGCTACGCGTCAGCTAGCCAACATGCTAGTGGAAGCTATGTTGCTGGTCCCTTACTTGTTTTTCCACAAATCTTACTGTGCATTTCCACCATTCATCAATCCCACAACAAAACAGAGAATTGTTGTGGTGGTGCAAGTAACGCTCCCACGTCGGACCGTTGGTCAATAAAGAGTAAGCTGCACATATACCAGATCAGCTTACGGTAGCTGCTAGCCACTTCAGTCTGTCCCGGTAAGTGAGCGTTGCTAACCAGCTAGCTTGCAAACGTTAGCTGCTTGTCCCGAGCAAACCTTCCCAACAGTGTGTGTTTGATGGCGGCGCTACTTTGAGGCCGCACCATTTTTCTATTTGTGCATTACTTCTTGGGCTTAAATACACACTTGCATAAACGGTGGTGGTTGTTATACTGAAGTAGTGTTCATTGTGCTAATGCACTGTAATCACCCATCCATGCTGGTGTTTCCAAAAATGCATCTCAGCCAATATAAGTGTGTGGCACAGCAGGCTGAGATGTCCCCCGTGTGAAAGTCTTTTACTTTGGCAGTGAAAGTTTAGTCATTGGGATCAACAGCTTCATTTATAATACTTGTACTTAATGAGGCAGGCAGCTCCAACAGAGAACAATTCCCATTTGTTAGGCTGATCAACAGCCCAAAAACACAGAGATTGAGTCTTTTTTTCCATCAGGGTAAAGTTCAGTGTTGACAGATGAGGTGGCAGAAATAGATAGTTATTTTTTTGTTGAAAAGAGGATTTTCAGGTTTTAGGCATTTCCTCATCTATCATAGCAGCTTATCTTTTGTGTTTTGAATTATCCAAACTTGAGTGTGGTTGTAATGAAACCCCAACTAGTGCCTTTGATGTAGGCTATAATCATTAATGCTGGAGCCACAGACCGAACCATCTTTTTCTGAAAAAAATCAGCATGTAAGGCTTTGACAAACCCCAGTGGTTTTCCATACATGTGGATAAAAACAATACATCCACCGTTTGATAAGATTCCCCCCCTCCCTCCTCTAAATGTTATCACTTTAATTATCCAAAGAAAGCTGTCTGCTGCGACTGATATTTACACTTTGAATGAAGTGAACCAACATTTGTATATAATTTGATATCCTGCTTTAGGGTAGTTTTAAAAAAAAAAAAAAAAAAAAATCTATAAAAGTCTTGCGTGATCATCTGCACACACATGAAATCAGCGTCTTTTGCAGTAAGAGTAGACTGATGATGAATCTCTCCATTCGCAGCAGCCAATGCATTTCACAAGTGTTGCTGGTTGCCTGAACAGTGCTTTATAGCTGTGATGTGGTTATATGTCACCTACTGTTTGATTTCAGGTGTCTTAACATGTCTTGACCTGAACTGATGTACCCAAGTACTAGTTATAGTTCTGTTTATTCTACACACTCATGAATGATGACAACTGTTCAGTTATATAAAAATACTCTTGAGCAATACTGTTTCATTAAGGTGCAAATGAAAACACTTTAGGGAGGCTACCGCAGACATAGACTGCATCCTTTTGTAAGGCACATTTTTATGATGCATATGAATTGAGTTTGGAATATATATTTTTCAAAGCTGATGAATGTATTTGTGTAGAAACTGTATTGTAGTTCAGGCAATAATGGCAATTAGTGTAAAACCTGAGCTTTACCCAGCGCAATTCTGCTTGACAATAACAGCCTTGACCTATTTTAGCCATTGGGCAGCTTTTCTTTAGCCTGACTGCCTCAACTGTGGCTCACAGCCAGACCCATATATTCACATAGTGAATTTGGGTCCGGTTTGCTTGGTCTTCAAGATTTACTCTGCTCTTAAACTGCTGGACAAGCCTGCCCTAAATATATTCATGCCGACTGTCTAAACTAAAATATAAGATGCTCAGTATTTGTTTTGAATTTTCCTCTCACATTGTTTTTGATTGCAGTCCCATAGTGCATTTCCTTGCTTAGAGAGCATCTGAATCTTTGCCGCTGGCTTGTTATTTGCCAGTCAGCTTTGTTTGTGCTTAAACTTTTACAGGGCCAAACATATCAGCTCTCATGGCTAGACTTCTAACTTCATGAAAATCAGCTGGCATGATGGTTTGTAAAGGATGTTACTTTACATTGAGTCTTTTTAAGAATCAAAAGACTGCTCTTTGTTTTGCTCTTGTTTGCCAAACAGATTATTGTCTCTTTTTTTAAGGGTACACAGTAATATCAGCACGTCATTGGTATCAGATGAAGGCTTTAAAATAAAAATTTAGCATTTGGCCAGAAATGAACACTTCTGCCGATATGACATTAAAATTACAATTTGATTGGGCCTAAATGCTCAATAATTTACTAAATAGAAAATATTACAGAAAAATAAACATGGCATGGTTGACAGACCTAAGTTAAAGTGGTAGTATTCTTATTTTACCCTGTGAATTTGTACATTTTAGAAAATGTAATACTTTATATCTGCATTTGCCATATATTGGTATCTGCAATTTGCCAACAGAGTTGGAAAATATTCGCACATTGAATATTTGACAAAAGAATTATGTATCGTGCATCCCTACTTTTCTTTTGATTGGTTCGATCTAATATGGAATAGTTGATTAAAGATAAAACGTCCTTAAACGGTCTTGTTAGGACATGTTGATGGTTTAGATAACGCAATTGTTTAAGTTACCACAGAAAGATCTATAGGAGAGAAGTGAGCTAATTAATCACGTGTGGCACACTGTACTTGATAATCCATCTGTGACAGCTGTAGGAGTCACCACTACTGGGAGCGAAAGGAATACATGGCTCAACAGAGCTCTGAATCTTTGTCAGCCTGGCTACAGTGCTGAAAAAAACCTTTGGGTTATTCTCGTTTTCCTTTATCAAAGATGAATAAAATTCATCTCTGGCATTACGGCTTCTTTTATATAGGTTTATTCAATTTTTTTTAATGCTTGGTAAAATTCTTCTAAATTACAATAACGTAACTGTCACGTCAGAACAAGATCAAGAGTGTAATTAAAACTGAGTGGGTTTCTTTACATTCTGAGTGAAGCCCGTCGTGTGATAATGAATTAAATGCAGTGCTGAGGCTGTCATTGTCAACATCAACATGATTGTTTAAGTCAGCCAACTTAATCACCTTCTCTGTATTATAAACCAAATTAAATTTAAAAAGTCAGCGTTCAGATACAAACTGAGTAATCAGTAAATGATGGCATGCAGTTAAAAATGTCTTCCCTGGTTAGATAAGGCAGTTGTCCATAGCAAACTACAGTCTGACATTGTTATGGCAAAAATACACACTAATTCCATGTTAACTTCAGTGACCCCTGCTTACAGTAATCAGGTATCATTACCACAGATATGAGTAACAATCTTACTATATTTAAGTTTATCCTTAGCCAGCAGTTTCAAATAGGATTCAACGTCGCATGTTCTCACCTCAGGGATACATTTGACTGTGGTTGCTGGAGTCGTTGTAGTTAACTAGTTAACTACTACTGCTTTACAATACTATTGACTGTTTTTCAAAGAACACTTTAATAGATTGCATAGTGTAGAATATAGTTTTTTGCTACCTCCCAGAAAGCTGTTAAGTTGTAAAAATTCACTCATGAGATAATCCATTACAGTGGTAGTTACTTACTGCTGTATTTGAGATTTATTGACGCATTTAATGAGGTTGGAAGTGCAAAAATGTGCATTAAGTTACTAAAAAAATAACTTAAAAACTCACTGAATGCATATTTGAAATATCTTTAAAGCATATTTAAATTTTTACCAAGGAATATAATGAATAAATGCCAGTAGATGCGTATGCATTTAAGAATAAAAACAGAACACAGTAACCAAAGCAGCAAATATATTTGTAACCTATCTATGACTACTAAATGGGGCTGACACATGCTAAACTTAATTTATGGTGCGCTGACAACAGACTTATGTCCCAACACAAAATGATAAATAAAAATGACACTTGACAAACACATCATGACATCCCTGATACCATATGTGATGTGATTACTTTTTAAAGACAACAATGCTGCTTTTTATGTTGGTGTCCAAGTATTGTTAATAGTAAATGTAGTCAATGGAAGCAATAAATTCCTCAAAAGATTATTTTTTTTCTCTTGGAAGCAGCTGCATTATCTGTTGTTCTTCCAGTAGAATATTAAAAAAAATATTCAAAATGTTTTGGCAAACAACATAGTGTTTTAACCCTTGCTAGGGGTGGTGATACAAGGCAACATTTGGACAAGTATTGCTTTTGTTCACATTATTTGCAAATGTTACACTATTTGATTAGTACTTATACAACCCTGTTTCCCAAAAAGTTTGGACAATGTGTTACATGTAAATAAAACTATAATGCAATAATTTGCCATGCACATAAACCCATTTTAATTGCAAATAGACCAAAGACAACATGTTTAAATGGAGAAACTTTTTTGTTTTATGAAAAATATATGCTCATTCTGAGTTTGATGCCAGCAATATGGCTCAAAAAAGTTGGGACTGAAAAAGTGTAATGCCAAAAACAACACCTGGTGCAACATCTCGCAACTATTTAGGTTAATTTGCAACAGATCAGTAACATGATTGAGTATAAAAACAGGCAGATTCTCTCAGCAGTGAAGATGGTGAAAGGTTCACCACTCAGTGAAAGACTGGGTGGGAAAATAGTGCAACAATCTAAGAATAATGTTACTCAACGTTAAATTGGAAATAATTTGGGGATTTCATCATCTACGTTACAAAATGTCATTAAAAGATTCTGAGAATGTGGAGAAATCTCTGTACACAAGGACAAGGCCAAAAAACAATATTGGATGGCCGTGATGTTCAGGCCCTCAAAATGCACTGCATTAAAAACAAATCATGTGGTGGAAATCATTGTCCAGGCTAAGAAACACTCCCAGAAACCATTGTTTGTGAGCTTAGCTCATCGCTGCATCCACAAATGCTGGTTAAAACTTTACCATGCAGAGAAGAAACCATATATAAACATGATCCAGAAACACCGCTGCCTCCTCTTGGCCCGAGCTCATTTAAGATGGACTGAGGTGAAATGGAAAACTGTCCTTTTGGTCTAACGAATCAAAATTTTTGATTCTTTTTGGAAATCATGGATGCTGCATCCTCTGGGATAAAGAGCAGAGGGACCACCCAGCTTGTTATCAGCGGTCAGTTGAAATGCCAGCATCTGTGACGCTATAGGGATGTCTTGGTGCACGTGGCCAGGGTAGCGTGCACACCTGGGAAGGCACCATTAATGCTGAATGATATAAACAGGTTTTGGAGGAACATATGCTGCCATCCAGACAACTTCCTTTTCAGGGAAGGCTTTGTTTATTTCTACAAAACAATGCCAAACCACATTCTGCATGTATTTCTACTGCATGGCTCTGTAGTAGAAGGGTCCGAGTGCTAAACTGGCCTGTCTACAGTCCAGACCTGTCGCCTATTAAAAAATTTGGCACATCATGAAATAACAAATAAGACAAAGGAGACCCAAAACTGTTGAGCAGCTGAATAGGTTTAACAGGCAAGAATGGAACAACATTTCCCCTCCAAAACTCCAGCAACTGGTCTCTTCATTTCCCAAACAAATAGATTATTGTAAAAAGAAGTGATGCAGAACAGGGGTAAACATGCCCCTTTCCCAACTGTTTTGATACGTGTTGCTGGCGTCAAATTCAAAATAAACATGTTTTTCATAGAACAATAACATTTATTGTTTCAGCATTTAATATGTTCTCTATTGGTCTATGTACAATTAAATATGGGCTTGCATGATTTGTAAATCATTGCATTCTGTTTTTATTTACATTTTACACAGCGTCCCAACTTTTTTGGAAACAAGGTTGTAGTTCCATGATGAATTAACCACTTTCTCGCCTGCCTTTTTGCTCTCTGCAAACAATGTCGTCTGGCTACTTACCTTTTTTTTTTGTTGAGTGGGTACTACAAGGGGAAAGACTTTGGAGGACAATCGTCAGAAGCTCGTGCACAATGCATCCTGGTCTATATAGACATTGCCGAGAAGGAAAATCTTGGCTTTCTTGCACACTGAGGAATTTATTGCTTCCGTTGACTTCAACACTGTGTGCACATAAATACACATTGATATTCTCCCACAGCATTAAAATATTTGGGGGTGTGTGTGTGTATATATTTTTTTAAACCTGTGGCATTCCTAAAAGCTTTGAGTTGTCAATCATGCTAGTTGACCACATTTGTGGGGAAAATTATTGTCAACATGTAATTATTTGCCAGTTAATACAGTAATTAATGCAGTTAATGACTTCATTTATGAATTTATTTAGCATGCAGCTGACCCTGATGTGTGTTTTCCAGATCAACAGGACAGTATGGCCACCACTGTTGCTGTCAGTCCCAGCGAATACCTTCAGCCCTCCACTGCCTCTACACAAGTGAGTAACAGTCAGATGCCATGTTCTGCTATTCTCTACACTCTGATTGCACTATTGCACTCTGATTGCACTGTTGCACTCTTGTAACATCATCATCTCTGTATTCATATGGCTGCAGTCGCAGTTCGGTAATTTTCTGTAGGTCCATCCATCTGTTGTAAGAGCTTTAAAGGCTCTGTTGGACAATCTGACAATCACTTGTCATGTTAGTTCATTAAGTTCAAGAATTACTGCACAGCTGCAGTGTCGGCGGGAGCGGACATCATAGCACAACTCATATCATGTGCTGAAATCCCACATCCGTCATTAAAACATAGGGCTCTATATCTTTTGCTTTAAACATCTCCAGTGCTTCATTTCTGGATTTGGACCTGTCTAAATATGATGGGCAGGCTGTTTAATTGCTGCAGGAAGAAGGAGTTGCTCTTCTAAACCCGACTCGCTCCTCCTTGCACTGTCAAAGGAGACACTGGCGTGATGTTTTCTTTAATGGTTCTTCATATTGACAGTTTTCCTGATCTAGGCAGACAGAGTCCACATCGAAATATGCTTTCAGACGTGCGTTATATTCCTGCTCAAAGTCGCTCAGCAAGATATCTTAATGAGGTAGGAGCGAGACAAAGGAGAAACAAGGAAAACAAACCGGTAGAGTCACGAGCTGAAACTTGCGACTCGCCAGTAAGAGCAAAGTTCTCAGAGTAACTGGGCTGAAAATATTTTATACAAACCTAATTGGAACGAGCTGATGCCAGAAATTAACCAGAAGGAGTCACGAGTAGTTGTTAATTTCTGAGGACGCTGGACACTGACAGAGCGTGTGAGTCTGTCTCAGCAGAGCTGCAGCAGTAGGAGGAGGCGGGGCTTGGTGTGTATCTGGCCTCGGTGGTTGCACAAAGCCAGTTTAGAAGCCTTCATCAACATGGATATTGACACAATTACTCACATAATACTCATACTCGTCAAAAAATACGTTATCTGTACTGGATACTCGTCTCACCCCTAGATTTTGTTTTCACTTATTCATTTTAGCTTCTGATCAGCTGCCTCAACTCATCCTGCCCTTCATGCTTAAACTCTATCTACCCTCGCTGATTTTAATACAAAGCTTCTCCCTGCAGGACACTCAGCCCTCTCCTCTGGCCCTCCTGGCTGCCACCTGCAGTAAAATCGGCCCTCCTGCTGCTCAGGCTCCTGTCGCTTCTCCCCCAGCACAGCCGCAACCTCGAAGGCTCCTTCCCATAAAGCCGGCTCCCATAGCCCCGGCTCCACCCAAAAACCTGGGTTTCCTTTCAGCAAAGAGCAATGTAATCCAGCTCCCTGCTGGCCTGGGCTCCACAGCTCCCGGCAGCCCCATTGTCCTTACTATCCAGCAGAGTCCCGCCCGCACCAACACCTCGGCCCCTGCCAACATCCAGTACCAGGTGGTGCCGCAGATTCAGGGCGCCCAGACTATCCAGGTGATGCCACAGGGGGGTCAGATCCAGCTTATACCAGGGACCAACCAGGCCATCATTACCACTCCCATGACTCTGCCGGCCCCGGCTGCTGCCACCACTCCGGTCACCCCACAGAAGACAGTAGCCATCAAGCCCTCCCTCAAGTTACGAAAGCCAAACAACACAGCCGCAAACATGGTGCAGCTTCCTAGTGGGCTAACACTGCCCCTCAACGTGGCTACAGGAGAAGTTGGTGGTACGCAAATTGTCACAGAGACTGCCGCGGCCCCTCCCACTCCTGGAAAAGGACGACGAGGAAGGAAGAAGAAAGTGGTTCTGAGTGCTGAGCATGCGGCACCTCTTCCCACACAGGCTGCCTCCCCACCCCCAGAGCACATGGAGACCATCTTAATAGAAGCTGGTGACAACATCATACAGGTACAACTGCTTGCTGCTGTTTCTGCAGAGGTGCCGCACTAAAAGCAACAGAGATGCCCACTTTTTGTTAACATTGGCCCATTCTACAATACAAGCATTAAAGTTATGTATCAAACAATCCGAATATGTTTGCGATGAACTCTGGGAGGTTTCTGGATCTGTAGTGACTCTTTCCAGGCAAAGTACAGTTTTTCAGTTGAAAGGTTGTGCAAACACAAGGGTGATTTTTTATTTATTTTTTATTTTTTTTACATTGATAACACAAGTTTAGAGTTTCCTTTCATCACAGGTAGTGAACAGTTTTGTTCGTTAACAGTCACAAATACAAAGGTGTTGAATTTTCTACTATGGATACGAGTAGTTAACATTCAAATAAGAGATCCTGAAACAAGTGACTTGCTTGACATTTTTATTTTAAACATGATTTTAAAAATGTATTAATTGACTTTCTTAACTTGTTGTAGGTTAACTTTCTGTTAATTGATTATTTATTTCTGCCCTAAGGGGCGCCACCATAGCACTGTGAATCTTCAGTCATTGGTTTTAGGGAGAGTTTTGACTTATTACACATCATTAAAGAGTAAACTAAAAGCTTCTTTAAAATATGTCTGTTGGATGCAGAAGTAAGTCTCTGTTCAGCACTTCAACACTGCTGTATTTACAGCCTGTTCAGCTGCCATTTAGTGGCCAAAATATCAACTGATAGCAATGTAATACAAACTAAACTTAGTTGTTTTGGATATAATGGATACAAAAGCTGCTGTTTCTCAGATTTAACTCTAGCCTGTGCTTCAGCAGCCTTGAGCCCAAAATCCTGCTTGCTTCACTTATGGTCACACACCTCCAGATGTGAGTGCGAGCGAAAAGCTTAATACATAAACATCTCGGGTTAACTTTTTATGTCTCTGCATTTGCAGGCGGGGAACAATTTGCTGATCGTGCAGAGTCCAGGGCAGCCAGCTATGGTGCAGCAGGTCCAGTTGGTCCACCCTAAGACGGATTCTCAGGTCGTTCAGATCCCCCAGCAGGCCTTGAAGGTGGTGCAGGCAGCCTCTGCCACATTGCCACCCGTCCCACAAAGACAGTCCGTCTCCTCGAGTCTGCAGGTCACTCCGACAGAGCCAACACCAACACAGGTATCTATTCAGTCCTTCTCTCACTTTAATACCATTATGTTTGTCCTGGCTTCTGATAGGTTGACTGCAATTCAAAGCTGTTGTGTAGTAAAAGCACACCAGTGAATACATGTAAATATTCATTCAAAATCACCATCCCCTTTTGTGTCAAATTGCGAATTAAATTAAAACACATTTTGTAAACCAGTGTCATGTTTATTTTGATCAAACCTGATTAACTCCAAGTCCAATAATCACTTTCTTTTAGCTATGTTTTTGGTTTATCCAAATCCCTGACGGAATTAAATTATATTTATTTATTTATAGGAGATAGCAGACATTAATCAACACTGACAATTGTCAGAAATGTCAATGCAAATGTTAAGGGTTAGCTCAACAGCTAATTTACACTCGTAATCTATATAATATCTGGCTCTATGATGCACCAGAATGTTCAGTATCGCTAGTATCTAAAGGATTCTGTCTCTTATTAGTGGTTTTTAAAGCTTTAATTCTTGACAGAACGACCGCAAAAGGAAATTTGATCCCATTGAAAGTAGGAATTTTAATAGGCTATAACAAGAACAAAATGCTATATTGGAGATTAACGGCAAGAAAGTCAACGTAGTGGGAAAAACAACGGGACAGCACAGTAGAACTCGGTGTTGACAGTGACCCTGGGGGACAAATTCATGGCGCACCACCTTGCGTATGCCAAAGAAAACCCAGTGTGTCCTTAATGTGCCTTTTTTGGTTTTGAACAGTGAATTCCCACCTCTCGAAATGCGAATGTCACCCAAAACACCTCTCAAGGCATATTTCGTCATTGCCATACACTTCTGGATGCATTTTTAGGGTCTCTGTTGCCAATTCCCACAAATTAGCAATGGAGACAAAGAATTTTATTTGCATGGAAAAAAAAATCACAGATGCGCCGGATCAGCGATTACAAAAATGCACGTCACTTGGTTGCTGATTTTGACCAAGCGACAAAATTTGTAACACTCACCCATTAGAGTTATACCTTCCTCCATGCATGTCATAGAGATGTTCAAATCCTAAAAGTAGAGTAAAAAAATACTTTTTTGTATTTGCATTTCATCTTCATTGGATAATATACAAATATGTAAAAATGGAATTGATTAAAAAAAATCAGGAAATTGGCTTATACCGCAACCACACTGTACAGTCTATTTTAAATAAAACTTAAGATATGCTTTTGACATTTTCTTTCCTCAGATCCTCTTTAAAACAGCTTTGGGTGAGTGGCAGTCAGTTCAGTTACAGGACTCCGTTTCCACGACAACAACCACCACCACCATTTCGTCGCCGGCCGGCACCAAGAGGACTCAAGCGGGGGGGCGAAAGGAGCGGACTCTTGCAAAAATTGCCCCAGCAGGTGGAATGATAGCATTGAATACGTCGCAGCTGTCCTCAGCAGCACAAGCAGTGCAGACGATCAGCATCAATGGGGTCCAAGTTCAGGGAGTTCCTGTTACCATCACCAACGCAGGAGGTGAGCTGATGTTGGATGGTCAAGTTCTCTGTTGGTTGTTTGCAACAAGAGAGACCCACTATAAATATCGATTAATAGTCGATTTGTTCCAAGCAAGTTTTTAGTAGTATTTTTGCTTAAAATGCCCATCCCTACTATAAATACACTAAAATAATCATCACCAGTCAATCGTTTTAAAAAATGGAAAAAGAAACTATTGATAAAATCTTTCTCTTTACAACATATTTTCAACTCATTGCTCCTATATCTGTAAAATGTTGATGTTGCCCTCAATTTGAATTTTACTCCAATTTGATTCATGGCAGTCAACCAATGATTTAATTCGATTGCTCAGCTCTTGCAAGTGTTCCAGTATGTGTCTTGCAGTGTTTTTGTCTCTGTGTTTGTCAGGCCAGCAGCACCTGACGGTACAGGCAGTGCAAGGTGGAGGGCTTCAGCTGGCAACCACACAAGGCCAGCCAGCCATCCAGGTAGACCAGACCCTCACCCTGGAGCTGCCTGGCCAGCCAGGAGAGAAGAAACGACGCATGGCCTGCACATGTCCCAACTGTAAAGATGCAGACAAGAGGTGACTGAGAACAAAAGGGGTGGACAAATATGTGCCAATTTAATATTTTACTCGCCCAAGTTTTCTTGGCTTTCAGTAGAAAGACGACAACAGATTTTAAATTGCAAGAATGTAAGGGAATATTATCGACTGAAAACGGATACTACGGACAGATTTTCAGTTCATTGCTAAAAAATTCTATTTAGTTATCTGCACTTAGATATTTTGAGAGCTGTGTATTGTGCATAAAAGTAATTGGTGTCAATTCCAGGAAATTCTCCCTCCGGTTGAACCATGTTAGTCATTTTCTGTTTGCATAGACTGAGCACGAATTCTTTGTCATTACTATTCAGTATGTAGTTTGTAAATAAAGTTTCAACTTCTAAAATTTAAGTCTCTGCATTAACTGATGTTCAAAAAACAATGTTTGTCTTAAAGTCCATTACGATTGAATTTAATGTGCTGACCCTGAAAACTCTATATTACACTGAATGTATGTGAATGTTCACTCTTCAGGCCTGGGGAAGTCGGTAAGAGGAAACACATCTGCCACGTTCCTGGCTGCGAGAAGACGTTCAGGAAAACGTCGCTGCTACGAGCTCACGTCCGGCTGCACACCGGCGAAAGGCCCTTCGTCTGCAACTGGGTTTTCTGTGGGAAACGTTTCACACGCAGTGACGAGCTGCAGAGGCATGCCAGGACTCACACAGGTGCAAACACTGAAACATGCATGTAAACCAACACACGTCCACACAAAGAATTATGAAATGGTTTGATGGTTCATTTTAAAATGATATGTGGGTGGATAAAAAAAGTTGCGAGACCGCTCCTGTTGCATGCGAATGGAGCGTACATGTATATGAAGCAAGTAAGTATACCAAGTTTTATGGCACCCGACTTGCACACCTTTTTGTGACATCGGTGCTTTCTCCATGCACCTGAGACTTGAGCAGAGAGTGCACATACAAGTTTCAAATTTTGTGAGCGGGCGTGTTGCCATGCTGGTGACAAAGCCAACCAGGGATTGTTGATCTGTGGATGGACTGCCTGCTCTGTGCTTAGCTCCCAAATGACTGTAGTTGTGGTAGACTTATGAAATACTTTAATTTTGCATTGCATCTAATTCCATTGGAGTCCATTTATTTGTTTAAAGGAGGTATTCACAGAGCTTTTTGACAGCTGTAATATCGTTTGCATGTTTCTCATGTTTGTGATCTCACAGGGCCACACACGTTTCGCGGAGCCCGTTATGAATGGTTCTCCTTCCTCTTTTGTTGCCTAATTTGCAGTGTTTAGGTGCATTATTGGCACCGTCTGGTGGCAGTATCACATTACTTACTAGGCTCTAGTGAAAACAAGACAAGACGATGGTTGAATAAACTATTTGATTTTCTTATGATTTAATGACTATTTGAAAAATTCAAAATCATCACTGATTCCTAGTCATGTACATGTAGATATATGCAAGTGCTGATTTATGCTTTAATAAATGTTTTTAGTTTTTGCTGATTAAATTATGTTGTGTTGACCCAAGCCTGTTTAGAAGATTTTTACTGAACAGAAGTTTACATTAAAAGCTTTGCTTATCACTTTCTTTTTTCTTTCTCCCACAGGAGACAAGCGCTTTGAGTGCAGCCAGTGTCAGAAACGCTTTATGAGGAGTGACCACTTGACGAAGCATTACAAGACTCACATAAACACCAAGAACCTGTGAGGAGACTGTAGACTGAGTTTATACTAAAAACAAACTCTCAGAAAAGAACTGTATCACAGGAAGGAGATACAGAAGAGACAAGACCAAGGGACCATGTGACTCATCCCATAGCGGGAAATACAAAAAAAAAAGCACCTAGATCCCTTCTCACTCTTCTAGGACGCTGTGTAGCGTGATGTACAAAGAAATCCTTCCTGGTGGACTTCAAACTGATCCAGCAAATTAATTAAATGTAGGTTATTTTTTATTTTTTAAATTTTTATTCTTGTCTGAGCGAAGGCCAGAACCAGCTCAGACTGAATTGGTAAGATGACGAGATGGCAACTTCAGATACTTATCTCTGTTTGCTTATTTATGAACTTCTGAGGGAAAAACATACCCAGAATTATTCAGACACAAACACCCAAGACTCCAGGACCTCAGTCATCTCTTTTGTTTTTCCTCCCCCAAAATATTTTTTGTGGAATATTGGGAGCTCCCAGAAACTGACTGTCAGGCATCAAAAAAGAAGCAAATTTAACACCATGCTTTTTAAATTGAACAGATATTTTCAATGTGTAATGCCTATTGTTTTTGAAGCTATTTGTGTTTCAGCAGGAGTCTCTGTTAATTTAAAACTTATATACCCCAAAAATGATGAGGACCATTGGATTATAAACATCTTTCACAATACTTTGAAAACCTTTTAGAAGATTATATCGGCTATTTTTAAAGTGTGTAAATGCATATCCAGAAAAAAATATTATATTGACAGTGATCTTAATAATGTTTAAAGTTTAAAGATAAGGCTTAAATTTAGTGTAGAGATAAAAAAAAAAAAAAAAAAAAAAAAAAAATTAAAAAAAAAGTGGAATGCACAAGTTAGCTTTGAGGGTACAGATCAGCCTGAGCTCTTCCAGCAAGCCAAGTCAAAGAATGGCACATACGGTGGCAAAGTCATTAAGCTGCGAAGCGTAACAGCAACACTTCAGGCTGAGCTTGGGCTCATAAAAGGTTAAATATAGAGTTTAGGGCTGGAAGTAACTTTGCCTTAAAAGTTGTCTTAGAAATCTTCAAATTAATTTACAAACAGACAAGCTACAAGCAAAAAATTGCTGGAGTTAGAACTGTATAGTTCTGTCTTGGAGAAGTCTGGAGACTCCTTGGATACATATACAGTAATCTGACTGCAGCAATATAAAGGTTGAAACATTTTAAGGTAAGCAAATGTTCCAAAGGCATTTGATATGTTGTTTACTTGAATTGAAAGAAACTAAATTGAATTGGGGACTAATAGAGAACCAGGAATTGATATAAGTGAGTGGTTCGTTTAGTCACTAATGTAACTGGGATCAAGGAAAAGCAGTGTAACCTCTGTCAGTCACGAGGAAGAGATTGTTCTTATTAACATCTCAGACAACTGGAGGAATGCAAGATGATTGAAAAACAAATGTTCATAAAAGATGTGCAGAAAATGTTGTGTAACTTAAGTCAAATAAATATAAATTTTATGGATAGTTTTGTGATTGAAGAGTATAAAACCAAGTTGTTTTTTTTTGTTGGTTGTACAGTTAAGTCTCCTTTTATTAATGAATCATGTTTAATACATGAAACATTTTGTCACAGACTACCAAGAACCTGTCCAAGCAGTTTGGTTGCAAAGATGTAATGAGGGTGTCATGTATGTAGACTACCTAAAATTCTCTACCTTTTAAAGAAGCACTGCAGAAACTTTCAAATAATTTCATTTCTTGACTTGTTGAGGCAGCAGGGCTTAGGTGATTGCCCAAAAACTATTTCAAGAGTTTTTAAAGATTTTGGAAATAAGGTCAAAGAGGTCTCTTGAGTCTCCAGGTGCTACAGATTTAATTTAGTGATCAGCAGAGTCAGTGACCCTCATAATAAACTCACTCAACCATCTCTTTTCCCTGTGGGGTCCATACCTGGCTGCTACATTGTTAAATACCGCAACAGGTACGCTTAAGTCTAGGGCTGGGAATTAGATTTCAATACTTTTCTGGTACTGAAATGTGTTGATAACAGAGTTTCAAAGCTGTTAATACATGCCCATTTATACTTTTTACTTGTTCTTCGATCACATTGTTTCACATTTAAATTAAAGCTTTGCTAGTTTTAGATTGTATTCTATTTGAGTTCTTAAATAGCTGCTGTTCTTTCTCAAATTTAACATCAACTTTACAACTTTTCCTTATTTTATTAATTTTTTTTTTTTTAAATACCTGAATAGTGTGAGTTTTCATTGTGTATTTTTAGAAAAGAAAAACATGTTTATACTTCTTAAAGTAAAGCATCAAAAATGTAAAAATGTACCTTGACCAAGCGACACCCAGCCTGACTTACTCCTTGTGTACTGATAATAAGAACAACAACGTTCCAGGGAAACTTATTATTGTGCTTAAATCACTGTATAATTTTGATTTGTGATTTTGTAGCTATGCATCGCTGTAAATATGATCAGATTTTTAATCATTTGGCCTGACTTGACAATCACGTCACAAGATGCAAAAAAGTTTTCTCAGGCCCTCTATGAGTTATATGATTTTTTTTTTTTTTTCCATCTATATAAGTGCTTCAATTCTGAATTCACATCCGAGAGATTTTTGTTGATATACAGATGACCAGCATTAGGCCTACTGTACAGTTTTCACAAAAGTCACTTAAACATCAGTTGCTTTACAAAAACATAATGTTGCTCATATTAATTTTGATAAAATGAAGATATACTGATCTTTTACCAATAGGTCATCAATCATTTTGAAGCCTGAAGTGGGTCAGTGGGAGTTCCTTTTATTTAAAGAAATACATGACTCATTGTTAAACAAGCCTTTTGGTCAAATTTGCTTGGTGCCATCGGACAGCGAATAGTGGTTTCACTGTGTCGAGTTTCACTATGGCTTGTTTTAATAATATATCTTTTAATAGATGGTGCAGTCTTGCTAAACATTCTCCAACATGTTGCTCTCTGTACACAACGGGGGGAAATTGACCAAAAAGGTTATGTTAAATTAGATTTATTTTTAAAGCACTTTGAATGAGATTTGCTTAAAGTGCTTTGCAAGGGTGACAAATAATGTAAAGCTTAGGTGGCCAATATTTGGTGTGTTTTTAAAGAATGTGTCTGAACACATGCAATGCCATTGGGAGGGATAGACAGAGCCTGCTCATATTTATGTTTGTATTTCATGTCTGAATATGTAAATACAGTGTCAGACACAGTAAATGTAGGATATTACAAAACTAAAGTTAAGCTGCATAGTGTTGCGGTTGGCATAGCCAGCCTTGAAGGAAATGGACTTTGTACAGCGTGTAAGGAATAAAATATAATGTGACATTGTATAGCTTCATTCCCGCTTTGTATAAGACTTCTAGATCTTTTTTCTATTGAATTAAAGATGCCTTAGACAGCTGCACCCAGTATTTAACATTTTTTTCCTGTCTATTTCCAGATAACTGCATTTTGTAAAATTTTTCTTGTGTTTTTAACTTATGTTACATGCTAATGTCATGTGCACTGATTAAAAATCCCAGGTTCCAACATTTGTAAATTTCATGTTGATTGTAATTAAACATAATGCGTTTTTCCAAATTAAGACATCTATGTTGTTTGGTTTCTGTGATTTAAAGCTTCTCCTTCTCCAAGCTTATATGTCAAGCAATGTTCCACAGCCAATTGTATATTAGGGGAATGCGGACAACCAGCAATTAAAAAGTTGTTTAAAGGTGCTAAAACATAAGAGTTTGCTCCTTTTCTACAGTCACCCCCTCAATAAAGAAATGAAACCATTTTGATTGCTTCTTTATTTAGTTTTTTTGATTGTTATCTTTTCTTGTTGCCCCATCATATTATTTCTAATTTCTTGCATGTAGAGCAATGGTTCTAAATCTTCTGGGGCTGATGTCCCGTATGCATTATCCACGCCCCCACCCCTCCCCCCAATTAAAAATATAGGTTGGATGTTAATATTGTTTATTATCCGCTGTTATATAATGATATAAGCCTGTTATCGAATGCCAAATAATAGTGTGTTATTGTTACTTCGGTGTTAGTTTGGATCTTAGCCAACGTGTTAAATAACGACCAAAGTCAAACAGCAGCAGCGGTAGATCAGAAACTCCTGTGTTCTGTGAAGTAAAATATTTTTGTCAAAGGAGTGTTGTGACTTGTGACTAAAGAGAAGATTAAACAATTCTTGTCAGAAAGGGCTCTTCAATAGCAAGAGAAATATTTGAAATATTGTGTTCACTTAAACTGATACAATTTTTTTTTTTTTTGCATGTGGGCCTCTTTTAAGTGGCTACAATACATTTTGTTGCCTGCCTGTAGACAGACACTATTCACCCTGTTGACCAGCAACTGGTGTACTGTGAGGTAAAACTGACGTTTTTTTCAAGTGTTGTCTTTGAAGAGCGCATTATAAGTTTCAGTTCTCCCATGGGAAAGAACTGTCTGTTGCAAGGTAAAGTGGTGAACCAATCACCATAGTTCCTATGATTTCCTCCCAAAGTACTTAAGAGCTACAAAAAAAAAGTGTGATTCCTGGAGTCACAAGGCAAACATAAAAGTTAGGATGCATTATTTGGCAAAGCTGATATGGCTGCAGAGATTTGAGCCATTGTACAGTAAATATGTCCCTTTAACTATTAATGGAAAGCATGTTACAACAGCACACAAACATGGACAGTTTGAAACTGTCATGATGTTCCAAAACTGACAGTTTTCGCTCCATCCGCTTTCAGTTGGGGTGTCTTGGTTTTAAAATTATAAATAGATAACCTACTATTGGAGACATAATCTTTTTTTTATTTTTTTTATTTCAAATGTTGAAATGAATAAATAAACAGCTTAAATAAAATTGAGTTCAAAGAGTGTGTTTGTCAGTGAATCGTAGGGCAATTGTAAGACAAGTTTTGTTTTGTTTATTAGGTTTTGGCACGAAGTAAGCTCCATAAAGTGCTGCTAAATTTTTGATTTGTTTGCGTGAATCATTTATTTTGAAAATCCGATTGTGTGCGTCATCATTAATCGTCAGACGTATTTCCTGCTAGCCAGATGAAAGCCGGTAATATTTGAAGGTTGCTTTTTAATATTGTTATTATTATTATATTGGATCAGTGGCGTTACTGAGGTCTACTTACCATTGATCTGGCCCGGTTCTATTTTCGATTACGTATTGTATGTGTTAGCTTAGCAGCGATATAGTAATTTGTGAGCTAGGCTAGTTAGCTAGCCTCATTTGTTTACCTACGTGTTTACCAGCTGCTCTGTTTCAGTCACCAAACTTCTGATATCTGCGTCTGTCGGTTCTGACTTTGTGACAGCTTTAAAGGTCAGTGCTGAAACACGTTTTGGTTGGAATATTAAGGCCAAAAGACTAAAACAAACTAACAGGGATATATCCTGAGTTGTAATTCTGTCCTCTCCGTTAACAGTCAGATGCTAAATGTTTCATATATTATTTGGCACTTTGAACGAACCCCACTTCTTCACTGGAAACGATTGCACTATGAAAACGTTTAGGACAAGTTTGAGTGAATCCGTGTAACAGCAATTAAACAAAATAAGACAAAGTTACCGAAGACATTCGAACTAAGACAGTCAACCAAGGATATTTTCTTTAGTTTTATATTCTCACTTATTTCAATATCTATTTATACGTAGTTTTAAATTTAAGAAAATTTGAATTTAGTTTGCATCAAAGTTTAAATTTGTTGCAACACCATTAACCATGCAAGAGCATTGCCTGAATAAAATGAATAAATCTGTCTGTTTCCATAATGCTGGCTAGATGAATAACTAGCATCTCTATAACAGCGTTCTGTTCCCTTACAGTTAAAGATATTGTTCTTTGCTCTGCAGATATTTTCTAGAATGACGGCAGTCAGATAGGGAGAGGGATGAGTAACTTTGGGCCAGCAGGGCTGGTTGCAGACCTCTGTCATACAGATGAGGACAATCCTCTCCCTCTGTGGCAGAATGGACACATTAGCCCCTGTTTTAACCAGCTCATCTTTGGAGCCTTGCCTCATGCTGCAATGGCAATTTTCAGTGCATGCTATCTCGGCATCGAGAGGTAGGTCATTTTTATATGGTTAATTGGTTTGGATAAATAGACATTTAAAAAAAAAAGTTTTTGCATATTTTAATTAATGTGTTCTTGCTTCCCAGATGCAGCCTTCTCCAGACGTCTCCTCCATGCGGTTGGACACTCAGGCTGGTGTCAGCCCTGCTGGCTGCTTTGCTCTTCACTGCAGATGTCATCCTAGCGAGTGTCCTCCAGCTGGGGGACATGTACTTAGACATCCTAACTGACAGCTGCGCCATCCTGGCCTGGCTGGTCCATCTCGGTGCTGTAACAGTGCTCCAGAGGACTGCTTTCAGGAGAACCAGAGGGCCTCCGTTGCTGCTTCTCCTAGTTCTTCTATTAGTCCCCAACCTTGTTGTCACCTTGATGATTTACTGTGACAACAAGGAACATTTAAACTTCACAGAACCTCTTAAACTTGCAAGATTTGTCCTTGCCTCAGCCCGAACGCTCCCTTTGTTGGTTTACCTCTTGGCATTTGCTTTTCCCTGCATCAATGATGCCAGCTACACCTTGTATATTAACGCTTTGGATGGATCCCCCCTCATCCCAGAGAGCACTGAGCCAGACACGGGTGAGACGGTGGCCGAGGACGGGAGCGGCTACTTCTCTCGACTTTTCTACCTATGGTTGAACCCACTCCTGAGACGAGGGCAGCGGGGGGAGCTGGACAGACCAGCGGACGTGTATCACCTTCCTCGGAGCCTTCGGACTACTGTGGTTTGTCGATACTTTCACCAGTGTTGGGAAGCCTGTCGACGAGGGGAAGCACTCGGTGATCAGCAGGATCAGTGGCCAAGGCCAGTCAGCAGAAACCTCCTGAATGGCACCTGGAGTTCACAGTACCAGGAGGAACCGATGGAGCTGGAAGGGGATGTAAGTTTGCTGAGGGTGCTGCACAAGGCATTTGGGTTGCGCTACTACATCCTTGGTCTGCTGAAGGTGATGGTCAATATGTCTAGCTTTGCAGCTCCGCTGCTCCTCGGCAGTCTCGTGAACTTCATGGAGGAAAAAGGGGCCCCGGTCAGCAGGGGTGTCTGGTGCGTCCTGGGCCTCTTCGCAACAACCCTTGTGTGTTCCGTTCTCCAAAACATTTTTGTCTTCGAGGTGTCCAAGGTGGCGCTGTCAGCACGTGCTGCTCTCGTGTCTGCCATCTATTGCAAAGCCCTGCGGGTCGGTGGCTGCAGCCTGGCAGGCTTTACTTTGGGAGAGATAGTGAACTTGATGAGCACAGACACAGACCGCGTGGTCAACTTCTTCCAAAGTTTCCATGAGCTGTGGAGTCTGCCCTTCCGGTTTTCCATCACCCTCTACTTGCTGTATCTGCAGGTGGGTGTGGCTTTTCTCGGAGGCCTGTGTGTTGCTCTAGTGCTGGTGCCATTCAACAAGTTCCTTGCTTCCCGCATCCTTAGCAACAACAAACACATGCTCAGGTGCAAAGATGACCGTGTTAAGGTGAGACCTGTTTCAACAGTGTTTTTCTTTTTGTTCTGTGTTGAGAATAGTAATACTGGTGCACATGATGATGGTTGCAGTGACAATATTAGAACTATGAAATCCCATTAGGTGGAATTCCTTCATTACTGAATTTTCAGCGGTGGTACTGTTTAGAATCACGGCCTGACTGATACTGTAAAAGTAGATCAAAACACTTTATGAAGCCATCCAGTAAAGAATCAAGAGTCTTGTTGAGATTCTGACTTTTTTCTCTGAAATTTTTGACTTTTATTCCCAGTTAATGACAGAGATCCTCTTTGGCATTCGTGTCATCAAGTTCTACAACTGGGAGCCTCATTTTACCCAGAAGGTGGCTAACTGTCGTAAACAAGAGCTGTCCCATCTCAAGGCCATCAAGTACCTGGATGCCATGTGTGTGTACACCTGGGCCGCTCTGCCTGTAGTCATCTCCATCCTCACCTTTGTCACGTATGTGCTGCTCGGACATCAGCTGACTGCAGCTAGGGTAGGAATTCTGAGCTGTGGTGACTGTGTTGATGCCAACTTTTTGTGGGTTGCTGCAGAAAAGTGCCTTGTTTGTAACAGAGTTAGTATTAAGGCTAAAAGTTATTTTAATTTTGACTTTATACACAACAGGTTTAGTGAGAAAACCATGTGCAGTACATCCCTTCCAACCTTTTCAGCTTATAACAACACTTAATGGTGAAAAGGAATTGTAAAGGGTTCTTTACAAAAAGTTCATGAAAGGCATCAAACTTTTGGGGAAATTTGTAATTGAAGAATAGATACCTTTAAGTTGCCTTAAAAAGTTGTATTTCTATCCTTTGAATCGATGTATGAATGCGTTTTAAAAAAATTTTTTTTTAAGAAATATAAAATTAGGGCCTGTCTCCTTGCAGGTGTTTACCACGCTGGCCCTGGTGGGAATGTTGATCATCCCATTAAACGCTTTCCCCTGGGTCCTTAATGGCATCCTGGAGGCCAAAGTGTCTCTGGAACGAATCCAGCGCTTTTTCAAACTGACCAACCAGGACTTGCAGGCATACTACGCTCTGGGTAGGCTGCTGCTTTGGTGTATGTGTGAGGCTGTGTGTATTTCTGTGTTTAAAACAAATCATGTAATTAATAAGTGAGTCCTTTTTAAGATGGCAAAAATATAAACTAACCTTTCTTCCAGTGGCTGATAAATGTTATCAGTTATCGTATGTAATATTTTCATTGTGCTGAAACATACCATATCTGTCTATAGTGTCTCCTCAGGACAGTCAGACATCGGTCCTCTTGAGTCAAGGGACATTTTCCTGGCAGGGAACCAACAATCACGACCAGAACAAAGAGAGAGAAATTGAGACTGGAGCCGCTAAAGGGAGTCTTCAGCTGCATAGTCTAAATCTACACATAACTAAGGTTATTATAAAGCCATTTATTAACATATATGAATTAATGTGATGCCTTTGTTCTTTATTATTTCTGCACAATTTGTTTAGCACATCAGCCACCTCAGTGCAGAAAAGTACATTTAAATTTTTCCTCTGAAGCCAGAAACAATGAGAGCATGGACACAAAACAATCCCACAGAAAATGATGCATGCATGTTTTTTAATCTTGTCTTTCAGTGACAGAATTACAATATTTCACCCACGTAATCCATGAGTTCAGGTTATAATGAAACATCTGACAGCCTTGATTAACCCTTTTTCTATGAAAATGTTAAATTGTTTTTAATGTTGAATCTTGCCATTAGTTTGTTGGAGATCAGAACAGTAACAGTGTTGACATCTGTCTGGTTCAGGGCTCTCTTGTTGTTGTAGTGGGGAAGGTTGGCTGTGGAAAGAGTTCACTGCTGGCTGCTCTCACTGGAGAACTCAACAGGTAAACCACTTTTGAAAAATTTACTCAAAGATTGCTCTCTTTATGAACTTAGTCAGTTCTGATTGTTTTAGTTCAGCCTTTTCGCTATGAGTATGAATTTTTTTGGAATTATGAAATTCAACAAAGAAAGTGAATTTGATCGTTCTTTGGGGAAGTTAGAGACTAAGATACAATTTAACAACTAATTTTACAGGTACAAACAGGGAGCCGTATTCACAAAGATTCTTAAAATCCTCTCAGAGGGCTCCTAACTTAGCCTAAAATTGTTTAGCTGGGAGTCTTAACTTAGGAGTGATTTAGGAAACTTCTCAGAGCAACTCTGAACAAGGAAAGGACAGAAACCCTTATCTTATTGATGAGGTATGTTGCTCGGGGGTAACACGTCCTTTTAAAAGATGTGATTGGCTGATCAAAAAAATGCACTCTTGGTCAGAAAGGGCACAGAATGGACAGTGACATCCAGTGGAAATATAATTAACTGCGTGCCAATACGAGGCTGTGGAACTGCTGTTTAAAAAAAAATAAAAAATAAAAAGTTGTACTTGGGCAGTTTTCTCCACTGCTTAAGAAATTCTTAAGCCTCTTAAAAGTCCTCCTCCCTGCTCCCAAGAGTTTTTCTCCTTAGGAGCTCTTTTAAGGGTTAAGATACTTTGTGAATAACTTTTGTCTTTACAAGGATCTCCTCCTCCTTACTTTAAGGGGAAATTCTTTGAAAACCTCACAACTCTCAGAATGTTCTTAGAATTTCGTCACAACGAGTAACTTTTAGTCATAGGAATCTTTGTGAATACGGCCCCTGAAATCTTTGTCTTTACACGTTATACTTTTCATCCCAACGATAGTGGGAAGCAGGCTTCATAAAAACAACCTTGGTTATATAAGTCAAGGATAAAAGTTTTAGGGTTCTATTTCAATGATCTCTGTGCTGGGTCTTAAAGCACATGGTGCAAGTGTATTAAGGGCATGTCCAAATCCACTTTTGCTAGTTTATGGAAGATAATCTGAGCACAATGTAAGGCACATGGTTCAAAGGGGTTGTACTTAGTCTTTTAAGTCATCATAAGTGTGTTTTGGGTGCAAAGAAACCAATTACAGTGTCATGTCCCGCTCCTTGTCAGAGCCTGGTGTGTTTGCAACTTTTGCGGGTTTGCCAAGAAGTTGGAAAGAACGCTTCTCTGCAGAGCAATTGGATCTGTTAGTGGAAAGATTGAGCAGACTGAAGTACATAATACTGTTTCGACAGTCATGTAACTATCTAAGTGCATATTACTCTCTTATCAATGCCCTTAAAAATACACTAAAATGCTGTGACACTGATCAATCGGACGATAACTTTCTGCTGCTTCAAGATAATAATGCACCAACGTCATTTTAAGACCAACACAGTGATGGACGCACATATGGGTGCAACGTGGGCGCTGGATGAGAAAATGACAGCTGTGTCAGCCTGGAACAAGCAAATGCTCTTGCGTTGAGCCAAATGTAGCATTGACCCCTCAGAATCTTAGAGCACTTGACACAAACAGAGATCAAATAATTGTTTATGAGGCTTTTCTGAGGTCCATCCATGTTCCTCCTTTCTCTGCAGGCTGAGTGGAGTGCTCTATGTTGCAGACAGAGAGGCTGGCTTTGGTCTGGCCACTCAGGAGCCATGGATTCAGCACGCATCAGTACGAGACAACATCCTGTTTGGCAAAGACTATGATGGCGCCTTCTACCAGGCTGTGATCAAGGCCTGCGCGCTCTCTGATGACCTCAACGTATGATCATGACACCTTCTCTGTTGACTTCTCATCTTCTCTTCTTGTCCACTCTCTCCGTGTTTGTTTTTTCTTAGCTACAGTATTTTTGCATGTTACTGTATATGTCATAAGTTGATCCTTTGTGTAGTTGATTGGGAGACATACACTGTTGGGCCAAAGTCTGAAGGTATCTTGTGGTATCTGGCACCAAAACGTTAGCTGCAGATTTAAGTCCTGGAAGTTGGGAGGTGAAAATGCTGCAGATTAGATTGGAACTCTGTCACTGGTTCATAGTTTGACCTTTCTTGGACCACTGCTGGTCAGCAGTGAGTGCTGCTGACTGGGAACCCCCCCCCCAAGCCTTGATACTCTAATCCAGTCACCTGCCCACAACTTTGTAGCCCTTTTCTAAGTTCCTCAGGTCTTTACACTTGCCCAATCCTCCCACATCCAACACGTTGATGATTGGCTGTAAAAGCTTATCTGTGCGTAATGGTTTCGCTCATCTGTGTATTTACTTTTTTTCTTTGAGTGGTGGACTCCAAAGAAGATGATTGTAGTTCGGTCCAGACTGAGATGCCATTTATGACTTCTGGACAGACATCAATAACATTTTTATGTTTGAATGTTTAAACTTGGTGGCCCTGCAACCGTTTCTGGGCATCACCACAGGTTCAACATTAACCTTTAATAAACACTTAACATAACAATACCCATAACAATGAGCATAGAAGATTTCAATGAAAAATGGGATGCACCTTCGATATTAGTTCATATCTCTATTTCTGTGTATTGTTTGTGTAACTCTGTTTACAGTTATAACAAACTCGTTTTCAGTGTATCATTTGCTCTGTTTCTGTGTTTGCAGGTTTTGCCAAACGGTGACAAGACGGAAGTCGGTGAGAACGGAGTGACGCTGAGCGGAGGACAGAAAGCCCGACTGGCCCTCGCCAGAGCTGTTTACATGGTTAGTCCTGTACAGAAGCCAGCCATCTGTTTCAAGCTCTGAGAGACAAGGCAGAAGAGAGACAAGAAATATACGTGTAATAAATTCTGTTGCATCGATTGCATTGAAGGTAAAGACTGATACCCATGTAATAATACATCAGGTAGTTATTTAAAGATTTTGATTTGATTAACTTATGTTGCTGGTTGTAGACATCTGCCTGTTACTGGGGCTCGTCAGCTGGACTGTCAGCATGTAGGACACCAAAATGACAGTCAACAAATAGACAACAGTTAGACAAATGTCTAAAATGTAGAACATGCCTCTATACGATCATGAAGCAAAAAAAAACACCTAATGTTTGTATATTCAGCAGGTGTGTCACATGGCGCTCTCTCCTTTCATTTTTCTGCCTCACTTCAACACCTTCAGGACAAAGACATCTACCTCCTCGATGATCCGTTGGCAGCAGTTGATACAGACGTGGCTGAACACATCATGAGAAAATGTTTATTGGAGCTCCTCAGGGGAAAGACCATAATCCTTTGCACACACCGCATAGAGTTTGTGAACAAAGCTGACATGGTGGTCCTCATGGACAACGGAACAATAATCAAAACAGGTAGAAACAAAAATATGCATCAGACAGATGGAAATTACACACATTGATTTCATCAGGTTTAGATGTTTTCATCATCTTTGAGGTGGAAATGTACTTGATAGTTTTGATCCAAAAAGCACTGGCTTGATGGGGTTTCCAGCAACATTTTAAATTTTTTAATAACTTGTGTTATTTGAAGGCTTTAAAAACAACTCATTCAATTGAATTGTTTATTCTAAGACACGAGTTATGAATTGTAGTTTTATTGTTATCATTGTTATGCATTTATGAGTTATCATATTATAAAAATGGATTGGTAGTGAGACAAAACAGCTGTAGAAAAACAGCAAATCGGATAGAGTTGTGACTCAATATAGGATTTTTTTTTTATACTTTACTAAGCTTTACATGGAAGATGAAAAAGTAGCAACAGCTCTACCAAGCTGCATTTGTGTAAAATATCATCTGCATTTTTTATTTATTTTGCTTACTAAATTTTTACTAGTTTCAAAGTCCTTGACATTTTTTTCATTGGGTATTTGACAAAGTCTCCAGTTACAAGACACAATAATTTTTGGAACAGGCCCTTTTTTTTTTTTCACCTGCACTATTTGTATGTGTTCAACAGGCACACCAGCAGAAATCCTTCCTTTGGTAGAGGCAGTGCCAAAATTAGAGAAGAATGACTGCACGAAAGAGGAAGGTATGTGTATTTTGGGTTACAACATTAACTAAAACTCAGGGATGATCAAATAGAACTTTTGCACTGTCATCACTTTTAGCCAGACTGAAATATATCAACAAGTATTGGCACCAAACTTTGGACAATATTCTACATCTGCAGACAGTGTGTCCCAATAACTTTGGTGACCCCCTGACTTTACTATAGCACCACCATGAAATTTATATTTTATATTACATATACTGACTGGCTTCCGTGTTGCACAGAGGATGAATCTAAGGACTTTGACGGTTCCCTGATTTTTTTCTGTGGCATCACTAATAGGTCAAAGGTTTTCACTTATCCAGTGAAATATCTAAACGTCTACTTAATGGATTGTCACAATATTTTGTGAAATATCTCAGCGTGTTCCTCCTATAACGAATTGTAACTTTGGTTATTCCTTCACTTTTCCTTTAGCATCATCATCAGATGAAAATTTCAGTTCCTTTTGTTTATCTGCATGATATTCCTGTCAGCCTCAGCTGTACTTCCTCTATTATGGTGAAGTTGCCATACTGATAGGCTATAAACTAAGATGGCAAACATGCTAAACATTTTTCTGCCAAACATTAGCATTGTTATTGTGAGCATGTTGCTTTTGATCATTCAGATCTGCAAGAAAAAAAAAATCATCAGATTGGACCAGAAACCATGAAGGAAATGTCCCGGGGACAGAGGTGCTCAAATATCTCTGCACACAACACACTGCAGATACAGGTCTCTGGTATTCTAAACCAGACCGGCCACAACAAGTTTTATCCCCGTCTCCATCTGTGTTTTGAACCTTTGCCCTGGGACTAGCTGGGTAACAAGTACTTTAAATTGGAGGCAGAAATTTATTTTTTAATATTAGATACAGTGGGTACGGAAAGTATTCAGACCCCTTTAAATGTTTCACTCTTTGTTTCATTGCAGCCATTTGCTAAAATCAAAAAAGTTCATTTTATTTCTCATTAATGTACACTCAGCACCCCATCTTGACAGAAAAAAACAGAAATGTAGAAATTTGTGCAAATTTATTAAAAAAGAAAAACTGAAATATCACATGGTCATAAGTATTCAGACCCTTTGCTCAGTATTGAGTAGAAGCACCCTTTTGAGCTAGTACAGCCATGAGTCTTCTTGGGAATGATGCAACAAGCTTTTCACACCTGGATTTGGGGATCCTCTGCCATTCTTCCTTGCAGATCCTCTCCAGTTCCGTCAGGTTGGATGGTGAACGTTGGTGGACAGCCATTTTCAGGTCTCTCCAGAGATGCTCAATTGGGTTTAGGTCAGGGCTCTGGCTGGGCCAGTCAAGAATGGTCACAGAGTTGTTCCGAAGCCATTCCTTTGTTATTTTAGCTGCGTGCTTAGGGTCATTGTCTTGTTGGAAGGTGAACCTTCGGCCCAGTGTGAGGTCCAGAGCACTCTGGAAGAGGTTTTCTTCCAGGATATCTCTGTACTTGGCCGCATTCATCTTTCCTTCAATTGCAACCAGTCGTCCTGTCCCTGCAGCTGAAAAACACCCCCATAGCATGATGCTGCCACCACCATGTTTCACTGTTGGGATTGTATTGGGCAGGTGATGAGCAGTGCCTGGTTTTCTCCACACATACCGCTTAGAATTAACGCCAAAAAGTTCAATCTTGGTCTCATCAGACCAGAGAATCTTATTTCTCATAGTCTGGGAGTCCTTCATGTGTGTTTTGGCAAACTCTATGCGGGCTTTCATATGTCTTGCACTGAGGAGAGGCTTCCGTCGGGCCACTCTGCCATAAAGCCCCGACTGGTGGAGGGCTGCAGTGATAGTTGACTTTGTGGAACTTTCTCCCATCTCCCTACTGCATCTCTGGAGCTCAGCCACAGTGATCTTTGGGTTCTTCTTTACCTCTCTCACCAAGGCTCTTCTCCCACGATTGCTCAGTTTGGCCGGACGGCCAGGTCTAGGAAGAGTTCTGGTCGTCCCAAACTTCTTCCATTTAAGGATTATGGAGGCCACTGTGCTCTTAGGAACCTTGAGTGCTGCAGAAATTATTTTGTAACCTTGGCCAGATCTGTGCCTTGCCACAATTCTGTCTCTGAGCTCCTTGGACAGTTCCTTCGACCTCATGATTCTCATTTGCTCTGACATGCACTGTGAGCTGTAAGGTCTTATATAGACAGGTGTGTGCCTTTCCTAATCAAGTCCAATCAGTTTAATTAAACACAGCTGGACTCCAATGAAGGAGTAGAACCATCTCAAGGAGGATCAGAAGAAATGGACAGCATGTGAGTTAAATATGAGTGTCACAGCAAAAGGTCTGAATACTTATGACCATGTGATATTTCAGTTTTTCTTTTTTAATAAATTTGCACAAATTTCTACATTTCTGTTTTTTTCTGTCAAGATGGGGTGCTGAGTGTACATTAATGAGAAATAAAATGAACTTTTTTGATTTTAGCAAATGGCTGCAATGAAACAAAGAGTGAAACATTTAAAGGGGTCTGAATACTTTCCGTACCCACTGTATATGACCTTTAGATTTTATGATTTAATATTAATGTGATGTTCTTAAACTGGATTTATTTATGATGCTTAATATGCTTGGTGACTGATTTGTTTGTTTGCTTGTGTGCACTGGTACGCTATTCTCAGAAGAAGCTCCTAACAGAAAAATAAGGTTGTTTGAATTAAAGACCCATGCTGGCATCAGCATTCAGCTCAAGGCACCGCTGTGCCTATTTACTGAACTGCTGGCATGTCTACAGACTCTTAATATTTTTTTTATTAACAACATGGACAATAAATCAGACGTAGCAACTTCTTGTCTTATCGCTCCATTTCTGTTACAAATATTTAGGAAGTCTCCCTTTTCAATAAGTTTTCATTTCAGCAATTTTACAAATTTCATTTAAAAAGCTGGCTCAGAAATGCTCCATAACAGTTTCATCTTTTCAAATGCTACTGACTATTTATGTTATCTTGTATTGCTGTTGAAAAATCGGACAAACCTCTTTTCTTTTTTTTCCCCTCGCAACCAGACGTTGTGGAGCAGGATGAGGAGGTGGCGTGTTTACCCCTCGATCTCTGCGTGGATGATGATCCAGACCTGTTGGGGGAAGAGCAGAAGCAGGTGGGAGGGCTGACGTGGAGAGTGTACCGGACCTACTGGGTCGCTGTGGGCGGAATGCTGGCCACCTCCATCTTAATGTCTTTGCTCTTCATGCAAGGTTTGGAATGACCACACTGCTTCTTAGAATGGTGTGAGGGAGGGAGGGAAGGAGGAAGGGAGGAAGTGACTGACTGAGTTGACCCTCAGCAGATTTTTCACATCATGTAAACACCTCAAGACTTTGTTCACACTGCAGCTGAAATACTGTGATGCTCTTTTTTTTTTTACTCAATTAGTTATGTATTACATTTATACATTTTGTTTATTTCTGTTGTCCATCACATATTTGTAGACAGCAATTACTCAAAAGTCAAACATTAAACAAGATAATCCAGTATCTATTATAACAAAGTATACACAGAAATAAAAAAAATAAAAAAATCTAATGGCTTTGTTAAGTAATTTTCTCAGGTTAATGATGTGAAATTTACTACATCAGTCACCTGACAACATCTATGGCCTTCTATTTAAAACGCTGCACTGCTTTTAATAACTTTATACGTATTTACAAAATGCCAGAGTTTATTCAAAAGAAAGAATTTGTGCTGTAAACTATTAGTATTTTGTTTGTTTTAACCACCACTTTCGTATTCTTGGGTGTGTATTTTGTCCAAAAAAAAAGAAAACTAGACTCATTTTAACATTGTGCTCCTTTTTTTTTTCCTTCAATTTTGTGATTTAGCGTCTAAGAATGTGTCCGACTGGTGGCTGTCCCACTGGATTTCAGAGCTGAACAACAATGGTTCCACCAGGATTAATGGTTCTTTTTCAGAAGCTTTCAGCTCAACGCACCTGCTGCTTTTCTCACCTGGCGGGCTAATGTGAGCTGACCAGTCAGCAATTTTTTTTATTAAATTCTATGAATTTATGTTTTGTGATAGAGACCATTATAATTTCACAATACATTTGACAACAGTAAGATTTATATCCAAATAGGTTTGGAACATTTGGATTTTGTTAAAATCAATTGAGTTAACAAAGTATTAGAAACACCTCTCAGTATAACCGTGTACAGTTCAACAGCACCACACTTTACGACGAGCTTTAAAATTAATAACAAATGAAATGTATACTCTTTATGAAGGAAGGGTTATTTTGCCAGGCTGTTGTATTATATTTAATACTTTACCTGTCAGTGGTTTTCATGTCATGGTTGATTGGTGTATATTCCACTGGTATAACTAACACCATCATCCATTATCTGTGAAAGCTTATAATTACTTATAAAAATGCAGTTATTACAGTTATTGTAATTTAACTTAGAAAAGGCAAGCATAGAAACAAACAGATTATTGTTGTACTCTGAAGTACCTTTTTTTTTGCTAATGGTTTTCTTCCTGTCCTTTTTCAACCACTTCACTGAAATGAAATATTCACATCTACCCATCCAGATCTCCTCTGTCCTCTATGCAAATGTTCCTCTCCAACAACATGACCTTGGATGTCAAGTTTTACCTGACAGTTTACAGCTCCATTGCCGCGGCCAACACTGTCTTCACTGCCCTCCGAGCCTTCCTCTTTGCCTACGGAGTCATTTGTGCCGCCTCTGTCATCCACAACAGACTTCTGGATCGGGTTCTTAAGGTGCGTCATCTGCTATTTGTGCAGCCAAGCCCCTGTCAGCTTGGGCCGGCAGTCAGAGCTGAGCAGAGCAGCCTGAGATTTTATTAGGTTTGACAGCAGCAGCTGAAGGTTAGAAGCAGGCTGATGACTTATAGGTTGGCAGTGTGAAACTGTGGATGAGCCGACTGGAGGATGTGTTCTGTTTTTGCCAATATGCTAGCAATTTTGTTTTTCCTGCTTTAAACCTGCATCAACCTTTTTTGCCCACTTGGTGGCAGCAGAAACAGGCTGTGAACTGAACATTGACACATTATCGCCTTATAATGACGATTTATTGAATGAATAGTTCCTTATCTACACATTCAGCAGGTACAGCACCAACATAAGCTTTTATTTGGAGTTGGGTTGAAGTTCAATTTTCCCCCTGTTTTTAGAAATGTTGTGGTTTCTTCCAATTTGACCAGATGGAAATATGTCACAAAGTTAATGACATGCAAAAGTGGCATATAATTTTATGGAGAGAGAAAGAAAGGAGAGGAGAGGTAGTCAGGGCATCATGGGAGGTCCCCGGGCAGCTAGCAGCAATACTATGGGATAGTTTAAGGTCTGAGCCAGCTCTAACTATGAGCTTTACCAAAAAGGAACATTTTTAGCCCAATCTTACTAGTAGAGAAGGTGTCTCTGCCACCCGAATCCAAACTTTCTGAGTGTAAAGCATATTATTGTGATAATATGGTACTATGAGGCTTTTAAGATATGATGGAGCATGGTAAATAAAGATTTTGTATCGAAGGAGAACGATTTTAAACTCTATTGTAAAATCAATTACAGTGAGCCAGTGAAGTGACGCTGAATCCCATCTGTACTCGTATCATACTGCTAATAAGAAATTTCCATAGTCCAGCCTAACCGTAACAAATGCGTGGACCAGTTTTTCAGCTTCGCTCTGGAGACCGGATATTCTTAATTCTGACAAATTTTGTGCATGTGAAAGTAGTCGGTCTCAGAGACTTGCTTTATGTGGGAATTAAACAACATATTCTTGTCCCAAATAACTCGAGTTCTGGAGATAAAGGCGATGCCATCCAGTGTTACTATATGGTTTGAGCTTCTGAGGTTTTTGGGGCCAACTACCATAACGTTTTCTCTGAATTTACTAGTGTAAAGTCCTCCAGGCCTTTGTCTTCAAGACATACATGAAGTGAGACTGATTTGTTTCATCTGGCTTCATAAATAAATATAGCTGGAGCTTTCGTCTGCATAGAAATGAATATTTATGCAGTGCTTCCAAATAATATTGCTTACGAATAGCGAGTATAACTTGAAACGTATCAGGCCTCGTACAGAATTCTGTGGAATTCTATGACTAATAGTGTGCATGGAAGAGTCATCGTTAGCATTAACAAATTGGAATATATCATATAAATATGATGATGAGCCCAATAAAAAGCAGTTTAGACATCTACAGTGGGTACGGAAAGTATTCAGACCCCTTTAAATTTTTCACTCTTCGTTTCATTGCAGCCATTTGCTAAAATCAAAAAAGTTCATTTTATTTCTCATTAATGTACACTCAGCACCCCATCTTGACAGAAAAAAAACAAATGTAGAAATTTGTGCAAATTTATTAAAAAAGAAAAACTGAAATATCACATGGTCATAAGTATTCAGACCCTTTGCTCAGTATTGAGAAGAAGCACCCTTTTGAGCTAGTACAGCCATGAGTCTTCTTGGGAATGATGCAACAAGCTTTTCACACCTGGATTTGGGGATCCTCTGCCATTCTTCCTTGCAGATCCTCTCCAGTTCCGTCAGGTTGGATGGTGAACAGCCATTTTCAGGTCTCTCCAGAGATGCTCAATTGGGTTTAGGTCAGGGCTCTGGCTGGGCCAGTCAAGAATGGTCACAGAGTTGTTCCGAAGCCACTCCTTTGTTATTTTAGCTGTGTGCTTAGGGTCATTGTCTTGTTGGAAGGTGAACCTTCGGCCCAGTCTGAGGTCCAGAGCACTCTGGAAGAGGTTTTCTTCCAGGATATCTCTGTACTTGGCCGCATTCATCTTTCCTTCAATTGCAACCAGTCGTCCTGTCCCTGCAGCTGAAAAACACCCCCATAGCATGATGCTGCCACCACCATGTTTCACTGTTGGGATTGTATTGGGCAGGTGATGAGCAGTGCCTGGTTTTCTCCACACATACCGCTTAGAATTAACGCCAAAAAGTTCAATCTTGGTCTCATCAGACCAGAGAATCTTATTTCTCATAGTCTGGGAGTCCTTCATGTGTGTTTTGGCAAACTCTATGCGGGCTTTCATATGTCTTGCACTGAGGAGAGGCTTCCGTCGGGCCACTCTGCCATAAAGCCCCGACTGGTGGAGGGCTGCAGTGATAGTTGACTTTGTGGAACTTTCTCCCATCTCCCTACTGCATCTCTGGAGCTCAGCCACAGTGATCTTTGGGTTCTTCTTTACCTCTCTCACCAAGGCTCTTCTCCCACGATTGCTCAGTTTGGCTGGACGGCCAGGTCTAGGAAGAGTTCTGGTCGTCCCAAACTTCTTCCATTTAAGGATTATGGAGGCCACTGTGCTCTTAGGAACCTTGAGTGCTGCAGAAATTATTTTGTAACCTTGGCCAGATCTGTGCCTTGCCACAATTCTGTCTCTGAGCTCCTTGGACAGTTCCTTCGACCTCATGATTCTCATTTGCTCTGACATGCACTGTGAGCTGTAAGGTCTTATATAGACAGGTGTGTGCCTTTCCTAATCAAGTCCAATCAGTTTAATTAAACACAGCTGGACTCCAATGAAGGAGTAGAACCATCTCAAGGAGGATCAGAAGAAATGGACAGCATGTGAGTTAAATATGAGTGTCACAGCAAAGGGTCTGAATACTTATGACCATGTGATATTTCAGTTTTTCTTTTTTAATAAATTTGCACAAATTTCTACATTTCTGTTTTTTTCTGTCAAGATGGGGTGCTGAGTGTACATTAATGAGAAATAAAATGAACTTTTTTGATTTTAGCAAATGGCTGCAATGAAACAAAGAGTGAAACATTTAAAGGGGTCTGAATACTTTCTGTACCCACTGTATATTTGGCTAAGACGCCTGGATCTAGAGTACGCTTTTTAAGTAGAGGTATAAGTTTCTGTAACATAAATTAAATCAATTTGATGATCAGCTATGACATCATTTACCAACAGAGATTTAGATGAAAGAGGTCCAATATGTAATTGTCCTTATTTTGTGTTGTTTATATTTTTTTTGTGGATAACTCCTCTTGTGTAGATTTTTGATTTGCTTATTTTTTGTATTCAGGGGGCAGACGGTCTCTGTAAGGGTTTGGGGGATTACGGTTGTAACGAAATTGCAGAAAAGCGTGTCGACTGCCTCCTGGAGTTATGAAACATGAGGAGCTCTTTCAGGAACTTCCGGTTCCCCCAGAAGTGAAGTGAAAAACTCCCTCTTCAGCGGTCTGGGGGAGGTTTCCCACTCTTTTTAACAATTTGATTAGAGCAGCTGAAAGAATTCAAGAAATACATTTTTTCCCACCTTTAACATTTGTGGTTAATTTGAAAATTAAGTAATAGTTTGCTAAAATCATAATTTTCTGTTTGTGTGCCAGGCGACAGTGACCTTCTTCGATACCACCCCTTTGGGCCGTATACTCAACCGTTTTTCCTCGGACTTGTACAGTGTGGACGACAGCCTGCCGTTCATCCTGAACATCCTTTTGGCAAACATTTTCGGCCTGCTGGGCATGCTGGCGGTGATAAGCTACGGCCTCCCCTGGGTCCTGGTGCCTCTGCTCCCCCTGGCTCTGCTCTACTACCGTACACAGCACTTCTACAGACATACCTCTCGCGAGCTGAAGCGCTTGTGCAGCCTCACCTTGTCACCCGTCTACTCGCACTTCTCTGAAACTCTGACTGGGCTGGGAACCATCAGGAGCAGCGGCAGCTCTGCCAGGTGAGAGACAGCAAAGAACTTTTTAAAGTTCAATGCATACCGAATTATCCTATAGCAGTTAAAAAGTGTCTGATAAGAATATAACTGTTGAATTTTTATTTTATTCTGCGCCTAAAGTATAATCCTTGAAATCTTTATGAAAGACTACAAATGTGTACTTTCCAGGACATTTTACAGTTGCAAAATAAGCTGCTCTCTTCAAAAGGAGACCCTGTTTTTTCATGACCTCATACATCTTTTGCAATTTTGTTCATACTAATGTGCTCAAATATACACTTGGTTAATATATCTGATGATAAGTGCAGACAAATAAAGTTCTGGTACGTTTATTGTTCAACCCAAGATCAGATTGTCAACGTTTATAATTGGAACAATTTTCCCACATTTTTAGTGTCATTGACATTTATAGCAATCATAGTAAGATTGTTTAAAACATGTTTTACTGGACATATACTGTACAAGATATGAAGAGGGTAAGGATTTGTTAAATGCTAAAATTATGAAGACATAGTCAAAAATATTCACATTGTGTTCCTGCATGAATCATTGGTTCTCAGCTATTTTTCTCTTTTCTTTTAAAACCCGAGAAATTTTTTTAAATCACAAATACATATCTCTCAACAAGTCACATGTGCTTTGGATTGACTAGATAACTTCTTTTATCATCGAAACCACACTTGTCAAAACTATTTAAAAATGCTGTACACTATGACAAAACAAAAACATACTGGATGACAAAAAATGACAAATAATCAAAATGAAACATCTGCATATTCTTTCCAGAACTTCTGACACAGGTGACTTCAATTATACTTTACATATAATTTAGCAAAAACCTGGATCTCCACAGATGCCATCCCTCGTACCACAGTCATAGAGTAGCTCGCTGCACACAATACTAAAGGAACTGTTTTCTGTTGTTTCAGGTTTGAAGACGAGAGCGCCAAGCGTCTGGAGCAGAACCAACGCTGCCTGTTTCTTAGCAATGCTGCCATGCAGTGGCTGGACATCCGCCTGCAGCTGATTGGTGTTGCTGTGGTGACAGGTCTCGGGTTGATTGCTGTCATTCAGCACCAGTTTAGTTCTGTTGATTCAGGTGAGACAACAGCTGCATTTGATGGCCGTGCACCAGTATATCAGATATGACATGCAGGATTTAATAATGAGCTGCATTGTTGATGTGTTGCTGGTTTTGTTGTTCCTGTCAGGTCTGGTGGGTTTGTGCCTATCTTACGCTCTGTCCGTCACATTGCTGCTATCTGGCCTCATATTCAGCTTCACACAGACTGAAATGCAGCTGGTGAGCGTGGAGCGAACTGTGGAATACTCCACGGACCTGCCAACCGAGCCACAGCTTCAGAACACGCAGGTCAGACACACAAACGGATAGTGATATTAACGTAACGTCAGGTTTCACTTTATCTTTTTTCTAGAGCGCCTGACTGTAGCTCATGACCTTCTTCAGTGAGTGAAACTTGCTTTTTGGTCACAATAAAACCGGTAGGGTCACTAGCATATCCAATGGAGAAGATCATCCCTGCATAGATTTAGGTTACAACCCTTGTCTTCCAAAATACAAACATGCTTTATCATAAATATCATCTAATCTAAGATTAGAAAAGTTTAAGTACTGCTGTTGCATTAAATTGGTACTCTAACACTGCTTCACCAACTTTGTGGCATGGAGAATTAGCATAATTCCAATGCCATCAGGGAGGCATCTGACCAACCATTTTCATCCACGAGAAGAACAAGGAGTTGTGCAGCAGATGACGTCCCACAGAGCACCGATCTCCACATCATGGAGTCAGTCTGGGATTACATGAAGAGAGAGATTTTTTTTTTTCCTGATTAACACATCATAACCATTTCAAGATTCTGCACTTGTTCTGACTTTTTCTGACTCATTGGAAAATAGCCGCATAGCAATGTTAGTGGTCAGAAAACTCCAGAGTGCTTTTATTGTTGTTGATACATGTGTGAATACTGATGGACACCCAGTGATATTTGTAGTTGTGGCCACACCTTTGGAAGGCTTCAGTGACTCTGCTTTGCTCTTTGACTGTTATCAGTGTGACACAAATTCTGATATTTACTGTTAATTTACATCAAATAAACATGTTAGGCTAGTCTTCCAAGAAACTAATCATGGAAAATGAAATATTTTTGCTAAATTTGTGAACAATTTCTGCAAATGTGTTTACTGTTTATGTAGCAATCTCCAATTTGTCAGTGTTGCTTCTTTACCATTGGCACCTCACCCTCTCTATTTTGATAGCTACCCCCTTTGTGGCCTGAACAAGGCTGGTTGGAATTCCGCAACGTGGCATTGGCCTACAGGGAGGGCCTTCCTAATGCCCTGGATGGAGTGAGTGTGATGGTGCGACCTGGGGAGAAAATAGGCATCGTGGGACGTACGGGGTCTGGCAAGTCCACGATGTTCCTGGCCCTGTTTCGCATGGTTGAGCTCACCCAGGGTCAGATCATCCTGGATCAGCTAGACATTGGCACTGTGGGATTGTCTCAACTTAGGTAGGCCTGAAATTGGTGGTGGATAACATTTGGAAAAAGAAGTACATGACAAAGTGAGCTAACACGGACAAATCAACACATTTTGATAGATAACCATTGCTTTCCTTTCATTCTCCAAGTCCCGTACAGTATCATAAAAGCAGTCTGTTAAAACTGTTATGTGCTGTTGACCCCCTCTGCAGGTCCAGGTTAGCTATTATTCCTCAGGACCCCTTTGTGTTCAGCGGGACCATCAGGGAGAATCTGGATCCCTGTGGGCGACACCTGGACCAGCAGCTGCTGGATGTCCTGGACCAGTGCCATCTCAGCACTGTGGTCAGCAGAATGGGTGAGTTGTTGACAAACTGAGACAATGACCTTGAGATGACAGTTAATTAAGCATGAGCAGAAAAGCAAGAGTGATGTTTCTCAGGCTAAGGTGTGTCTGTTTTAAAACCACCTGACTCAAAGAGGATAATTCGACCCCTTTAATATTCCCGTCTGGTCACATGAGCAATTGCTTTCTAGTTGATGGTTGACATTCTGAGAGTTATGTTTCATATTGTTACATAATTGTCTTTGTTGTTTTTTTCCCTCTCCTCTTGTTTTCTTGTGTTTATTTATTTGTTAAATGCTTTATGCACCATTCCTTGCATAGTTTTATTCAAAAAAGCTTAAATTGATACATTGGCATGAACAAAGGATGATCATGGAATTAGGCAGCCTCTAATGTCTTTTGTGTATATGATTGTGAATGCCAGGTGGTCTGGATGCTGAGGTGGGAGAGAGAGGAAAATGCTTCTCTATGGGGCAGAAACAGCTGTTGTGTCTGGCCAGAGCTCTGTTGACACAGGCCAAGGTAGGACATAAGTTGTGGTCATTATACTGTGACCACAACACAGATTGTCACTCACATCGTGCCTGTTTAAATGCAGTACACTCACTGGCCACTTAATCAAGTACTTTACTACCACTGGGTTGGACCTCCTTTTGCCCTCAGAACTGCCATGGCATAGATTTAACAAGGTGCTGGAGACATTCCTCTGAGATTTGTATCCATATTGACATGATCGCATCACACAGTTGCTGCGGATTTTCAGGCAGCGCCTTCATGATGTGAATTTCCTGTTCCACCACATGCTAAAGGGGCTCTGTTGGATTGAGATCTGTAGAGACCATTTGAGTTCCAGTTCACGAAACCAGTCTGAGATGATATGAGCTTTGTGTCATGCCATTTCCTGTTGAAAGTAGCCAGTGGAATACACTGTAGCATAATATAAATGTATTTTATGACGTATTTAATTTGCACTCGTGTTAGAAGGGTCCGATACTGGACAAGTTATGTATAAAAATAAAAATCAGTCAATAATAATCTGAAACATGAATTCTCATCAGAAATCGAATCCTTCCATATACTCAGAAAAGTATCACTTCAACAACATTTAGGTCTAATTGAGGTTATTTATTGAATATACAAATATATGAATAACGTGAATATGGTATTGCGTGAACGTGATGAATATAATGAGATAACAAGTATACCAGAAACAAACTTTTACTTAGTAGTGAAATGAAAGAGGGAATATTGAAGGTGGAACTAAAGTGAATAAAGGTTTTGGAAAATAATTTAGGAGTTTAGGAAGCTATTGATACATCACCCATTTGATCAAAGATACCGTACTGTACATACATACTGTTGATGGAGATCACAGAACTGGAGAGTCCCGTCGTTGTTCTGCCTGTGACCTGTAGTCAGGCCTGGGGTTCATAAATCCCTCAGCGGTCCCGGCAAGGTTTGACAGGCTCAGGGGAGTACCGGTGAATGGTCGATTTGGGTGAAGACAACTTTGCTTGGGTGATGTCTGGACAGCTCAGAATGACAAAAAGATAGCTTCCAGGCTCAAAACATAGATAGCTAACTGCAGTTGGCCAGATTACAGTCTCAATAAAAATTATTCACTGGGAAACTACAAAAACTGAGTAAAATGAATCTTGCAGAATGCTTGATTTTCAAAGTAACTGATGGCACTTGTTCTTCCTTGGCTTTCAACAAAAAGGTTGTGAGCTTTGAGTTACAGAGTATGCTGCTTTGTAAGAAAAATATATGTAACAAAATGAAAGACTGCGGTAACGACAAAGACTGAGCATCAACAGAACAAAAATGAAGATGAAAAAAAACAAAGACGAAAACTAAGACTGTAAGACTGAAACACAACATTACTAAAGACTAACATTACATTGATTGCACAACACTAACATGACTCTAACTGCTGGCTGCATCCAGGGTCTGTGTGGTTTTATGACCCATGGCCTTTGAAGAGGGTGTCTGCTTTATCAGACCTCCCCTGGGTGATTTTGGAGAAAAGTCTCAAATTGAGAACACAATAATAAATAATAATAATAAAAAAAATTTGGTTCTGGTTCATATCAAGATTGATTGCAGGACATCACACTTGCCTTACGGACACTAGTCTGAGAAGAGCTCACAAAGTAATTTGGTCACACTGACAGAGAGGATGTAGGGGAGACAGAGGTGATGGTCCATCCATGCTCTTGGTACATTCGTTAGTCCGGTCAGAAATGGAGATTGTCATTTTGACAGCTAAAGTTCCTAAAAGGTGATAAAAGTGATTTAGATCCTGGGAATGTTTAAACTAGAAGGGGTTTTATGGGAAGGTTTGTACCAGGTCTACACCTGTGGTCCTGAGGGAGGGGGGGAGTCAGACAGCATGGCATCTTTGAATGAAGGGTTGTAGGCTGCTTGACCTGGAGAAAGGAAATGTTTGGGTCTGTCCGCCACAACACTGTGCCCATAAAGGCACGGATATGGTCAACAACAATACTCAGGTAGGCTGTTGCATTTAGATGATGCTCAATCGGTATTAAGGCGCCCAAAGTGTGTCAAGAAAACATTCCACACACCATTACTCCAGCAGCAGCCTGAATTGTAATACAAGACAGTAAGACAGTAAGTTTTTCATATTATTTCTGCCAAATTCTCACCCTACTATCTGAAGGTTGCAGCGCAAACAGAACAAACAAACAAAATTGCAGCGTTGACTGCAGCGTCTGTTTCCAATAAATACCTCTCGATTTTAACATCGGAACATAAGATGCTGTTTTCCCATCATTGCAGGTCCTGTGTATTGATGAAGCCACAGCGAGCGTTGATCAGAAGACCGAAAAACTGCTGCAACAGACCATCAGAGAAAAATTTCAAGACAAAACTGTACTCACTATCGCACACAGGTAGAATGTTTTCTCATTCAAATGTCTTGAAAAGTAATTTTTTTTGCCCAGAGTTCAGAATCTCATGCAGTAATATCTGCAGTAAAGTATTTAAGGATGTTAAATTTCAGACAAACAGACTTTTGAGTTCTAGAAATTTAGGTAAGATTGTAGCTTTTAAAAAAAAAAAAATTATGATATAAAATTTCCGAATTAAACACTTAATTCTTTGCTGTTTGTTTCACCAGGATCAACACAATCATGGACTGTGACCGGGTGCTTGTGATGCATGCTGGGAAGGTGGTGGAGTTTGACACCCCTCATGCTCTCTGCCAAACTGATGACTCCATCTTCCACAGATTGGTTGGTGATGGAGGAAAATGAGATGACCAAAAGACACTGTAAGGAGGGAATTTGGTCCAAAGTCTGAAGATGCGCTACGTTTTTACATTCTCCTGGACGGGTTTGCTGAGAACTCGCTGCCTTTTAAAGCACCATCAGGCTTCACACATGACAACTTTTACATTACAAACTGAAAACTTTGTTGAATGTGGTGAATGTCTCGTGCAAGGGCTCATGTACCAGCTGTTTGGACTCAGAAGTGAGAGTATGGGCTGACGGATATCTTTTTATGTTTTAGTGATGCTCTTTAAAATGTTTAGATTTTTATTGCTGAAATCGTATTGATTGGATTTGTCCTGAATTCCAGAATTTTCTTTCATGATATGGTAAAAACTACATTTCCCTTAAAATATGTTTTTGCCTGCTTGATTGCATTTTTAAATCCCCCAAATAATTAACATAAACAATATTGTAAATCAATTGGCAACTTACACATGACCTTCATCTTCTGTTTCTCAGAATTAATTTGGGCTCGGGTTTATGCAGAAGGAGATATTCTACTTAGGTGTCATTAACAATCACAGCACAGACAGTTCTTAGCAAAACATGCATAGACAAACAGTCCTGCTAGCTATTGCTATGGGTTCTCTGTACAACGTAATTCCGCAAAGCAGAATATATAGATCTAAATTTTCCTAAATCATTTTAGGAACTGAATTGAAAAGGGAATTTGCATTACTTGAAGGTTAGGCTGTGCATACTACTTCCTCCGAGCATTTACGGAGCTTTTTTTTTTTTATTCTATTATTATTTTAAATGCACTAATTTGTTTCATGCCTTTATTTGTTTAAACTTTACACTCTGCAACCTCTGTAATTATTTTTCCTGTTTCCATTTGAATGAAAAGCACACTAGCTTCAATAGCTGTATACAGAAAGCGGATTAGCCAGAGGCTAAAATCCAGCTTTTCTTAATATTTGTCTTCTACTGAAGAAACACAAGGCCATTTTTGTAACCAGAGGGATCTGTCATTCAGCAGTCACTCATGAACAGGATTAAATCTTACTGCAGGTTCTTGTCTGTCTTTAATTTTCTGAGTTTCTGAGGTTATTTACAAGTGATACATTTTTCCAAACTGGTGTTAACATCAAACTGTTCAGGCAAGTTACATCTGTAAAGAACCGTTGGAAAAATTACTCAAGAGGCTTGGTTCAAAATCAAACACATCGGGCATTTTATTCTTGCAAGAAGGAGCAACTACATGCACCCTCAAAGAGAGGTGTCCAGCAGTGCTCCCCCCAGCAGTTCTCCAGCAGGGCTCCAGCAGTTCTCTACAGCAGGGCTCTCCCCAGCAGTTCTCCAGCATGGCTTTCCAGCAGTCCTTCTTCAGCAGTCCTTCTTCAGCAGTCCTTCCAGCAGGGCTCGCCCCAGCCTGGTTTCCCCCAGCAGTCCTCTCCTCCGCCGTCCTCGTCTTCCGTTCTCCACTAGTCCTCTTCCTTAGGGCAGCTTTTATACAGTTGACAAACGGTTGACAGTCACCTCCATTCCCTTTGTATCTGTTTTCGTATGGTCGTACAGAGTTGGTTGTAGGTCACAAGATAAGGACACAGGGGAGTCATCAATTAGATGCACTTGCAAATAAGACAGAAAACAAAGGAAACTTTTCGGAGCCTGCTTGACAAGAGACTTTCCGGAGCCACAATGCAAACAAGAGGAAGAGACAAATCCTTTTTTTCCATCAAGAACACACATACTAATCATCATATTTGTTAAAAGAATGTCATTAATGCATTTTATTTGACTAAACAGCTCACAGTTTATTGTAATGGAAGAACTACAGGAATTGCATCAGATTTTCACATCAAATGTTTGACATTTTTGGGTTTAAAAAATGAGTCAAACAATTACTGTATGAAGAAAATGGTTGCTTGCATTGATCAAATCGATTGACTCACTACAGGTCTACTGTTAACCATGAATAAAATTTAGATATGAATACTGATTAAAAGAACAAGCTAACTTTTTTGAATTTACCACTGGTGTTGCTACATGCACTGCTGTCATACTGAATTTACCCAGGGCCATAGAATGTGATTATGTGCATTATGACACCACATTTACATGCGAATGTTTTATTTTGAAGGTTTTTTGTTTTTAATTGTTTTATTTTTTTGTGTCAAAATCAAAATTAAAAAAACTACAGTTAAAGTTTTTTTTTTTTTTTAATGATTACCGTATTTTTCGGACTATAAGGCGCACTTAAAATCCTTAAATTTTCTCCAAAATTGACAGTGCGCCTTATAATCCAGCGGGCCTTATGTATGGTTACTTGTCGTGCTTATTGATCGATTTTATGTGGTACAATGCGCTCAAAAATCTGTCGAAATGTGTAAGTACGACTTTGGTAAGCAACGAAGCCGCTCCGCTCGATGGATATTCGGAGCATTACGGTACGCTGTGTCACGACCTGATCGGCCCGTAACAGGAATGTAATGTCTGAACTAAAAGTGCATTCATGTGAGGCAGCCCGCGCCCGGAGTATGCGTTAGCTACAATAAACCAGTCAGAGAACAGTATTTAGTACGCTTACCCCCTCCACTTTTTATACGTAATAGTTACTGTGCTTCAACATTATATTACAGTACATTTGTGTGTACGTAAAAGGACTCCAAAAATGGTACCTGTTAAGAGGCATGCTTACGAAACGGGTTTCAAACTCCAAGCAATTAGCTACGCAGCAGAACATGGGAATAGAGCAGCCGCCAAAGAATTCAACATCAATGAATCAATGGTACGGAAGTGTTGTTACAACTGAGTTGAATAAAGTTTGATTTACCAGACTGTTGTTTTGCTTAATGCGCTTTATAATCCGGTGCGGTTTATGTGTGAACATAGACACGTTAATTCACAGTGCGCCTTATAATCCGGTGCGCTTTATAGTCCGAAAAATACGCTAAACTAAAAAAAAATATATTATTTTTTTTTATAATTGTTCCATGGCCGTAAAAACTGTTGTCCCTCCTATTATATTTCTATTATAAGAACACTTTGTTCTTATATCATGCCAGAGGCCATCTGGAGCCACAGTTGTACCTTTCCAGATATGATTATATAATTACAATGAGAATGAAACTGAACTCTCTTTTCTTTCTACCAGATTCACACAGACGACCGGCTTTGTTCCCAACAAGTGACTGTAATCAGGGTGACTCATTTGGTAAACGCCCGCCATTTACCAAATGAGTCACCCTTGGCTCAGGTCAGTATTTTTCTCATGTCAACACACCTACCATGTTGTCAGGGACAGTGTTACATTTATGTTTTTTGCATGTTTTAACTACTGAAAGTCAAGGTTTAGACTTTCATGGCTTTAACTTGTGTGTCGTTGTGCTATTTCCATGTGCACTTAGGAAAATATGTGTTAATGTATGAGCAACGCACAGAGATAGAAGTTCTGCGGTTGTCTGCATTGATTGTTGTGTTTGTGTACAATATGTGCTACATGCGTGTGGTTTTCAAGGTGTGTTAGCATGAGGGTGTGTGATGTGAATGTGCATGATTGTGTCTGTTTACGGTTAATGGACGAAGGGCGTTTGAGGTGGAACCTGTTTATCTGCTTCAAGTTGAGCATTTGTCCAACTGACTGTTGCTCCTCTTCTCATTCACAACACGCAGAGCAAACAGCATGGACTGATTGCTCTGTAGTGAAACTTTACAACACAACTTCAACAACACAGAATCCAGATGATAAGCTGCCTGATGGAACCAGAGGTCAGTTCTGAAGTTCTTATTGTTTTTCTTCTGCTTGTTGATGACTTCTTAAGGTGCAGGATTTGGGTTGGTTGCATTTTAGTTTCAGTTGCCACCATGCAGGTAGTTTCTGTCAAACCAGTACCTTAGCACGTTGAGATATGCATGCCTTTTTGCACATGTTTTAATAAGCTCTTAGCATGTTATTTTTAACCAGCATGTATTACATTTCAATAGATGCACCTATTTGTGGAAAAAAATAAGAGCGAGTTTACAGTTTTTCTTTTGAATGGTGTTCCTTTTCTTTCCCATATGCAAAGTCCAGTTTCATCTTGATTAGAGCTAAAAGATTCCTGGCGTCTGTTGTTTATTCTCACACTGTCCCACACTTGGATCATTGCGCAAACTAATTATTATTAGAAACTACAAAACCTCTGCTCCTGTCAAGTTTCTAATGTGCTGATGGTCCCTGATTTTGTATTGCGAATAAAACCAAAAGATATCTGTGGAGCAGTTTTTGGTTAATGACTAGGTTGTATATCAGGCGCTTCCTTTGCTCAAATGTCATTTGGAACTGCGTGATTATATGAATTAAATGCAAAAAATCTGATGTTTTAGTGTTGATAACACGTTCATTCAGAAACATGATGCAAAAAACACAAACTTGACATACCTAAACATTAAAACTACACTTTCTTATTCAATGGAGGTTTTTTGCCATATTATATTTAGGGTTTTGATCAACTGAAGATTATTATTATATCAATGTTCTCACTTTTTGTGTAATTGTTAGAATAAATAAAAAACAAATAATATAAATCTGTGACGTTATTTGCTTTATGATTTGACTGAATCAAATCATAAAATATGTCATTTTGAGATGGTTAATAAATATCATATGCTATTGAGATAATCCAGAGATAAATAATGTAGTCTCAATTTGGTCTTTATTTCCTGATTACACTATATTTGTTGCGCCTGTTTAATGGCACATTAATGCTGTGTTTATAGTGCAATGCATAAATGCACATTCGTCTTTTAAATAGTACACATGTAGATTGAAATTAAATTTGAAAGTCCCAAAGGACTTTTTATTTGAATTTTCATATTTTTTTTTTATATGTAGAGTTTAAAATCTGTGGTGTTGTAGAATAAAGCACCGTTTCGTTCATCTAGCTCACCCTTGGGCATCTCAGAACTTGATAGAACATTATGTCTTTGCCAGGATTTCTATATTAGAAAGCAGTGGGTGTGGTCACTTTGACTTTGCTTTCAAATGGGAAACACCAAAACACAGAACACTTGTTTGCAGCATTCTTGATAAACCTGTTCATGGTTTTCCTTCATGACGACCCAACAGCTCCAAGGCCATAAATTGAATACCTGAGATGTGCCTGCTCTAAACATGGGTGCCACTCGTCTAAGTGTGTACAGTATAGTAATAAATAAACTGATGCCCTTTCTTTGTAGTCTCAACATTTTGTGCTGCTTTCAGCACACATCCTTCCTTAATTGAATTAAGTCTTAAAAAAGGGAGATAAGAGGAAAATATACCTTAAAAAGTTTTTTCTTGAAACACAAAATGTTAATTTATTTGTACATATTTTTTCATTGTCTCTTTACTGTTTCTGCTGCTAAACATTGCTTTATTTTCTAAAGTTACGCTTGCATTTTTTTGTTTACAGCAACACTAACTGTAACAAAATAATACAAGTGTTTGCCCAAACACATTTCTTTTATAGGTTTGCTCACAACCAAAGATTTTTCTTTTGCATTTCTTGTTCTCGCCTTTCAAAGGCCTACTGGGAGACATAGTTTGCAGGTGTTGATTAATGTATAATGACTGAAAAATTATTTATCTTTTTTCTCTTGTCAAAAATGTTGTGATAGTTTGCAGTTCCCTCATAATTTTCAAATGTGTTGGGATTTGTTAGAAACACTTGAACTCCCTCTACATTGTCAACCAACATAAATGAATTGTTAATTTGGGAGAACCGCGATACTACAGATGGTTGGGTTTTCTATTGACCAAGATTTTTAGTTAATATGAGAGAGGTGTTTCTTACTCCATGTCTTAGAAATCTTTTATATTGCGTTCATTTCAAATGATCATATTTCCAATCATGATTAGGAGAGTTACTTTTTTGGAAAACTACCTCCTGTCTTCATTTCCTTTGCTGAATTTAACTAATTATAGAACTATAACTGTGACTATGACATATGACTATATTTGACTCTTATTGATATTAATCTGGCAGAACATTTGTCATCTGCCATTTGTTTTATGTGTCGCAAATGTACAACTGCTATTTATCATGTTCTCGTATTATTTTTCCCCATAGGCTTAGCCAACATGGATCTTTCAATACCACAGTGACAGAAATACAAGAATCATGGTATGAAACATCAGGGGTTTTTTTTGTATTCTGTCATGTGGAGAAATGCTTCTGTTTTAAACAACTTCATGAAATGTTTCTGCTTGCAGCCATCACACCGCAGGGGAAGGAGCCTCTCTGATGCTCTGACTCTGGAGCAATCAGAGGAGGGAGGGCTGGTCATTTCCAGTATCAACAATGTCACATCCAATCAGGGACTGAAAGAAGGTATGAGCCTTGACTTAATAATGAAGCCGTTTTTCCATATATGCTTTTGGCCTGTTTTGAAAGCAAGGCATAGCTTAAATATTTTTCTCCACAACAAGAAGCTTTTAACTGAAGGAAATCATTCTACACTTAACTTAGAACCAAGGCTACAGCGATTAGCTTTTTTTGTATTAAGACTTAAGGTAATTTGGTGTGTAGTTAGTGTTTTTGAAAGACAATATGATCTACATGGTAGATGTAAACTGGAATTTCATTTTTTTGGATCACTCAGTCTAATTGTATATTTAACAGATTATGGTCAAAACATAGCATAGCAGTTATCAAGTATGAAAAACGTGTCTGGAAGGTTTGCCTTGCTGTTTGATCAGTGTTTCTTGTTGTATTTCACAACACCCAGTCCCAAGTGCTTTGGCATTGTAAGCTAAAAGTTTTTGAAAGCTTTAGGGTTTTGACTTTAAGGCTACCCTTTAAGGATATACTTTATTATTTGTACACATTAGAGTAGGAGAATGTTCTAGAACAAGCCATTGTTTTATACAAATAACCAATTTTTCTTTTTCAGGGGATGAAGTTTTGGGGGCAACAATCAATTTTGATCAACTGTCAAAAGACGAGGTGCTAAAAGTACTGAAGCTGATGGAGCCGTTTGATGACAAGATCCAAGTCCTCACTCGGAACAACCTAAGCAAGAGCCTCGATAACCTGGACCAGTGTGCCAGGCATCCTGAGGCGGTAGGTGTAATACAGACATTATCAAATAAAACAGAATTGATTTATAAATTAATATGTTTTTACACTTTTATGTGGCCCACAGTCACTCACATTTATTGAAATGGTAATTCTGTTTTAATGCAGGTTTCAGAAAAAAAAGTTATCTTTCTTTTTATTTTTATAATGTTAAACTAAAAGTTGTTTTTAATTTGCAGTCTACATTACTTCATTGTCATGATAACTAAATTGATCCCCACCTCCACTGCTAGAGAACATAAAGTTTGACGAAGTTGTTTCCTTCCAGTCACTGAGTTTTGGCTTATATTTCTAGATGCTGAAAGATTCCTACAGCAAACTCTACAATGCCAAAATCAGGAAGTTTATGAGGAGTGACTTGCCTGGTGCTGAGGAGGGTAATATCACCCGGGAAGTTACTGCCGAGCCAACTGTACCAGACCCATCCAAGGTCGCCCTAAAACACCACATGGGGTTGCCTCGCCTTGGAGTTGACTTTGGACTTCTGAAATCCAAGACTTTGAGCACAGATACTAATAAGGATTCACATTCTGATGCTGGAGCATTAACAGATGGCAGTAATATGAACCTTCCACCATTAAGTCTCAGATTAAATGCGACTACTCTAAGTAAAGCTCAGGCACCAACACATGAACTTGATGCTAGAAGTCCACAATTTAAAACCCCAAACTTCCATCTTTCTGGGACTTTACTAGAGGGTCCAAATGTCAACACTACAGGTAGTATCCAACGGCCAAATGCTGAACGTCCATCAGTTGACTTGGCAATGCCAAATTATGAAAGCCCTCAAATTGGACTGGAAAACAATAGAACCTCTAAAGAAATAGGTGTGGACTTTGAAGGTTCGGATCCTACTATTCCTGAAATGGGGATAAACCATGAGGGGGGAAATATGACCGGTCCATCCTTTAATATAGGTGTTCCCAAAGTAAACATTGAAGGGACAAACCAAGAATTCAAGATGCCAAAATTCAAACTGCCAGACTTGGGCCTTTCTGGCCCAGATTGTGAGGTCAAGATGCCAAATGTAGGAACTCCAGACATTCCTTCAGGTAAACTTGGTCTCAAGTATTCCAAGAGACAAAAGAACTCAGGTCTAAATGTGGATGATCCTTCCATTTATGGAGAATCACCTAAGTTTAGGCTGTCTGGGACATCACCTGACTTAGTCAAAGAAATGGCAGGTATTAATCTATCACAACTTGATGTAAATGGAGTGAACACTGACATGACTTCAGGTAAAGTGAAAGTTCCACTTAGGAAACCAAAGGTTGATCTTAGATTTCCAGATTTAGATTTGGATGCTCCCTCTGGTTCACTCACTTTGCCCAAATTTGGCTCCTCTGGCAAAAGTGAAGCTGATGTTAAAACACCTGACCTACTATTACCAAAGAAAAAAGATGTGGATGTCAACGCAGGTGTAAAAACACCTAACCTAACTGTGAAATCCTCACAGGTAAGAGGTATAGATGCTCGTGATGTAAATGTACAAAACATGGATCTCCAAGCACCAAATTTAGACCTCCACTCTCCAAATGTAAACGCTGGTTCACACAAAGGGAAATTCACAATGCCCAAGCTGAAGATACCTACCTCAGATCTTTCAAGTCCAAACGGTGAACACATGGATTTAGATGCATCACTAAACAGACCGGGATTTCCATCAGATCTTGATGTTGACAGGGATGCACCTTCACTTGATTTTAAAAGTCCAAGGTCAACGCTAAATATGCCTGATGCTGATATTGGAAATCCATCAGGAAAATTTAAGATGCCAACTTTTGCTGTGCCAGATTTGGGACTATCAGGTCCAAAGCTGAGTGGACTCAAAAGCCCCAACATGGACATCAATACCCCCAAAAATGATTTTGACGGGCCATCAGGCCAACTAAAAATGCCTGAATTTCATTCCCCAGACTGGGATGTTAAGGCTCCCTCAGGCAAATTGAAATTGCCAAAATTTAATCTTTCAGGTACATTGCCAAAAGGACAAAATTTGGACCTAAATGCAGATCTAAAGTCACCAAATTTGAGACTAAAAACTCCAAAGATAAAGGGTGGAATGGATGCCACTGACTTAGACTTACCAAACATGGCTCCAAAGTTAGATGTCAACACTCCAGATATTAACATTGGTTCACCCAAAACAAAATTAAATATGCCGAAACTCAGAATGCCCAAATTTAGTCTTCCGAGCCTAACGGGACCTGAGATTGATGGAAACTGGGATGGTCCAGATGTTGATGTGAATGTGCCCAATGCCAATCTTAACGGTCCCAAAGCTGATCTAGAAATGCCAGACATTGATGTTCCTGGGCTATCTGGAAAATTCAAGAAGCCGAACTTGAACCTGCCTGATTGGGGTATATCTGGTCCAAAGTTAAATGGTCCTAACTTAGACTTCATGTCACCTGACCTTAATATCACTGGTCCCGATCTCAGTGGTGGAATAAATGCACCAGACATTAACATGCCGATGGTTGATCTCAAAAGCCCCAAATTGGACACCAATATCCCAAATATTGATTTTGACATGCCATCAGGCAAACTAAAAATGCCTGAGCTTCATTCCCCAGACTGGGATGTTAAGGCTCCCTCAGGCAAATTGAAATTGCCAAAATTCAATCTTTCAGGTACATTGCCAAAAGGACAAAATTTGGACCTAAATGCAGATCTAAAGTCACCAAATTTGAGACTAAAAGCTCCAAAGACAAAGGGTGGAATGGATGCCCCTGACTTAGACTTACCAAACATGGATCTTAAAGCTGCAAAGTTAAATGTCAGCACTCCAGATATTGACATTGGTTCACCCAAAACAAAATTTAAGATGCCCAAACTCAAAATGCCCAAATTTAGTTTTCCAAGCCTAACAGGATCTGAGATTGATGGAAACTTGGATGGTCCAGATGTTGATGTGAATGTGCCCAATGCCAATCTTAAAGGTCCCAAAGCTGATCTAGAAATGCCAGACATTGATGTCCCTGGGCTATCTGGAAAATTCAAGAAGCCAAACTTAAACCTGCCTGATTGGGGTATATCTGGTCCAAAGTTAAATGGTCCCAACTTGGACCTCAAGTCACCTGACCTTAATATCACTGGTCCCGATCTCAGTGGTGGGATAAATGCACCAGACATAAATATGCCCAACTTTGACCTTAAAACCCCCAAACTGGACTTCAAAGCACCAAAGCTAAACTTGGACATGCCATCGGGTAAACTGGACATACCATCATTGGCAAAACCAAACATGGACCTTAAAACTCCCAACTTGAATACTCCTGATGTTAACATTGGTTCACCCAAAGCAAAATTTAAATTCCCCAAACTCAAAATGCCCAAATTCAGTTTTCCAAGCCTAACAGGATCTGAGATTGATGGAAACTTAGATGGTCCAGATGTTGATGTGAATGTGCCCAATGCCAATCTTAAAGGTCCCAAAGCTGATCTAGAAATGCCAGACATTGATGTTCCTGGGCTATCTGGAAAATTCAAGAAGCCGAACTTGAACCTGCCTGATTGGGGTATAGCTGGTCCAAAGTTAAATGGTCCCAACTTAGACTTCAAGTCACCTGACCTTAATATTACTGGTCCCGATCTCAGTGGTGGGATAAATGCACCAGACATAAATATGCCCAACTTTGACCTTAAAACCCCCAAACTGGACTTCAAAGCACCAAAGCTAAACTTGGACATGCCATCGGGTAAACTGGACATACCATCATTGGCAAAACCAAACATGGACCTTAAAACTCCCAACTTGAATACTCCTGATGTTAACATTGGTTCACCCAAAGCAAAATTTAAATTCCCCAAACTCAAAATGCCCAAATTCAGTTTTCCAAGCCTAACAGGATCTGAGATTGATGGAAACTTGGATGGTCCAGATGTTGATGTGAATGTGCCCAATGCCAATCTTAAAGGTCCCAAAGCTGATCTAGAAATGCCAGACATTGATGTTCCTGGGCTATCTGGAAAATTCAAGAAGCCGAACTTGAACCTGCCTGATTGGGGTATATCTGGTCCAAAGTTAAATGGTCCCGACTTAGACTTCAAGTCACCTGACCTTAATATCACTGGTCCCGATCTCAGTGGTGGAATAAATACACCAGACATTAACATGCCCAAGGTTGATCTCAAAAGCCCCAAATTGGACACCAATACCCCAAATATTGATTTTGACATGCCATCAGGCAAACTAAAAATGCCTGAGCTTCATTCCCCAGACTGGGATGTTAAGGCTCCCTCAGGCAAATTGAAATTGCCAAAATTTAATCTTTCAGGTACATTGCCAAAAGGACAAAATTTGGACCTAAATGCAGATCTAAAGTCACCAAATTTGAGACTAAAAGCTCCAAAGATAAAGGGTGGAATAGATGCCACTGACTTAGACTTACCAAACATGGATCTTAAGGCTCCAAAGTTAGATGTCAACACTCCAGATATTGACATTGGTTCACCCAAAACAAAATTTAAGATGCCCAAACTCAAAATGCCCAAATTTAGTCTTCCAAGCCTAAAAGGACCTGAGATTGATGGAAACTGGGATGGTCCAGATGTTGATGTGAATGTGCCCAATGCCAATCTTAAAGGTCCTAAAACTGATCTAGAAATGCCAGACATTGATGTCCCTGGGCTATCTGGAAAATTCAAGAAGCCAAACTTAAACCTGCCTGATTGGGGTATATCTGGTCCAAAGTTAAATGGTCCCAACTTGGACCTCAAGTCACCTGACCTTAATATCACTGGTCCCGATCTCAGTGGTGGAATACATGCACCAGACATAAATATGCCCAACTTTGACCTTAAAAACCCCAAACTGGACTTCAAAGCACCAAAGCTAAACTTGGACATGCCATCGGGTAAACTGGACATACCACCAATGGTAAAACCAGACATGGACCTTAAAGCTCCCAACTTGAATACTCCTGATGTCAACATTGGTTCACCCAAAGCAAAGTTTAAATTCCCCAAACTCAAAATGCCCAAATTCAGTTTTCCAAACCTAAGAGGACCTGAGATTGGTGGAGACTTAGATGGTCCAGATGTTGATGTGAATGTCCCCAATGTCAGTCTTAAAGGTCCTAAAACTGATCTAGAAATGCCAGATGTTGATGTTCCTGGGCTATCTGGAAAATTCAAGAAGCCAAACTTGAACTTGCCGGATTGGGGTATATCTGGTCCAAAGTTAAATGGTCCTAACTTGGACCTCAAATCACCTGACCTAGATATCTCTTGTCCCAATCTCAGTGGTGGAATAACTGCACCAGATTTAAACATGCCCAAAGTTAATCTCAAAAGCCCAAAATTGGACCTCAATACCCCAAAGCTGAACTTGCCATCAGGCAAATTGAAAATGCCAACATTGCCAAAACCAAAGGCAGAGCTTCATGCTCCAGACTGGGATGTTGATGCCCCCTCAGGCAAATTGAAATGGCCTAAATTAAATTTTTCAGGTGCATTACCAAAAGCGCCAAGTATGGACTTAAATGCAGACCTGAAGTCTCCAGATTTGAGTCTGAAAGCACCAAAGTTAAAGGGGCAATTTGATGCCCCCGATGTAAACTTACCAAACATGGACTTTAAAACTCCAAAGTTAGATGCCAATGCTCCAGATTTCAGCATTGACTCACCCAAAGCAAAATGGAAAATGTCCACATTAAATATGCCCAAAGTTAACCTACCTAAGTTAAAAGGACACGAGATTGATGGCAATCTAGATGGCCCAGACAGTAACATGAGTGCACCGAGCTTCCAATTCAAAGGCTCTAAAGCTGGCTTTGAAATGCCAGATGTTGATTTTGGCAGGCCATCAGGAAAATTTAATGTGCCACATTTGAAAATGCCCGATGTAGGATTTTCTGGTCCAAAGTTAGATGGCCCTAACATGGATCTAAATTTACCTGATCTTAATTCCAAATTACCAAAAGCACCACATTTTAAATTAAATTCAGACCTAAAAACTCCAGATTTGAATCTCAAACGTCCAAAGATAAAAGGTGTGCTAGATGCCCCCCAACTGGGATTAGCAGATGTGGACCTTAAAGCTCCCAAATTAGATATGGCTACTCCAGATGTCAACATTGGTTTCCCTGATGCAAAGATCAAAAAGCCAAAAGTCAAACTGCCAAAAGGCCCCAAGTTTGACATAAATGATGAACGACAAGGGCCAGACTTGAATTTCCCAAATGTAAATGTCAATGGTCCAAAAGGTAAATTTAGATTGCCAAGTTTAAATACATCAAACCTCAGTCTCTCTGGACCTAAGGCAAAAACACCAGACATGGATCTTTCTGGTCCTAAACTGAAAGGCCCCGGTTTAATTATGCCAGATTTTGATCTACCTGATGCCAGTTTCAAGAGTCCCAAGTTAGACCTCAGTGCAAAACGTCCTGGTTATGGAATAAATGGTAATATGGGACAACCTGACTTGAACTTTACTGGCCCTCAGCTGAAAGGAGGTATAAGAGTTCCTAAGGATGACATGAAAGTTCCCATGGGAAACATCCATAGTCCCCAGACTGATCTTAGTTTGACAGACAGAAAATTCAAACTCCCGTCTTTTAAACTGCCTCAGTTTGGAGGCCCAGATCTTAATAGGGCGGGGTCTGATATTGACTTTGGTGCTTCTCTGAGACCAACAAATCTTGATATTTGTCCTCCAAATGCAAAATTTTATATGAAACCAGCAGAGTTGAAAGGAAATATCACAAGCCCAGATCTTAACAAAGATAATCCCTCATTACATTTTCAAAGACCTTCATATAAGAATCACAGATCCAATATGAAGGGTGCGAACACAAAAATGCCAGACCTGGACATAGATGGAGATGTCAGACAATGGCACACTGATAGAAATTCACCCAGAACCAAAATAAGATCCAGCTACCCTGTGGTGGATGGTATTTTAGGCCAACATACTGATTTCAATCGTTCAGATCTCAACATTGATGATTTTACTGGAAAATATCATGTGCTTAGAGCCAGGGGTTCCAAACTGGACCTCCAGACATCACAGAACTATGGACAGGTAATATCCCCATCAGGAGTTAATTTTGACATGAGGTACCCCAGAAACACCAGAAGGATCCCAGCCAGTGACATTGAACGCAATGCTCACTTGCAGCATTTTTCACAAGATTCAAGAATAAGAGTACCTGGGGGTGGTGATGGCTACTACGTCACTGTTTTTCCTACTCAAGCAGAAACTCAAAAAATGCCAAATCGTAAATATAACACACTTGGAGGGGACTTCCATCCAGGGAATTTAGACCTTGAAGTTCCTGGTGGAAATGACCTAAAAGGGTCAACATTCTTTTCCAACCTTGTGTAGCTTTCAAAGCTCTCAAGTTTTCATTCAGGTGTGCATTCTGGGTTTATTTATTGTGATTTCAACTATTTGTTTGTTGTATCACTTATGATTTTTAGTAAATGTGTTGCTTTCTGCCTTATTTAAAAAAAAAAAAAAAAATTGTTCATAATAGCTCTCGTGTAGCTTTGTAAAAATGTAAAACTACATTACAATGTAGCATTCTTGTACTGGTTTTAGAAAGTAAAAATATATGTTCTATCATTTTATAATAAGGAGTACTTATATTGAACAATACTTGTTTGAAAAGGATGTATTCTTTGTATGTACTTTTGGTTCTTTTGTAAACCTTTTGTTGTTATGGCACCCAGAAGCTTCATATTTTGTCTTTACTACTGATGTTGAAAGTCAAGAGGACATTACCATATTAAAGATGTTTTTTTTTTTTACTCTGAATATTATATGATTCAGTTGATGATATCTAACAAAGTTGTTTATATATATATATATTTGTACGTTATGTTGTATATCTATTATTTTGAATATGCATTGTATTTTATGTACATTGGGCATATACTGTATCTAAATTATTAGCGTATTGTTACTATTTTTGCAGCATTTGAGTTTTTGCTTCTTACACAAAATGAATTCATAATGAACTTATTTAAGATTACTATACAGTATATAGGCTACTAAACTATATAGGGTCAATACCATGACACATTTAAAATGATTTACCATTTGTCATGTTGTCAATAAAATGTTCAAATCAAAAATTTATTTTGTTTGTTTCCTGATAGTATGACACTAGAGATAATGTAGGATCTGTTTCATCAAGGTTACATTTATTCACTAATTGTTTTCTCATTATTATAAAGTAACAATTATTTAAAATAAAAATAGAAAATAAATTATAATTTTCTCATCGTACAAGTGTTTATGTGTAAGGTAAAAATTTTACAAAACAGACCCCTGGCAACATTTAGATTCAGCATTAAAATGTAGGCAATGGTTATCAGTTCTTTCGAGTTTGAAAGAGTAGGATACCTTTTTACCTTTACATTTTTATAATATTAAATGTAATGTAAAAATGTTTTATTGACGTTATAACAATCACACGAAACGGAGGTTTTATACTAGAAAAGGCGCTTTAACCACCTCCAACCGCCAGATGGCACTACTGTGTAGAACGACGTCACAAACATGCGCCATCGCCACGCTTCGAGAAGTCTGTCCACGACCTTTCATGCAGCGTTTGAATCCGTTTATGATGTTTTATTTCAAATGATTTAAGAGGAAACTAAATGTGTGTGTGATTGTAGAAGAAACCTGAGCGGAAATGCTTCGACTTTCTTTCGCAGTTTGTGGCAGAGGAGTCGCTAAAAGGGTGAGAAACACGAACAGCCAGTTTATATCGATATACGGTTCAGACTCAACACCTCGCTGCATCAAAAATGTTAACTCAGGTCATCTTTCTAATATCTGCAAGTCATGTGTCACGATCCGTCGGTGTACACAACATATAACCTATTAGCCTATGTATTGGCCTGGTAGGTATTTCAACGAGCAGTTCACAGTGCTTCAGGTTACGACAGCTTATTTTGTAATTGTTTATTTACATCCTCATTATATTATATATATACATTGTATACATTATATTGTATATAATATATATAGATATATACTGTACTGTATATACTGTGCGTTTTATATTTTTTACTGCTATTTTGCTACTATTTTATTGCTTTTCTATTATTCTATTATTATCTTGTTGCTTCCTGTATGCTGCTGTAGCGAAAAAAATTCCCCTCGGGGATTAATAAAGTAACTACCTAACCTAACCTAACCTCATTATGTTTTTGCATAGCAGCAACTACTCTTCCTGGGTTTCTTCATAATTTACCTAGTGACAATACAAAGATACACTTTACCCAACTCATACATTGTTTTACTAACTAAATAAAACAACAAACAATTGACACCATTTTAAATGACACAAACACAAAGATATACAAAGACCTGCTCCGATTGGATCTACCGTGATCAACCAGATAAATATCATCATTTAACAAAGTTTCTTTAGCATTTATTAAAAAAAAAAAAAAAGAAAAAAAGATATATATATATATATATATATATATATATATATATATATATATATATATATATTCCTTTGTTGTGAAATGTAATTTGGAAGGGAATTCCCTTCTTGCATCGCTCTGTGTCACTGTGCGTTGAGCTGATGTAGTCTTGGATCTTGGTAAAGTGTTAATGTAGATTTTGAAATGTAGGTTTGAGTCGATGACTAGAAACTTCAGGTTTGGATTGTGGTCTTTATGTTAACCATTGAAGCTTAACAGTAACTTTTTGAATGTTCAGGCTAATTCTGATGGGCATTTTTTTTTAAATTTTTTTTAAATTTTTAATTTTTTACTATTTTTGGATGAGTTTTTGTTGTTGTTGTTGTTTTATAAGTTAATTGAGAAAGAACTGGTAGATTTCTCAATTATAGAAATTTAGGACTAAATTACTTTAATCATTTAGGGCTGCAACTTTTATTTTTTATCACAGATTCTCTATTCTGTTTCAAATTATTTGATTGCTGATTTAACATTTTTCTTTTCTCGATAATGCACTTTTTAACTAAAGCGTAACAATTAAAGATAATTGAGCAGGATGCCAACAGTGACCCCTCCCCTTACCCTCTACGTAAGAGAATTTACACAGGTTGTGAAAAACACAAAAGACCTTCTCTAGAACCGGTGTTTGGTTCGTCCCATCTGGGTTACTGGAGAAATATGGTGGGCTCTGTGGGAGAAGACCGACCCCAAAGTAGATATCAACTCTTCTGAGGTATTTAAAACACGAGGTTCAGGTGATTATACACTAATGTAAACATAATTATATATATTACATTTCTGCCAATAGATACCCCTAATTATACGCACTGAATCTCCCAAACAAATCAAATTAATCTGTGAAATACCCAAAATTAATTAAATAACTACAACAACAAAAAACACAGGGTCTGGCAAAGCAGAATTTCCTGGAGCTGAAGTTATCGTTGTCAAATTCTAATATTCAATTTATAACAAGAGATGCAGAAACCCTTTTTGGAAGAATCTTTCTTGATAAAGGATTTAAATCATTAATCACTAACCCAATGGCTGCCAATTTATCCTTGTTTTAAAAAAACTTATATTTGTTTAAGTATTAGAAAGCGTTTGCTTACTACAGTTTATAAAACTTGTACCATTGCTGCATTTCTCAGTTGAACATTTTTGGTTTTTGACTGTTAAGACTAAACACATTATTCTTATACATCACTCCTTGCTGTCATAACTTATTTTTATGTGCCATTATTTCAACAGCTCAAATATAAAACCGTATTTTATTTTCTGTTGTACAGCAGGCTCAGCCAGAATTTATCCAGTAAAACGGTGAAACTAGTAAACTTGACTAAAATAACATTCTCAGGGTCTTGCAAGTCCTGCTGGATGTTAACAGAAATCAACCTGTTTTTTTCTGTAATCTTTAGTCATTCTCAAGTTGTCTCTTTATTCCTCCCCTTTTCAGTTTGCCTCATCGTTCTGTCGGGAGAGCGCTCTGCCTCCAAATTTACTGCTGCCCGACAACCTCGTGGATCCTGCCAGATTAAGTAAGTCTAAAACTTGTGGCTTCGATAAATATGTCAATCTAAACCTGAGTTGAATGTTAAGGTAATTTGGTGTTTGAAGTTCAATATAAAATACATTTTTCCAGCACCTTTAAATTATTTACACACCAAATGTCGAATATTATATATTTTTTTCTGCATGTAGCATTTATATCATTAAGGGATGAAGGAAACTGTCATTGAAAACTTTTAGTATGAACAGAGTGTGAAGTGTCCATCACTGACTGCTCTTTTTTGTCCTCTCGCAGAGCGTTCCCCTCCCCCTGCAGACTGCTCGCTGCCTCTTCTGAGGAGGTGCCAAGCTGTCGTGCCTGCTCACCTGAAACTCCTGCAGACATGGGTGGAGACTCTGGAAAAGCAGGACAGCGAGCCGTTGGGTTTGGCTGAGCTCCACCCGGATGTCTTTGCGGTGCCTCCGAGGTAAAGCTGAGCAATTTCAAGCTACAGTCTGCAACTTTGAACCCATCTTGCTGAAGATCCACTGAAATATTAGTTATTTTTGGTTCTCAGGCTCGATATTCTACACGATGTTGAAAGATGGCAGAGAAATTACAAAAGGATTGTAAGTTACAAATTTTCTCATTTTTAATAAAAAGTAACTCAAAGCATTTAGTGCATGATTGATTAACCCAGACCACATACCTAAGCTTTTTTAAGCTCAGCATCAGCTTTGCAACACTTGCAATAGCAAGTGTTGCAAAGCTGATACTGAGCCAGTAACATTTGGTAAATAAAAACAAACTCATATAATATATACGTAACAATTGGTGTTGCAATAAAAGGTAAAATTACATCGGTTGACTCTTTGTTTTTGAACTTTGTGATTGTGGAAATACACACACATCTTTTAATTTATTTTAACCACAATGTTAGCAACAGATACCTACAACCCCGTTTGCAAAATGGTTTGGACGTTGTGTAAAATGTAAATAAAAATGGAATACAATGATTTGCAACATATCAAATGTTGACACTGAGAAATGTTATTATTTTATGAAAAATATATGCACATTTTGAATTTGATGCCGTCCACACATTTCAAAAAAGCTGGGACAGGGTCAACAACAGACTGGAAAACATATGTAACGCTAAATGAAGCACGTGGTAAAACATCTCACAACTAATTAGGTCAATTTGTAACAGGTAGCAAATAGTTTGGAGATTTCATCCTCTCTGGTACATAATATCATTAAAAGATTCTGAGAATCAGGATAAATCTCTGTACACAAGAGGCAAGGCTGAAAACCAATATTGGATGACCGTGATCTTCGGTACCAGTGGTACTCCATGAAAAACAGACACAATTCTGTGGTGGAAATCCTTGCATGGGCTCAGGAACACTTCTGAAAACAATTGTCTGTGAGCATAGTGATATAAAGTTAACATATATGATCCAGAAACACCGCCGCCTTTTCTGGGTCTGAGCTCATTTAAGATGGACTGAGGCAAAGTGGAAAACCATCCTGTGGTCTAACAAATCAAAATTATTTTTGGAAATCATGGACACCATGTCCTCTGGGCTAATGAGGAGAGGGACCACCCAGCTTGTTATGAGGGCAGTTAAAAAGCCAGCCTCCGTGATGGTATGGGGGTGCATTCGTGCACATGGCATGGGTAGCTTCCACATCTGAAAAGGAACAATTATTGTTAAACTGGCCTGCCTGCAATCCAGACCTGTCACACACATTGAAAACAGGTGGCACATCATAAATTGAAAAATACAACAAAGGAGACCCTGAATTGTTGAGCAGCTGAAATCCTATATCAGGCAAGAATGGGACAACATTTCACATTCAAAACTTTAGCAACTGGTCTTGTGGCATGTGTAGAGTGTTGTTAGAAGAAGAGGTAACACAACACAGTGGTAAACATGCCCATGTCCCAACTTTTTTTAATTGTGTTGCTGGCGACAAATTAAAGAGGAGCATATCGTTTTCACAAAGCCATGACATTTCTCAGTTTTAACCTTTGATATGTAGTCTTTGGTCTATTTTCCTTTGAATATGGGTTTGCATGATTTGCAAGTCATTGCACTTTTTTATTTACATCTCAACTTTTGTAATCATCCCAACCAGCAAACTAAAAATGCAGTGCACATCAGTAACAAGAGATTTGGTTGGAAAGTAAAGTAAAACCTAAAACAATTTTTGTTTGTCTTTTATTATTATTTTTTTGTTTGATTTTGCCTTCCTTTTATTTGTTTGTTTGTTGTGAACGGATACAAATAAATTCAACTTAACTTTTTGGAAACCACAATGAAGGCTAAATATGTTCAAAGGCTTCGACAATGAATGTAACTCTGATTTAAAGGTATTCATAAACAAATATATTCAACATGGATTACTTAAGCAGTGAGATTCATGGTTGAACAAAAAGAGAATACTATTCAGATTTGACTAACAGTTGTCTTGATCTCTTAAGAGTCACGCCCACACAAAGATCAGGTCAGAGGTCAGAGGTGGAGGCAGGAAACCCTGGAAACAGAAAGGAAGTGGACGAGCTCGCCATGGAAGCATTCGATCACCGATATGGAGAGGAGGTGAATATTTCTGGTTTTATTGTAAAGTGCATTCGAATGTCTATGCTTGATTTGGCTGCTGCCTCTTCTGTTTTAAGATTAATGAAAATGAATCTGTTTCATTGTTAAAATACCACACAACCCAGGCCTGTGAGATTCTGTTTTTTCTCAACAACCGTCGTCATGAGTCACATAAACAAATACACGTTCTTCCTTCAGTTGTTTGATCTGGAGGGATATTGCATGTTTGAAATCAGTGAGTCTGACAGCCGATATGTTTCACTCAGGCGGGGTGTCTCACGGACCCAGAGGGCCGACCAGTTACTACTACATGTTACCCATGAAAGTTCGAGTGCAAGGACTCAAAGTGGCGCTGAGTACCAAGATGGCTCAGGTAACTTAAACCTCGACAGGCTGCGTTTTCAACTGCAAACATAGCAACTAGCTGATACTGGAATTTAGAGGGTCATAATTGCCACTATTTGAAAAAAATAATTCAATGAAAATGTGATTTGTAAATGCATAACAATTTGGATGATCATTCCTTTACTTAGCTTGTTAAAAAATGTGGCCTAAATATGTCGTGAGCGGGGGCTTTTTACGGAAAAATCATGTTCTTAAATATCCCAAATTTTAGACCAATGAAACGGTAACGTTCACCCCAGTAAACACTTTAGACTTTATTAATCCCACAGTGGTGAAATTTAGTTAATTTAGTAAAGATAATTTTATCGTAATTTAGAAATTAGTATTGTTAAAATGTTTCTGAGGCCAGTTTTCAAAAAAGTCGCAGCAGTCGTAGGATATTAGAAAATAATATTTCTTGCTATAAAGTTGTCTGTTTCTGCAGGACTATCTTCACATCGTGGACTCCCTGAACATCCCCACACCAGACCCTCGGTACCTGCTGGACCTCATCAGACACAGAAACTGGGGAGAGTCTGTGTTAATTGTCGATGTGTGAGTTTCTACAGCGAGGCTCCTGTATATCATCTAGTAGATAAAACTTTAAAAATGAATTTGAACCTCCACGTTGGTAACTGGATTGTCTCATTGCTTCTCAGTGCTAAAGTTTTTCTTGTTGCTCTTAGAGGGGAAGAATTTCCTGAAAACATCCTTCGGGCCACAGCGGACTTAAAGACGGTGAACATCATTCCAGCCGTTGGTGAGTTAGCACCCAGCTATATTTTTGTTGTCACTGGATTTAACAGATTCCTGATATTTTTAAATATTTTTTTCCACACGTACAATACATTTTCTGTGGTCTATTCATGCCCTTCACTCATGTTAAAGTAATAGTTTTGCTAATAATAATAATAATTGCCATGCAGTTTGCTTCATCAAATTAGTGGAGCTGACCTTTATGAGAGCTCAATGCTCAGCAACATTTCTTTTAATGTAGAACCAGATTTTATCTTGGTCAGCAGTCAGTTTTTAGATCATCCTTTGAAATCAGGCGTTCTCAGTAAATATTGTTTGTAATAAAGGAGAGTTGCGTGACTTATGCCTTCTATACAAGTTCAAATTTGACCCCCCCCATCTTTTCTTCGTCAGGTCTGAATGTCCACAGCATGCTGAAACATGAAGCCATCGTCCTCACCCTGGAAACCGTCAAGTTTCTTGAAGACAAGTTGCTTTGGCACGACCAGCGTTACACACCTCTGTACCCATTCAAGCTGCCCTACTCCGACTTCCCTTAGAAGAAATGACTCGTAATATATTTACCGTTGACAGAAAGCCAGATGTTTTCTTTATGTTATGTGCAACAAAGTCAATGACAAATAGTTCTAATAATAAAAAACAATGCAAAATTTTATTCAAAGTACTTTTAAAAAAATTGCTTAAAATTGGCAGTTGAATTTGTGTGGAAGGAAACCGTTGGCCAAATCGTTCCGGATTTCCCAGCGGAGCGCCAAGCGTTTCTTCTCTGTGGGCACAATGTAGGTGTTGGGAACGTAAACTTTCCGAGGTTTAGGCTGCAACACAACAAAACAAAACAAGACTTAAGCTACTTTCACAGTGAAGCAGGTCAGTTTTTCCACATCAGACTTCTTGAGTCCCAACCGAGGTTCATGCAAGTACACCAATGCAAAAGGCAACACATGGCTCAGCCAGCATAAACATGCATCCCTGATGGACACTCAACGTGAGCTCTTGTGCACCAGGAAAGCTTAAATCAATCTCAGTCCTCAGGTCATTTAAGGATAGTTGGAGAAGGACACATCACTCTGTTTGTTCGGATGTCAGAAGTCTTTGTCGTACATGATAAAAGTTCCACAACTTGAAATTTTGCTGTGAATGCAGTGTTACCTCTAACTCCCTTCAGAGTGTATCCATCACCACAGCAGTACACAAACATGGTGTACAGAGAAGAATGTGTCCTACTGTAAAAAAAAATAAATAAAGAAAAGCGACTAGCGGCAGTGTGCGACCTTCAAATAACCTCTGGAATTTGAGCCAGAGCTTTATGGTACCGTCAGTCTGATTGTTTTGAGTCTGATCCACTCAGACTGCAACTTGTGCTGTGTTGAGTTTTTTAATTTTATTTTTTTTAATTTTATTTTTTTTATACAAGTGACACCTTCGCAATATCTTTTTGTACTAAAAGGACTCCAAGCCAAAAGTCAAAAAAATACCTGCACACAAAATCATCACCTAATGCTGCTTCAGGGAGAGAATAAAGGGAAATTACTTACTGGTGGAGGCTGGTATGCAAGTCTTTCCTGAAAGTAATCGGCAAACATACAGAAACATGGTCAATACCAACGTGTCATGTTGCAGACTGCAGTGTCACTGTGACTGTTTCATAGATAGTCACCATTTCTACCAACTACAGCAAACTACTGCCGCCTGTTACAGAAATGGAACTTGAATTGGATCATTTATATAAATAATTTGATATAAAAGTAAACTGAACGTGAAGCACATTAAGTGTCTCATCCCACAAGAGCAAAAAGGTAAAGATACTGGTATTATACATACAACTATGTATGACGGTATCTGATGGCTTGATAGAATGACTGTTTTACTTTACGACGTCCATTGCAGAAATGTTTTCATACCTTTATCTCCCAGCGGACGGCTCGCCTGTCTTTCTCTCCAGGAAGTTTGAACATTTCCCAGAGTTGCTTATATTGGAAATACCTGCAGAGATGAGAAAAAGCACATGAACGAATGAGTTAACTGTCACATCAGGACGAATCTGATAGAAATAAAAATGGTTTAATTATGCTTCGGTTTTAACTCAAGTATATCATACTGCATTGTATGATGTACAATGAGGAAAAAATAACATCGTATTGCATTATATAACGTTATTTTTTCTTTATCCAAATTCCAGCTGCCTTTGTCCAGAGGTGTGTTTGAACAAGGGGTAGATAGTCATAGATCATTTTAATAGGGCCATTTCAGCCATTTCAGCGCTCCACCGCTTTAAACACGTGGGCTGTTGGAGCGTTGTATGAAACAGATAAGGGCTACTTTGGGATGGTTGAGAACAACATGGTAGTAAAGCAAATTCTCAGGATCTTTTGGCATCCTGTTACCTCATTGGTTTGAGCCTTGAAAATAGAACTGTGGGTCCTGAATCATTTCCAGAGAGGTTTGTAACTCACTTGGTCACCGGGTCGCTCTTCTTTATGGTTTGTTGACTAATCACTGGTCGGATGACTGAAACATAAATTAATTTGATAGATTGTACACAGGTTTGTTAAGTGTCATTATACAACCCTGTTTCTGAAAAACTAGTGATGGTGTGTAAAATGTAAATAAAAAAAAAACCGGAATGCAATTATTTGCAAATCCCATAAATCCATATTTAATTGCAAATAGACCAAAGATTTTAGTCTGTCTGCAATAAAATATTGGTTTATGTGATTTGCAAATCATTGCATTCTGTTTTTATTTACATTTTACACAGCGTCACAACTCTTTTTGGAATTGGGGTTGTAAAAACAACAGGCGTTGTTACATTATGTTGCCGTTGACTTACAGGATTTGGGTTTGGGCCGAAGATCAAAATCACTCGGAGCTCGAGTCTGTCAGGAAGGAAATGACAGGACATCTTCAAACATCTATTAATGTCTAAAAGTAGGCCAGATGAAAATGGCCTCATATAAAGAAATTGCAGTTTTCATCTTCACTAACACTAATAACACCACCCACCATGCCTCGAACGTAGGATTCAAAGGCGCCCAAAGAGATACCGTCGGTGTTGGAGCTCTGATCGGTTCCAGCCTCATTCTGTGACTCAAAGTCCTGAGGAGCTGATGTGGACAAATGAAGGTCAGCCAGTTGCTCTTCCAGACAGCTCGTTGCATCTGCAAACAAACACACTATCAACCAATCAGATATTTTACTCTTGGACGCTTGAGCTTCGCTGTGCAAAATGATGTATGTTCAGAGTTCGACACCCTGTAGAAACTGTTCTGGTTCTGATTCTTCTGCTGAAAGTGGAAAGTTTCTCTAAGCCTCATGGAAGCACAGTTTTTGACGTGACTACCTTGGAAGCCAATCCTTGTCTAATAGACGTCTTAGGATGATGTTGGAACTTGAAGATTGCATTGCACATATATTACCAATGTCCTTTTGACAAGGAGACATAATTAAACATTTTAAAATGAAAAATATTGGCACATTCATAGACACTGGATTTTTCAATGGAGGATGAGGCCTGCATGTAATTTTAAGGAATTTTAAAAAAGTTAACTTTTTCATGGTAAATTTACATCAGACACAAATTACTATTGAAAGCAGTTCATTTTTATACATCTTCAAACATGGAGGATCTTTTCAACTGCATCCACTAGAAAGGAATCCAGTTTTAAATGTCTAATAATGACTGAGTTTACTAAGTCGCTGATAAAAAAAATACTGAACTGTGCTGTGAGTGTCTGGACCACCAGACGGACTTTGAACATTATTCTATTACAGGACAGTCCACTCAGGAAATACAACATCTCTGCATATGCCTCAAAATGTAGCTGATTTTTAACAGAAAAAATTTGCCAAAAGATTGTCAAAGAAAAAAGGAAAACATAAAAAGTAGTGTAGCGTTCTGCTGATTATTTTTCATTTATGTTGATCCTAGAGTTTGTTTTTAACCCTATAAAGAGCTTTCATAATTTGTAACCCCTTCAGGTAAATGTTAGTAGTTAGAGTTGGATAAACAAACAATAAAATTAAGAAAATAAGCATACATTTTGTTGTGTTACTTTCTTCAAAATGGCAGAAACTATTTTATGTTTCATGTTTATATTCGGTGACAAATATTTACCAAGTTTTGGTGCTCTATTTCAGGTAAGCAGCCAACACTAACAGCCATGTCCTCAATGGCAGTGAATATTTAGATATTTTTTTTAAAGCCTTTTTTTATTGCCTGATACTAAAATACCAATGGTGTCTCAAAGTAAAACAAGGTAACATAAAGGTTGCTGTTTCAGAGAGAAGAATCTACCAGTCTTCTGTCTGAGGTTTCCTTCCCACTCTGCACACATCTTGTCGTACGTCATCCGGCTCATATCCACTCTGGAGTCGATGAACTTGATGTCTTTGTGGCTTGAAGACTCGTCTGGATCTTCGGACGCCACTTTGTCCTCGACTTCCGTCTCCACGTTATTCACCTCCTGAAGGTCAAGCACCTCTTCTTGTTTTTCACCCTCTTTCAGATCACTCCCATCTTCCGAATGCTTCTCATCCAACAGGAGTCTGTCTTTGGTCTCTATAGGAACTTGTTTCTCTGATGTTGCGTTCGTTTCTGTGTTTTTATGTAGCTCTTCCTCTGATTTCTCCTCATCCTCTCCTTTCACGTCAGTCACGTCTCTCTCTTCATTTGGACCATCGTCTCCACAACATGCTATATTAGCGACAAGTTTCCTGTCCGCCAACAAACACCCCGTAGTCTCATTGAAGTCTGGCTCATGTGTAGGTGCAATATCAAACTGGCAATAGCCACCAAGTGACCGATTGTCCTCTTCATCGTCTCTCATCTCAGACAGATCGCCCTGACTGTCCTGGTCGAACTCGGTTATGGTGTTGTCATCTCTGTAGTCTCCTCCCTCCTGCTCCTCTGGTCTGTAAGTGCCGTAACCAGAGGTCATCAGACTTGGTGCTCGACTATCTGAGCTGCTGTTACAACTTTCATCTGCCTCATCCACCTCGTCCTCGTCTTCCTCCTCGCTTCCCTCTTTTGAACTCTCTCTAGTGAAGAGCCGTGGGTTGTTCAGCTCCGGCTTTTCCTCCTCTGAAGTGTCCTCTGCGTTGTCAACAGGTTTGTAGTCAAGCACTCCCTCAATCTCTTCCTCCTCGTCCTCTTCTTGCTCCTCTCCATCGGACCAAAAAGAGGAGCTGAGCGAATTCTTGTCGTCGTTGCTCTCATCGTCCCACTGAGTGTTATACATCTTGTACATGGTGCCGCCGAGTTGCCTCCTGCAAAGGTATGTTGAGCGTGTGATGTGTGGAGGTCGAGGGCTTAAGGAAGGATCTAAGAGGATTAGCTAACATCCAGGAGCCTCACTGCTGAAACAGCCCCCACCGCAGGTGGTCAAAGGGATAACATCTCTGCTTTTTATCATTTATTCCTTCTATTTGATATTTCTAAACTTCTATTTAACAGTTGAGGGGCAGATTGTTCCATTTCTGGTGATTCACAGCAGTTTTTAATATCCTACATACATGTTTAGCAATGCTAATTATCTCCTTGTTTGTTTTGCTTGTGTTCCTACGTTTGGTTTTTATTTTGGCTCACTTATGGTAATTTGTGGCCTCGAGTTTCAACATTTGTTTCCATCTTAAAATTGAAGTCTATTTACTCCTTGTAAGAAGCACTCTGTAATAATATTTAGCATCAATATTGAACAAATCAATCAAAATCAAAGCAGATATTCAAAAGACCTTAGAAGGATTCCTTTAAATACAGTGAGGTCTACGTCACCTGAGTCGTCGCTGTAGACTGATTCATCGCAGACAAGCGACTGTCCTCGATATTTCCTGAGGAAAAAAGTCAGTGTTATACAATTTTACTTTGTGTTACAAATGTATCACACATTCCGTTTTTGTTTACCATGGCAGAAATTAATAGTTGAATATTTAAAAAAGGATTCAGAAAATGATTAGAGCTTGGATAAATTGGATTATTTTTGTCATTTATTGATACATTTTCAGGACTACAGTACTGCAGTATTTCACTATAAACTGAATATGATTTTGACTTCTCTGCCTGCTACTCAGAACAACACTATTTTCAGAAAGATGAGCTTGAATCTAATTACAAAACATATTTGATAGATTAGCACAGCAAAAAGAATATTTATGGGAAGTGTAATGTAGCTATTTGAGTAGAAGAAATTATAATCATTAGCAATATTTTTTTAGGCAACAGCTCCATAACACAGTTGTTTAATTTACCACTGCAGTGCAGTTGTTCTTTAAGTAATTGATTCAGCATTGAACCAAAACTCAGAAAATAGAGCTCTGTCTTCCACTTTATGTAAAAGGATAAGGGATGAAAGCTAGATTTTGGTCACTTTTCAAATTTCAGTTTCTTTAAAATAGAATCTGCCAAATACACTGCAAACAATTAATTCAAACAAATTTGGATCCCTTCTTATACACGGATACAACCACACGTTTTAGATGCTTTCTGTTTTGTCCGATATTCAGTTGATTTTTACACCCCAGACAAACATTCAGCTGTATTTTTCAGGGCCGGTTTAACAATTAAGACAAAAATTAAGTTTGGACAAACAAATGAATGACTGAAAGGAGAGGCATTTGGATACATGGACAAAGACAGACTTGGGCTCATGCATGTGTGATGGTGGATAGGAGTTTTAAATTACCGCAGAACTTTTCTCTTGATGAAGCATCTCTCCTGGATGTCTGGGGAAGATGTGAAGCTGTCGGAGAGCGGTGCTCGCAGGCTGTCCTCCAGATGTGGTTCCGCCTGAAGCCTGACCGGAGCGCCTGGAGGAAGCTGGAGCTTTGGCGCGATGGAGTGTTGAGCGTAGGAGTCCTGGCGTCCCTGCTCTTGTCCATAGTCTCTGTTCTCACATGTGGTGAGCACCTGTGTCACATTGAACATTAATCAGTCATATTGGTCCAACAATATCAAAAGTGTGTCCGTTTCCATATTTGTTTGTCCAATCAAAATATTGCTCTTGTTTTCATTTTTATCAGGTTTGACAACATGGACGCCTTCCTCCTTAGAGAATGGTCAAGTTTCATCCCCAATCAAGGAGGTTGAATTCTGTGAGGTTATTTCCTGACGGTGAGTTTAATAATTACTTTTTAAAATACATTCTTCAATTAGAACAAATATTTCAGCTTCAAGCAGTTTTTTTTTCACAATTCCATAAGACAATGGCATATTCAAATTGTACAAAATTCAAACACATCTGCAGTTTTCAATGCAGTTTAGTGACTACAAAGATGCCCTCCCTAGTTTCTGAGGGACTTGTGGTATCATGTCGACTACAGCATTAATAAAAAATAAAAACATATTGGGTACAGCGGTGGTTAAAACGTACCTGTCTGTTATGGTCTGCTTTGCGTGCACGTAAGAAAATTCTTTCACCAGAGCCTTCGAAGTTCCATTGACTAACTGTGGAGAAAAAAACATAGAGATGACATACAAAAATAATTAAGGCACAAACTTCTACACTCTGATGTGCTTGTATGTTTTTATAGCGTTAAAATACAGTTGGTATGATCAAAAAGTGAGGTTCAACCAAGAGCGCTGACCTTTTTCTTTCACATAGGCAGGAGGACTTGGCTGAGATGAAGGCATCGGAGATTTGGTGTCTATCTGATTCGGTGAGGCCAGGCTTTTCCAATCCCCATGTCGAATCAGCTCATCAAGATCTGACATGACACAAAAGTGATAATTAAAACATGGAGATCACAGATGTTGGTTATTTTTTTTTAATTTTTTTTTATATATCTGCAATATTTTCTTCAGTTGTAAACAGAGAGTCTGACCTTGTTTGAATTCAAGCAGCCTGTGTTTTGGTATATTTTTGTAGCCCAGGACAGCCAGTTGTTGTTGAATTTCCTCTTCTGAGAAATCCAGGTTGTCCATAATATTCTTTTAAGTTCAAGGAACTGAGTTAGCTAAAATCCTGAATGTAAAAGATAAAACAGAGATGTGAAAGAACAACAAGAGTAAGATGTCATGTTGTGAATGAAATCTGCTTGTATTTAGGAGACTTAAAATGTATTTCTTTGGCTTTAAGTTTTAGTAATGACCTTCATAATTTACTGTTTTATCTTGTGTTACATGTTTTGTGTATTTTTTTTTTTTTACCATGATGGAAATAAGCAATCTCGCATTAACATGCTATGCCTTGAATGGGTGTGTATGTCGTTTCGTATAAGGTATACTTGACGACACACACACCCATTCAACTTTTGAACTTTTTTTTACAGAATATAATGCAGAAAATGTAGAAATTGTTAAATACGCGTTCTTTCAATCATTGTTATTCATAATAACTACACCGTCAGTGAAGTTCACATTTAATGTCACAAGTATTTGGTAACAACATTTTGGTTAACACGACAACTAGGAGTAGTACTCTTGATTCAAACGAAAATAACGTTGTGCCGAACTCACCAGCAGAAAATCAATATTTTACAGAGTCTAATCTTTGCGTAAATCCTCTAATAAGTACACCAAACTTAAACTGACAAAACTTAAAAGGGCTAGGCTAACAGTTAGCAGCCAAACATACAGCCTAGTAAACAAACATATTTGCTGATAAAGGTTCTCACCTACACACAAACCGCTCAGTGGTCATAGGGAATCCATCAGGCCAATATTAACGGTGAAGTTTACATCTTATGGTAGAAGTCGTGTTGTATTGTTGACAGGTTCAGACACACAGTACCAAGACAACGGCCGTTAACGAGCTTTGAAAACGACGCCTACTCACATCTTCTATAAACATCCGGTCTTTTCCTTGTTCGTTGTGCATTTTAACGGTTAGTTAGTTGACGCGTTAGCGTCACCTACTGGATTGGAGTAGTAACATCCGCCATTATATATATATATACAGTATACCCGCTTTATCCTGACTATAGACCCTGACCAGGGTCACGAGGCGGCTGGAGCCAATCCCAGCTGGTAGGTCCGGGGATCAGCAACACAGAAAGATAGCCACATTCGCTCTCACATTCACACCGAGCAGTAGTAGGATGTACAAGAAACAGTAAGCTATATTGGTGACGAATAAGACTTTAAAATAAATGAAACATTTTCTAAAGATGCGTTCTCAAATGGTGACGACATTACACCATGTGTTAGGTGGTGGTGATAATGTTCGGATTCAGACCATAGCAACACTATTGTATTGAATTATTTGAACATGAAGCTTAATTTTTGACCCCAAAACATTACAGAAGAGAACAGAATAGTCGTTACTCATAATCCTCCCATTACATTTTTCTGAGTTCATTTGCGTCCATGGGTGTAGTTAGAGAAAACGGCTCCCATTTTGTGAATTGTTGAACTAATTTTGCATTTCTTAGTAGTTCTTCCTCTGTCTAGATGTAGTCTTTTTGTGTCCCGCTCTTTTTGTTTGTTTTATTTGTTTGTGGTTGTTTTCTTTCTGGTCTCAATAAGTGGATGGAGTTGGATCAGTTGTCATGGAGACAACCATTTTTATGATAATTACTCACTTTTTTACTCACAACATCTCCATCTGTGGGTGAGGACCATGAGATTTAGATCAAAGTCCCAGAGAAGATTAGTAAGCATACTTTGAGTTTGGGTCACTTTGATAATAAATATTAAGATCCCCATAGTGATCAAGTCATGTTGTATCATACAAATAGGTTTTGTAGAGGAGATGATGAAGCTCCATAACCTTCCTAAAAAAGATGCAACAATCAAAACCAGACAATTTTTCTGTTATTCAACTTTCACTGTACTTTCAGCTTTAAAATTTCAAAGTAAATGGAAATACACCACACCCTGCGTGTGCAAAGAACCCCTCCTCCTCCAGTCAGCCTGCAGAGCCTCAGCTTCTCAGGAATAATCAGGACTTTCTAACATCCTCCCCTTCCAGCAGGCGGTGGGGTTTTAGTCAGGGGGGACGCTGACAGGTGGACCGTGTGAGAGCAGTATCAAATCTGGGAAAAAGGGACTTTTAAGTGTCTTACTCGGTCTGTGGGAAGACCATGGCTCTCTCCAGGACCTGTCGGGAGTCTTTGCTGGTGCTTTTTCTGCAAATTGTGCTGATTTGCTCGGCTCAGGTGAGAGATAGGTGTTGCTTGTTTTCTCCTGCCGAAGACATATAGGTGCTCACAGCGTGTCGGTGGTGCTCACTGGTGGATGTATATAAACCTTATCTCATTTTATGGTATTTTATTTCTCTTGCATCCGTGTAACTGAACAGTAGTGAATCTGGTTGTCTGTATGGTGGCTAGAAGTAGGTTTATATCTCGCCAGTGGGATGTGATATTTTTTATTCTCCTATGGCATTGTTTTTTATATTTCTATTGGCAGTTTCAGCTTGTCTGTGTTGCTCAGCAATGAAGAGACTGCATTCTACCTTATTGTTCTTATTTTTCCCCATATTACCCGATGAAAAATAAATAACTGCATATTGCATATAGCACTGAGTCATTTTATTAAATCTAGTATCAAAGTCTTTCTTGGATATCCTGCATATTTGCAGGATATATATAATAGTGTTTATATTTATACACTCTTTTAAGACTACTTCTTCCCATTTTGCTAACATTTTTGCTTATTAACAGAATCAATATGGGACATGTACATATAAAAACTGAGTGAATCTGAGGTAGAATTAGATAACCTGTTTTTTCCCCCCAACAGAGTCTATAAATGCGCACCTGGCACCAATAAGCTTCAGACAGCAGCAATAATCTGAACACATGCAGTTACTTAGGCGATATAATGACTAAAATGGGAAACCGGGTTTGGTTTCATGACCTTTCCCCTCACATCACCCAGACAATGGGTCTCTGTGTGAGCTGCCCCTCACACCAGCAGCAGCAGCAGCACTGGATGATATTTAGAGATGGATTTCAGTGGGAAAAAAGTGAAAACTGATTTTTGTGTTTGTTTTACAGAGGGGCCCAGTTGGCCCCAGAGGTCCCGCAGGACCGCCCGGGGTAGCCGGTGTGCCCGGAGTGGATGGCATCGATGTGAGTCTGCATTTTGTTTTATAAACGGTTCTTTTCAGATGTGGCTCATGCAGCTTTGGTCCCGATCATTCATGGATTAATCTGCTTCGTGAACACTGAAGCCAAAGCAGCAACTGTTAAAACAATAATGTGTTTTGTCCGGACCACATTCATCTTCCACAGAAACTGTGATTTTAAATCATTTTGGCACTCTTTCAGGTTAATTGGCTTGCTGTGTTAGTGATAATGCCCACAATGTTAACAAATAGTAAATAAATAAATAAACCCTGGCAGCATCCAAAGAAAGCCTGACATTCATATGTGATATTGCTGACTCAGTAAGAACGTGATCTTGGATCCTAAGCAAAAACATTAAAACAATTTTTTCCAGAGGTGTATTTTATCTCCAGAGTTCTTTGACAGATGACTGGACGTTTCAACTCATGGAAGACACCTAAACTGCTAGGCCACCAGGGCATCCATCATGTTTTCAATTTAACTGAATTATCACATGCGGCACAATGGTTTGTGACGCTATTAAGAAAATCTTCTGAATCCCCATTTGATGAACTCAATTATGTACCATGATCACATTAAAAACACATCCTATGGGGCGAAATACCTTTTGAAAATGTGTTTAACAGACGCTGAAACAAAATGTAATAACCATAACTAATATCTCATTTTGATCTGAATACCTCATTTATGTGTCTTCAGGGTGACAGAGGCGAAGACTCCACAGTGAATGGTGGACCAGTGAGTCAAATTTGATTTTCTTGTTCCACATGTATAATGGCTTCTAATTTTAGGATTAATTTATTTAAATGGACAGTGATAATACTGAAACGTCTGCTTCCAGGGCCTTGACGGAGATAATGGCAAAGACGGGGCTCCTGGAGCTTCAGGCCTTCCAGGGGCAGATGTAAGTAAAACAACATGTCAACATATTGACAGTACCTTCAGGACTAGTAGGTTTTGATTTCAGGTGATTAAGATATCGCCTACCAGACATACATTTTACAGCTAGTGCAGCAGGCTGGTCTTTATTTCAAATACTGTTTAATAATAAAAACTTTGTTGAGTTTTGAATCCTCCAGCTGCCTTGATCCTGTAGATGGGTCTAAAAGTCTCCAGTGTCTGGATGTATGGAATCTTTGTAAGATCTGAGCTGGATGACTTGATATATTCAGATCTGCTGCTGTGTGAGCAGTTTGTCTTGGCCTCCAGTGAGTAAAAACATTGAGAAAAAAAGGTCCCTTGAATAAATCAATCTGGCTATTTAGGGGAGAGTCTCAAATAGCTTCCTGACAGGAACAGGGGTCTTTTTGTATGAGACTGAAGGGAGTGCAGGGGGATTGGCTGCCCAGGCATGGCTGACTATAAAGAAGTGTATGTGAGGAAAGGTGGTGCAGATGGTTATACTGTGTTTTCCGTCTGCTTAATTAATGGTGCTGAGAAAAGATGGGTAAATTCACAGTTTCGTTGGCAAGAGAAAAGTTTAACAAATCATAGAAGAAACAGAGTGAGATCAGTTTCCATACCTGTAGCAGAAAATAAACTGGAATACAACACTGGATGAATACCGGAAGGAGTCTTCCTTTTTTATACTCTGTCTCTTTTTAAGATAGAAGGAACAGAGTTTTGTCATAGACTGACTGACTGGTTTTAGGTGTCTCTGTTTCCTTGCTTTGATCATGCTTTTAGCAAAGTGGAGAGTCTTTTGATGGTCCTTAATGAAGGAGGCAGGTGAGGGGAGGAGCCACAGAAGGGAGGAAAGGGCCCACCCTCAATCTAATATCAGATTTTTTTAGACATATGTCATGAATAAAACCAAAGAAAGTGTAATAATTACCTTTTTTTTTTTTCTTGGGTTAAAGTCTTGCAGTTGAGGTCATTGCTATTGGTAACTAGGCACAAGCGTTGTAAACAACCCCACGTTAGACTTATTTGGAAAAGAAAACAAAGGCAAATGATATAAACATTACCCAAACTTCTCCTAGTTCAACTTTGACCTACTTAACAGTGCCAAATCATAGCCAGAAAATGGTGAGTGAACATTTTATTGATCCCTTCAATCAACATTTTTGCAGCGTACCATTCACATTTTTTGATATTTCCCTTTTATTTGACTAGAAATTAAGCATGTGGAAATATGTGTCCTGCCAAATTTCATATGAATTTTTATTAATCCTTAAATTCTAGGAGACCATGTTGCATTTAAAAGTGGAGCTATAAACAGTTCAGTATGGTCTTCTCCTTCACTTCTTTATAGCATGGCTGTGATTGATAATACAAAGATGATTAAATTTTTTCATGAAGCCATGTTGGATAAATTCATGGTGTTGCATTCAGCTGGACACAAAGAACTGACATTTTTTTTACATCATTACATAAAGTTTATGCTATTGTTAGTTTGTTCAGTGCAGAAAGCTAAAATGTTGCATCAAGAAAACTCAGTGTTCACAATGTTGTACTTTGTATTTTTAACCAATATACTTCAAATATCATGGTAACATGAAATATCTTTAATGTATTTTGTGTTGCTTGTACAGGGACCTGTTGGACCTCCTGGGGATCCAGGCCCAGTGGGCCTAAAAGGGCCAAAAGTAAGTTTATTATTTCACATTTGACTGAATTAGTCATTCTGATGAAATATAAGTGCAGATTCTTATATCACTGTTCTTCTTGGGTTTTAGGGTGAGCTCGGAGCTCGTGGCCCTACTGGAGAGCCTGTAAGTGCAGCTATTACCCTCCCAATATTTACATTTTATAATAAAGGTATATGCCAGAATTTTCTCTGCTGATTGTTATTGAAAAGTCAGTATGTGTTTGACTCTGAAACTATGATTTCTCTCTTCCAGGGTGTGGGACCTGACGGGCTTGATGTGAGTACAGTGTAATATCATATAAATTATTATACAGCGGTTACTGATCCACTTTAATTTGATGCCAGGACACTGTTCCAAGTTTACAGCGCTGTAGTCACACATTGCGGCTGATTGTTACTTTGATGTCTGCAGTTATAATAAATACAAATGCTGAAATACATTTTCCCACTTGGTGAATTATAAATATGTGTTCTTGTTCTTATGCAACCTCCCACTGAAAAAAACAACACAACAACATTAAAGACAAAACTTCATAGTGAGTAGTGCCTTGAATGTTTTAATAAGAATATTTTTCTAAATCCACTTGTTTCTATTGAAAGGGAAAGTTTATCCTGTTCCAGTGTCAGTATCTTAAAGCCAAATAGATTACTGCTCTTGTTCCAAGAAACTAATACACAATTCTGAGTTTTGAGGTTTCAACGTTAGCTGATGTTTTTTAATAGTTTTACATTCGGATACATTTACAGTTTCTTATGTTTTTACCCTTTTAAAGGTTTTAGAGGCTGTATAGAGTTCATGCATGTTTTTTTTTTTTTTTTTTAAACAGGGTATTCCTGGTACAGATGGGCTTCCAGGTGAACTGGGTAAAGTCGGACCCCCTGTGAGTATAAGAATCATGGTCTGGTCTCTGGTCACTAATCAATTAACTATGGAAAGTTTGTCATCCATAATTCAACTTTTACAATTTCTTTGCAAATTAAGTTAATTTAATTCATTAAATAAGTTGCAAATATCTTTAGTACAAACAAACAAACAAACAAACAAACAAACAAACAAACAAACAAACAAACAAACAAACAAACACACAAACAAACACACAAACAAACAAACACACACAAACAAACAAAATGAAAAATGTGCTGATGATGATATAACATCAATTAATTAAAAGTTATCTATCTGTCGAAGGGAGCGAGAGGCAGAAGAGGTCAAGTTGGTCCTCCTGGTGCTGCTGGTTCTCGGGTAAATATCACAGTTTCTGTCTATGCTCCTGTTAAACATTATTCGGGGAAAGTGATCATTAATGTTAAATTAGAAGTGCTTTACTGCAGTGGGGCAAAACAAAAACGGGGGAGCTCCTAAAGAAAATGTGATGTAAAAGTGGCAGTGGTGGGGGGCAGTTTTTAAAGCCTCCAGAAACATTGCTGGGTATCACAGTCAAAACAACTGAGATTTTGTGTAACTATTATCATTTTTGATGAATAAATTAGATCTTTATTGAAAATGAACACAAGACAATTTAAGCTATTTTTTTTTCCTAGGGACCTCCAGCTGTTTATCAAGGCGAGGACCTGGTAAGTAGATTAATTTACACCCATTTATTAGTAAAAGAGTAAAAAAGTATTTGACATACCCACAAACTACAATACAACCAGCAAAGGCTTAATGTATAACATGCTACATGGTAGGACTTTCCTTGCCTACATTTCAAACTGCAAAAATGGAGGCTGTTCAAGCTAATTCACAAGTGATATGAACAAAATATGAATATATAATCAATATTAAGACACCAACAAGAAACTAGCAAAGAAAATGGTTCCATTTGTTGGTTTTATGGGAATTATCTAAAAAAAAATTAGTATCCATAGTGTTCGATTTGATTCTGTCAAGGATCTTAATCTTTTTTTTTTTTTTTTTTTTTTTTTTTTTTTTTACAAAATGCTTAGTTAGTATTATCAGTTTATATCAGTCCCATGAATTTCCCAAAATGTAGAGTAAATCCACACATTTTCAAGGCAAGCAGCCATCTTTACGTTTATGTACGTCAAGTATTAGACCCCAGATGAATGCAAAGATTTCTCAGATTAGTGCTGGTCAGAAGCACTGACATCGCAGTAATGAAAATCAACTGCCAAACAGAAACACTTTTTCATTTGAGTCAGGGGCAGCTGACAGTGGAGCCCCCTTGTGGGAGGGCTTTTCCATGACCTCAAATAGGCTGTTGTGTTTTTCAGTGTCCCAATGCCTGCCCCTCAGGTCTGCATGGACATTCTGGTCTCCCAGGCATGAAAGTAAGTCAACTTTTATCGCTACTGACTTTATTGTCCTTTACTGATGTTGACTGATTAGCTTCTTAATTATATGATTTCTAACATTTCGTTTTTTTCCTGTAGGGCCACAAAGGGGTTAAGGGTGAGTCAGGTGAGCCCGGAAGACAAGGACACAAGGTAAACTCATGCTAAAGATGTACTGATTAATCAATAAAAAAAAACTAAATAGCCTATCAAATCCTGACATACGGGCTACATTCTCTTTCAGGGAGAAGAGGGTGAACAAGGAATGTCTGGTGAAGTTGGAGCTCAAGGACTACCAGTAAAATATTCCACTATTTTCTCTGTTGCAATGAAAAACTTCATCCACACAGAAATGCCTCTACACAGTCAAACATACTAACACTCCTCTATCCGCTGAGTACTTTTAGGGCCCAGGTGGAGCAAGAGGCCTCGCAGGAATAATCGGTGCCAAAGGTGACAGGGTAAGAGGTCACACATTGCAGAAAATGTGTATTAAGATAAGTTAAAAAATTATAAATATTGTTTTGAACCTTTGGGACATAAAACAAGAAACTGCCCTCCTGAAAAAAATATTCCCATAGGTTGTTTGAGCAAGCAGTTTACCATAGTTCCATTTTTATTGTTAAGATATGACTACAAGTCATGTAGGACAACAGCACTTGTTTCAGCAGAACCCTCAAAATGACACAATATGTTTAGATTCAAGTGACAGCACCCTCTTCTGGCCATAGTTATTATGTTGATGCAAAAAAGGAGGTCACGTTACATTTTTACAGAGCTACAAAGTGCATGTTGGAGGACGTTGGGTGGATGGATGGATCAACAAAATAGCAAAATACCTAAAACCATAACCACTCTCAAACCATAACCATGTATTTATTAATGTATTATTATTGTTTTAAGGCTAACAATGATCTTTCCTAAACCTAACAAAGTTGTTTTTGTGCCTAAATGTAAAAACCTTTAGTATAGTGTTATATGACAACTGCTGTCAGTATCCTCTTATGGGTTGTACAAGAGGAAAATGGCAAATGACCTATATAGTCACTTAGGTTGGAGGATTTGTTGCGCAACAACTGAGCACAGTTAACGCCATAAAATAACATGAACATAATTCACTAGAAGAGTCTAAACATTAAATATATAATCTTCATGTATGAGCATTTCAACATGTTCTTTTTTTTTTTCTTTTCTTAACGGAGAAAATGCAAAAATGCCTCTACATTACATTCACTGCATAGAAACCATGTATACTAAAAACGTATTCAATTTATTTGAGCTTTTACTTGATTGTTTTTGTTTCCCCAAACAGGGACCTCGTGGAAAGCCTGGTGATTTGGGCCCTCAAGGAATCCTTGGAGGTCCAGTGAGTGGAAACCTGATCATGAACTCTGCTAAGTTTTCTTTGTCATTCAGACAAAATACTGATCAAAGTTAAACAATTTTTAGGGTGATGCAGGCCAAAGAGGAGCCATTGGTGAGATTGGGCCACGGGGAGTGCTGGTAAGATCACAAATCTAACTGTCAAAGACAGCAGTGAAATTTAGCTATAAACATATATCATTCACATTTGACAAATAACATCGAATGACAGATAGAAATTGTGCCCCTCACATTTTTGTCCAAGTGTTTTTTGTGGTCCTCACATCCTGTTTCCTCTGTAAATGATGCCTCAAACAACATCAGCGAGGAATTATAAAAATGAACCTGAATGTCATTGGATCGGTTTGTTTAGCTTGTCATCAGCATCATAGGCAGGATTGTAGAAATACTAAGGTCACAAATCAAAATGCAATCACCTCAAATAACAATCTAAACCAGGGGTGTCAAACATACGGCCCGCGGGCCGGATCCGGCCCGCCAGTGGGTCCAGATCGGCCCGCTGGATGACTTTGCTAAGTGTGAAAATTACAGAAAGACATAAATTGCATTTCTATGAGAATATGGAGGTTTATGAGTACAAACGTTTTGTAATTTTTTTTAATCGATCCAGTAATTGCTTCAAAAACAGCGTAAATGCGATGTCTGCTCCGGAGGAAGAAGCGCTCGTTGCCACAAGCAGCAGCGCTCGCTGCTCACTTTGTGACGCGTTTGACGTCAAACGCGTCACAAAGCGAGTGAATCTGCAGAGGAGAGCCCAGGCAGATAAACAGCGGGCTGATGTCTGAGTTTTTGGTCTTTATGTTTCTAGTTTATTGTAGAAAGACCTTAAAATAGGGTTTATCAACCAAAAACCTTCACCAATGATTTAAACATAGAGAAATATTGTCGTTATGCATGCTATGATTTTACTGGTCTGGCCCACTTGAGATCAAAGTGGGCAGTATGTGGCCCCTTAACTAAAATGAGTTTGACACCCCTGATCTAAACGGTAAAACACGGATCTTAAAAATGATCAATTCATTTTTGTTTTGGTTATGCTAATCCCCCCCCCCCCCCTAAATTTAGTGAAATTTGCATATAATCAATATTTTTAATCTCTCATATTATTTTGAAGTCATGAACTTTTCTTTTTTGTCATTTCATAGGGAGACCAAGGTCCATCAGGAATCAGAGGAGTGCCAGGGCCAAAAGGAGAACCGGTGAGTATTGCTTCATCTTATTAAAGCTGAAATAAATCTGGATCAATAAATCTACCTTCCTTCCTTCCTCAAGCCGTACAACAGTTTACATCTCAAGTCATCCATCCATCATCTGCTAATGTCACCCCAGTGTTTTCCCTACCTTCATCCAACTACCTACCTCTTTTCCTGCTTGTCCATCTTTCTGCCTTCAAATAGGGGATTCAGTCAGAAATATATGTTATGGTCACTGAATATTATGTATTATCACAGATTTTTGTCCAAAATCACTATGCAGATCCTTCCATAAACAGCATTACCCTACATCCTCTTTTGTCTATGGTGGTGCTTTCATTAACACATGTATGTCGTGATGGATGTAATAAACATCTCATTATTCCTTCTTTTGTCAACAGGGCCTTCCTGGTCCAGATGGCCGTGAAGGAATACCCGGGCTGCCAGGGTCCAAGGTAGCTACTGTTTTTAATAATATTTAATTTTAGTTTGTGAAGGGGATTTTGGACTCAAAAACAGCTGAAGGATTTGAGAAGTGTGCATTTAGTCAGAAAGTCTGCAGTCTGAATCTGTAGACACGATCTTTAAGACAACTTTTCCCCTCACGGACACTTACATTTTTTTGTTTGTTATCTTTTAGGGTCTTCCAGGAAAAAATGGGGCTCCAGGTGATGCTGGTCCACAGGGACTTCCAGTAAGTGATCTCCAACCCCTTAATATAACAATAAAAGTTTAAAATTTGCCTGTCCTAACATAGATTTTGGCACTCTTTTCTTCATGTAGGGTTTGCCAGGTGCTTATGGCCAAAAAGGACACGGCGGTTCAATGGTATGATCAAAACTTTATACAATAATGAATAATACCATGAAAACACTACTATACTTTGATTCCTAGATATAGATTCCTATATAGATCATAGTTTATTTGTAAAATGAACCAACACTGTTGTACTCTTCTCTCTTACTGTCATCAGGGTAACGAAGGGGATCCAGGAGGTGTAGGACTGATGGGGTTTCCAGGGAAACAGGTAAGTTTAAAGCAAGGTGAAACAAATCCATAATTTTGCAATAACGTTTACTCAATTGTACAAGAGCCTCATATGTAAAAGGACTTTAAACCACCTGGTTGATTTGAATTGGTTTAAGGTATCAACTCATGGATTAATCAACTTTCACTTGCATTACAAAACAAAAATACCAAACCCCACCTGGAGCTATGTCAATCAATCTGATCCGATGTCTTATTTGCTTCCAGGGCGAGCGTGGTGAACAGGGAGAGGTGGGACCTGTTGGACCCAGAGGAGGACCAGTAAGTCTCTTAAATGCACCTGTACCTGCTTTTTAATTTAGGCTTTCACCTCTTAAAACCAGAAGGTACAATAGGCACAGTTGACTGCTGGCCACACCTATATGACACACCCACAGGATATCTTACAAGCACTTAAATACTGGCAGGAGATTTTAAATAAATGGACAGACCCAGACTGATATTACCAAGTCATTATTTTATGTCAGATGGTTGAATAATGTGACTGTGTTCAGTCTGACTGAAGGAGGCGAACAAGGCTTTTGAGAATATTTATCTGACAGACCAAGCTAATGAGTGAGATTCCATTTCATAATTTATACTTTGTTCCCTGCAAACCATTTCTTCTCAAAGTGAATGGTTGTCATTGTGTTTAATTTCAGTGAAAATACCAAGAAACCAAGAAAAAATTCAAATGTATTGCATTTTCTTTTGTTATATTTTGACACACTTCTGTTGGTATTTACAGATTTTACTTTAGCTCTTCTCTGTTTTAGGGTGAACGAGGAGTGAGAGGACACGATGGGCCTGCAGGATTACCAGGAGCCAGGGTAAGACCAAGAGAAAGTCTATGTTTAAGGGTGTGATCAGACCTGAATTACCTGGATACATTTTACTGTGGTGAAAAGTCAGTAGGACAAGGTGAGCATTAAGCTAACAAAAAGACGTTATATGCGTATCAAATCAAAAAGAAATGGACTCAGATTCTCAGTTTTACGCAAATTGCATTGCCTTGTGTAATTATACACTAGCTTTATTCAATTTCTTTACCAAAAAAAAAAAAGTGGTTTACAAGTAAAAGTTACATGTACATGAAGTTATCAATCCAAACAAATCGATAACTTCCTTGACATCTGAATAACATCCATAGATAGATTTTCACACATTTACATACAAACATCCCCTAAGGATCTGGGATCAAAACTCTTTTTTTCTAAGGAATTAAATAGAGGGATAAATACTCATCAAATACCAGAAAACCTAGCTTTGGGTTATGTCCTTCTTTGCTCAATCATATAAATGCAAAGTTTTGCTGAGCTTCTTATATTTTGTGCTGGTGGCCAGACAAACCAGTGTATCAGGGTTAAAAGCATTTCTTTATGGTAGCACTAATTAAACCAGAGAGAAAAACAACAAGATTATAATAATACTGTTGTGGGAAAGGACAAGGATGAAAAGGAGACTACAGATGGATGGAGAAACAGTGAAGGAAGAAAACATTCTGATGAAGCTAAATTCAACCAGGCAGAAAATACAAAATGCATTTGACAGTTGTTGAGCAAAGTGCTGAGTGAACCTCTCAACTCAGCTCAGATCTGTTCAGTGCTGCCATCAGTGTTAAAAGAACAGTAAAAATTCAGCACCCTGAAACTCAAAGCCAGCAGAACATCAGTGTTCACAAATAATGCTACTATTTCCTATCCTGAATGTATTATTCAACATGAGAATATTTCACCGAGATCAACTTTGTATCTTGCTCCAAACATGCATTTCTGGGAAGTGGAGTCATGTTTTGTGCTTTTATTAAAGAGTTGAAGGTCTTTGTGAACTTCTGCCCATGCACTTAAGTCTCTAATCCACTGGTGAACGGGCATGAATGGCCTCTTGTTACAAGGATTTTGTTTTTTCTGTAGCTCAGTGGGTGATTAAGGGCAGGAAAAAAAGCTGAAAGGCCTTGAAAGAAATCTCTGTTCCCCTGGAATGCCAACATACCCACATACACCCAGACACTTCTGAGGGAGGGTGGATGGTCGGTGGTGGGGGGGTCCAGCGTCACCCTTCAGATGATGTGAAGCTGGATATGTTTTTATTTTAAATATTTTCTGTAGTAATGGTCTGGTTAAGTTGGGAAAGGTAACTTTTCTAAGCTTAACACAGCTGTGTTGGGATTCTAAATGTGTATTCAATGTATTCAACAGTTTACTTCATGTTGGTTTGTGTGGGTGTTTTAATAGGGAAGCGAAGGGGATCCAGGCCTTCCAGGACTTCCTGGCCCTGCCGGTTATCGTGGCCTGAAGGGAGACAGAGTAAGAAAGCACAAAATGACACAAAATAAAAACAGATTAAATTTGAAGTGAAGCTATGTGAATCCAACATCCCAAAAAAACAGTAGTTCCATGTATCTTGGCTCAAAATACTAAAAATGCTTCCTTTCTCGACTTATAAAGTCCCACACTGATGTGATATTGTTATTTTTGCTGATTAAAACAATATCTGGTTATAGTTGATTTGGGTGGGACCATGGTGGGGCTTTGCTGACGTCATCATCCAAAGAGTCATATAGGGGGATGTAAAGCTAACAGGACATGTTGGTCATGCCTGGTCTGCAGCCACACAGAGCCAAGAAAAGGTCGATCAGCCAATCACTTGCATTAATGTTTACTGAATATACAATATACTAGATTGTATACAATACACTGTATAAACCTGGCTGTTATAACGGGTACAAAGTGGACAAACGGAATGAATTTCAGCAGCAGAATAGGTCTGGCTTGATGTGATTACTTTAGTTAGAAAAACAAGGGTTGAGGTTAGAATAACTCAGTACAGTAACTTTGAGTTTAATCAAATAAATGAGAAGGCCTCCTCTATGAAAGAATGAAGTCAAGTTGAATCAGACTGAAGAAGGTAGGATCAAATTTAGGTCACTGTTATTAAAAAGTTAAATATCAGCAATTTACTTTCACTTACCCAAATATTTGTAACATGGGAAGCACCCGTAATAGTCATAATGGGCATAATCTTTATATAGAACAATACAATTTCTGTTCCCACATGTTGCTTTCGGTCAATTTCCAAATAAATATGGGTTTACATTATTTTACAAATCATTGCATTTTGTTTTTATTTACATTTTGTAGTGTCTCAACCTTTTTTGGAAACAGGGTTGTAAATTATATAATCGTTGTGGGTATTGATGCTACAGATTTAATTGTTTTCCATTACATACTTTATATTGTCCAGCTGATTATTATGTTATTTTTCTCTTAGGGTGCAGTTGGTCTTGATGGTCCAAAAGGAGACCAGGTATTTTCAATAAGTAATATTGCACCTCCACCTCTTGTTATGACTATGTCAAAGAGATCCCAGTGTCAGACTAAGTGCTGTCCCCTACCTCACTTTCATTTTAGGGATCTGTAGGAGCTGAAGGAACACCAGGAGAAGGAGGAGAGTTGGTGAGTGATTAACAACTGAAACACCTGCTTCTGACCAGGATAATTATATATATGCAGTTCATAGAGTGACTTTAGCTCTCAAAATTTGCTTTATGAACTAATAATATTTTGTAAAAATATGTGATATGGCTTGTAAAATTATCAAAATAAAAAAGACAACCTGGTATGAATATATTTGAATGCAACTTCGTGCAGACATGTAACAAGTCTTCTCCCTTTCAGGGTGATCAAGGAGAACCAGGAGAGAAAGGATCGGTATGTTCACCTCAGCAGAGTATTTTTTTCCCCGCATTATATCACTCACTGAGCATTTTATAGGGTATATTTGTGCTATTTTATGTAATATAATTGAACAAGTTGTAACATGGCTGCACATTCAAATAAGAAAGCCTGAATGTTTTCTGACAAAGTTGCCTTTGTTCTTCATGTGGCTCATTAGAGAGCAGAAAGCAGTTGCTTGGCAGCATTTTATTTACAACCTTTAACTGTAAAGCAGCTAGAAAACATTTTGAGTCTGCCATCAAAGGTTAACCTGCTTGATCAAGATTTTGCAGTTCAAATTTGCAAGTGTGGTCTGGACATTATTCCAGCTTTGGTAAAAAAGCAGTTCAACAAGATAACAAAAGCAAGTTCTGAAGAACACCTTTTCCTTCTTGTTTATAATTCCACACATACTTACGCCTTTTAGAGTATACCTGTTGGTACAGTTGGTTCGGTTCGTCAAGGATGTCTGCCTCTTCCTTTTTGTTATTCTTCCTATCTGTTGTAGCAATTCCAAAGTTTGGTGTCTCTTTGCTGTTGTTGAATGCAGTCAGGACCACCAGGTGAGACAGGAAATAAAGGACCTGAGGGTGGCAGAGGACAGCAGGGGAAAGAGGGCAAGGCGGGCCAACTAGGACCACGAGGCATGCAGGGCGATATGGGGGTGCCAGGCTTGCCGGGAACGCAGGGACCAGCGGTGAGAAATTTTATTTTCTATCTGTGATTCTGTGATCGCTGAATTTCTGCTGAAACACAGCTTCTTATTGGAAAGTAGGTTCTCTACAATAAAGGACAATTGCAGTTCAACAATTTCACAAATAAATTGCTGGTAAAAGAAAGAAAAATCTCCAGGAGGTCAAATGATCCTTCAACAGGGAGAATTTTCCATAGTTCAACACACATTACAGAATTTCATGGGAGTGTTTTTAATGCAGCACATATTCATGGGACTAAATATGTTAGACCATAATTCTATCAAGAACAAATGGCTGATCACTACTAACAATCTTTGTTTGCGCAGGGAAAAACACCAACAGATACACACATCAAACAGGTCTGCATGAGGGTAATGCAAGGTAAGAGTTTGTCATCTTCAAACTTTCAGTTCTAATTGGCTTGTTAGCACAAGGCATAAGTGGGCTAATACAATATGTATTTCTGTAATTGGAGTGAATAACTGAAGATCTCACAGTATGTGGATGCAGGTTGCTGTTTTGTGTTTTTGATCTATTAGCTGATGTTCATTCTGCAAGTAGTTGCTCTAATGACTGAATCACAAATGTAAACTACGTTCTCCGGTGTCACAGAGCAGCTGGCCCAGCTAGCAGCCAGTCTGAGCAGGCCTGAGTCAGGTATTTCCGGGCTTCCCGGCCCTCCTGGCCCACCTGGACCTCCAGGCGTCTCTGGAGAGAATGGTTTCCCTGGCCACACAGGATCACGAGGACTGCCTGGTTTGAAGGGTCCACCTGGGCTACTAGGTCGTAAAGGAATCAAAGGTGAGAGCCACTTGGACAGATGAGTATGTTTAGAAGGTTGTTTGACTGAATCACAAAGTGTCTGGAACTCAGTGACAATTTACTGCAGAGGTGCCCACAATAACTATGATGTTGATGTTGGAGACTCTAAGAACCGACTACATTAGAATAGCATATGTGATGTTGCTCTAAGGTTGGTGAGTGACCATTTTAAAGCATAAACTTTGGACTTACTGGTTGCTGCCATCTTCCTTTACTTCCTTCTTAAAATCTTGCAAAGCTAGGTTTTTTTTAAATCAAATTTGAAACCCGTGGTGTTTGGTTAGGTGCAAGCAGTCTGCAGCTTTCTACCTTTAGTGGCACACTGCTGGGTTTCTTGGTGCATTGCTGCCACCTGTAGATGTGTGGACCCGTGGGAAACCATTGGCATGCCGGTGCATCGCAGGTGCATGTACAAAACTTGGAAACACATGCAAAAACATTGTACCAATGACTACAACTCTTTGAGGATTTACTATAAGGATTAGCATTACTGTTGCTGGCATGGTACATGGCGATAATATAATACACAAGTTATATTTTGTCATAGAACCAAAGTAACTGAGAGGTCTACAGGAGTGGGAGCCTGAAACAAGCAATTTTCAAATCTGATCATACAAATGGCAAACTTGTACATTTGTAAGCTGCAAGCATCTGTAATCTTCACATTGATTGGTTGTGACCCACTTTCCCCTTTAGGGACCAATCATCTTAATGTTAATGAGGGAACAGATGAGGTGTGAAGTCTGCTTGAACTTCATGCTAAATATAGTAACTTCAATTATGTTTTTCCCCTTGGTGATAATTATTTTCTTTTCTGCAGGTGACCAGGGTGACAGAGGGGACAGAGGACCCACAGCGAGAGGACCCAAAGGAGAACCTGGTGCCCCTGGTCTACCAGGTATCTGATTATAGAATAAGTGTCCTATATTTCTGTCCCTAGTAAATCAAGCATTATTCAGTGGACATTATGTAAAAATGGAAAATGCATACTGGCTGGACAATACAGCATGGATTGTACACTTAGGTGGGTAAAATATACCACATTTACATGTGAAATTAAATACCTGCAACATTTTTATAAAGGATAAAAAATATAGAGCAAAGCCCTCCTTCTGTTCTCCAATTCAGCTGAGTTGCCTTCAGCATACGAAACTCTGCAGGTCTTTTCTAATAAAAAATAATACAGTACAGGAAGGGATGCATTTTTCACATGCAATTTTCATTTCATTCAGTTACCAGCAGAGATCACACATCATCAAAACATCAGTTACTTTTCAGGTGTGGGATGCGCTGTAATTTAAAGTATAACGAATGCATTTCACTGGATATACAGGTTGAATAACAGTGTTGCCTCAATAACTACATTGCTTACAATACAGTTGTGGTGAGGAGTTTACATATTATCATTATGTACATGAATGTTATGGCAATGATGGAATTTTTATTATTTCTTTGAACTGACCTTTTTCTGGGGCAGATTGGCAACACAACATATTTGTACATCTTCAATAGGAAAAAAATAACATTCAGTGCACAAGCTGTCATTTGTTTTTGGTTTTCTGAAATGAATATGGGGTCAAGAATAGACATACAACACACCTGATATTTGGTTAAATGCCCTTTAGCAAGATGCTTGTGGTAGCAATCAAAAAGCTTCTGGCAGAATATTTGAACATTCTGCTTGGAAGAAATGATCGCGTTCAATCAAATTTGTTGGTTTCTCGGCACGGTCCTGACTTTTAAGCACAATCCATATTAGGGTTAAATGGTCTGTACTTGTATAGCGCTTTATCACCTTTTGGTCTCAAAGCGCTTTAACATGGTTTTCCCATTCACACACTAATGAGACAGATCACCATGCAAGGTGCTGCCATCAGGAGCACATTCACACACACCGATGGTACACCATCGGGAGCAACTTAGGGTTCAGTGTCTTGCTCAAGGACACTTAGGCATGTGGACAGGAGGAGCTGGGGATTGAACCACCAACCTTCTGATTAGTGTGCAACCCACTCTACCGTCTGAGCCACAGCCTCCCTGGTTGATGGCAGGACTTCGGGAGGGCCATTCCAAAAGCTTAATGTGAGCCTGCTTTGTCCATTCCACAACCAGCTTTGCTGTGTGTTTGCGGTCATTGTCCTGTTGGAACACCCACTTGTGTCCAAATTTCAACCATCTAGCTAATGGTTTGAGGTTATGTTATATTCCATCTACCTTGTGTAATGTATCACTTCCAATGCCAGCAAAAGGGCCTCAGAGCATACTACTCTACATACTTCCGTTTTGGTACAGTGTTCTTGGGGTTAAATGCATCACCGTCACTCCTCCAAACATACCCCTCTGGTCATCGTGGCCAAGCAACTCAATCTTTGTCTCATCCCAGCATAAAACTTTCCATCTTAAGGCTTTTTGTTTGTCCACGAGGTCAAATGTGAACTTCAGTTGAGCTTGAACGTGTCGCTTTTGGAGCAAAAGCTTCTTTCTTGGACAACAGCCTCTCAATTCATGGCAATGTAAAACTTGTTTGATTGTAGATATTGACATGGGTGTTCCAGCAGCTTCTAGTTCATGGTAGATCTGTGCTTTTGGGGTTTCTTGGGTTTGTTTGTGACCATCCGAATGAATTTCCTCGCAGCTGACAGTTTGTGTCTTTTTGTCGGTCTTACCAAAGTGGCTACAGCTTCCCATAGCTGTACTTTTGTTTGAACTAATGGTCTTAGGAACTGCAGCTGTTTAAAAATGGCACCAGGAGACGTTTCTGAGTTGCGAAAAATCAAATATCTTCTTTCTCAGATCTTCATTGAGATCCTAGGACTTTCCTATTGTACTTTGTGTTGGTCAAATGAGTGCTGTCAAACAAACCCTTTTTATGTGGGCACAGAGATGCTACCAACTGTAGTCAATCACGACTACCAACAGGAAGTTAAGAGACTTCGGTCTTGGCAAATTAAAAGGCATTTTGTAACTTTCAGCACCACTAACTTAATGACCAGTGGTGATTATTGATAATAAAGTGGGTGTATGTATATTGTTGCCCTGTATGTTGAATTTTGACCTTGTTTTGATTTCCTAAAACACCAAATAAATGATTACTTGTGCAATGAAGACAAATTTTATAGAATTTTCAAAATTTGTATTTCAGTCAAGAACTGTTTGGAAAAGGATTAAGTGAACATGAATGTGAACATGTACGTATATATATATATATATATATATATATATATATATATATATATATATATATATAACTTTTTCAGATTTTAGTTTATTAAAGACTGTACAGACCTTTGAAGAAAAATGTGTGTTTAACTTCTACTCATCTGTTACTCTTCTTGCAGGTGTCCCCGGACGTCCGGCTTATGGCAAAGATGGCCGTGATGGAGAGAGGGGACCTCGCGGTATTCCCGGTATCACTGGTGTTCCTGGGCTTCCAGGTACACCCGGTCTAAATGGTTACTGTGAGTCATCACAGTGCATCCTACCCATGGTGCCATCGACGGATCCACCAAAGGATTCCGGCATGAAGGGCCCCAGTGAGATGTGAGATGAGGTCGCAGCTGATCTGGAAGAAAACTAATTGACTGGAAAAGAAACCAGAACTCATTAGAAAATGTGTTTATTTGGGTTATGTCACTTGATTGTATGGTTGTGTTCTTCTTTTTTTTGGTCTTCTCATTTGGAACATGGTTTTTTTGAAGGCATCTTTGTGGTTATAAACTGATATTAAGGTGGATACGGAACAGCACCCATCACCTTCTGAAACTCCTTTACATTCAAAGTTTCATTTTACCTCAAGTTTGCCATTTTACTGTACTGTAATATTAAAGGATTAGTCTTATTTTTGAGAGATTAAGAATTCACTGTATATGTACAAACCCAAAAGCCCCATTTCAATCTAAATACAGCAAGACTTATCCTTTCTCTGTATGTTTATGTAAATGTGTCAATATACAAATTATACTGCTGTATAACGTACATTTGTTTGTGAGTTTTGTTGTTTATCCACTTAAATCCCCACCTGTGCCTTTTCCTCTAAATGTAGGATATGTTTGATCATTTCTGTCACGACAACTGTTGTTTTTGTGATTGGATGGTTGCAATGTGTGAAAACCTCTCTGGCAGTTTTATATGACGTCTTATTTATTATATCGAGGTTTTACGTGACATCTTCAAATTGTACAAAGGAGGAAATAAACAGATTTTGATAACCGCTTGCATGTTTTGTTTACAAGTATAGTCAAAAACGAACACAACTGCACTTTAGAAAATCGATTTAAACGTGAATTACTGTGTTCAACAGCTTTAAGACTTTTCTTTCTCCAGACCTGACAATCCTGTGGTCAGCTGCAGTACCAAAATGTATAGTTTTATACTTAAGCTGTCATTAAATGTGAAATCTTCTTATGTTTGATCATTCAAATGTATTCATATTTCATCTGACAAGCTTTCAAGGAGAAAAAAACCTCTGAAAATAGCATTTAGAAAATATTCCTGTCACGTTTTCCAGACTTGAGTATTTATCTAACTTCAATGTGTTTACCCTTTATTCCAAAAGTGATTCAAAATTTCTCCCTTTAGCAAATTCTGCTCATATTTCAGTTTAACTCACTAAAATTTGATGTTAAAAGTGAAGTGAATCAATGACAGGTAATTAAACACCCTGAAACGAAAGCCAGATCCCTCTAAAGTTTTCAACAACTTCACCTTTTCCTCCTTAGTTCACATTTACATTTTAGTGGCGGTGTCATCTGTATCATTAGATAGTGCCTCTATAAAATTAAAAAAAAAAATCAGATTAATTAACCATTAATACAGATGTTTTCAAGTGAATGCAGCAGCATCATGATGGGATGATGCATACATGTTTTTACACCTCTTGTGTGCAGGGAGATAATCTTTGTCTTACAAAAACAGAATGACAAAGGTTTTGCCATATGTACCAAAGAGACAACATATATAAGTGCTTCACTGGAGTTTTTTTTTGGTGTGACACAACTCTGATGTTTCAACCTCCAAATTACCAAATGTAATTCGGCAAACTGTTTTGAATCATCTTGCAAAGTCACAGCAAAGAGGAAGCTGGTGGAGACTTTACCACCACAAAGTCAGGTAGTTGAAATGTACATCAGGATGTTTCCCAAAAATACAAAAAGATGGCTTTGGGGTTGTAAACGCTAAAGGCTGTTTGTTTATAAATGACCACAAGGGAGGACCCACCACAGGGTGGACGCCAACGCTTTTGAGAAAGTTCATCAAACAAATTAAAATCAGTTAAATGTCCTGTTGAGTCTTCAATGACTACAAAAATCCTGCTCAGTTCCTGTTTCATTTTAAAGTTGAGTTGTTATCTCTATTTGTTTCTTCTCTTTAGGATTATTTATTAAATAAAACTGTTCATTGCTATCAGAGCCGCATCATGTTTTTGCTTTGTTTGTAATGCCATCCAATCTGTTTATGTAGTAGTGAATGATTTGTCTTCCATCCATTATCTATACCCGCTTTTATCCTGAACAGGGTCACGGGGGGGGGCTGGAGCCTATCCCAGCCCACTTAGAGTACACAGGATACACCCTGGACAGATCGCCAGTCCATCACAGGGCCACATAGAGACAGACAGAAACAATGACCATTCACACCTAAGGGCAATTTCTAGAACCACCAATTAACCTGAAGTGCATGTTTTTGGATGGTGGGAGGAAGCTGGAGTACCTGGGGAGAACCCACGCAGGCAGAGGGAGAACATGCAAACTCCACCCAGAAGGGCCCAGGCCCGGATTTGAACCCAGAACCTTTTTGCTGTGAGGCGACCATGCTAACCACTGCACCACTGTTCCGCCCCATGATTTGTCTTGATCATCATAAAATATTCTTTTGAAAAACTAATTTTATGAATTTGAGATTCAATTAAAAGTGTATTTTGTAATGTATTATAGCAGGATAATACATTACAAAACACACTTTTAATAAATAGCAGGATTTAACCATATTCAGAAATGCACTTCCATTTAGACACAAACCAAATATTATTTAGAAAAAACAGACAAAAATGTTAATAACCTATCACTGAAAATAATGACTCATTAACAGTCTTTGTTGTTTTTCAGTGTATCATTTAATGTACTCTCAAGTTGGTGAACAGGTACAACTTTGTCGCTCACTGTACTAAATCACACATCCATTGATAGTATAAATAGCCAACCTAATAATAATAGTACACATTTTCAAATACATAAAATCATCAAGTATCCAAGTCTTAAGTTACGGACATCAAATAAAAAGGCATACAAAATACCGCAGACATTGGAAGTCCAGTTTGAAGCAAAAAAAGAAAAAAAAAAAGATCACATTTTGGACATGGCAGTTAATTAGTAAACAGAAGTTTTGAAGGTATAAAGAAAAAAATTACAAGTTCCTAGACTTTCAGTTGACAAATATTGCAACAATTAAGCATTTATATTAAAAATAGTTACTGAAAGGGCATAAGTGTGTGTAAGACTTCCTGCACAAGACAAAGGCAACAGTTTCGTTTTTTGTTCCAAGTAGAAAAATGAAACACCTTTTTCAAATGCCACCGGGAGGCAACTCCCACATCAATTGCCTTTGTTCCATTTCGATTGTAAGGCATTTATGGATAATCCATCTGATTTGAAGGAAGGCATACTTCTTTCTAGCCAGTCTTGAAACTGAACCCTAAAATTGAACGGGGTACACATATTTGCACACACAAAATAAAAAATTAGTTTCTTTTTTTTTTTTTTTCCTTTAAACATTCTCAGGCGATGTTAATGCACTGGCCAATTGAAATCTTTGGGATGCATTTGCAGAAAACAGTTAATCCAACATCTTACAATGATACACGACTCAGCATTGCCCTTCCTAATGTTTTTTATTTGGGCACATGAAGAGACAACTCGGTTCACACGACTTGTTTTTTTTTTCTTTTTCTTAACATTTGATTTTGAACCCAGAGAGGGAAGGTGACAGTTGAATTACCAAGCATGGTTTTAAAAAATAAAATAAAATACTTTAACACAATGCAGAAAAACAATAAAACAAGTCTGCCAGGTAGTAAACTAGCAAGATTAAATTTAATTCTTCTGTAGTGGGAGTTGAATGGGTCAGGATTTGGCTCTACTGGATGCAGCAGTTATTGCGATGGCCGTTGGAATCTTTGAAGCGCAGGCGCATCTTTGGACGATATTTCTCCAGGTAGAACAGCTGCTTGCTGTTAAATGCTCCTCGACGCTTCCTGTGGGATACAGCATGGGATTAATTCAGTTTAACACAATAGACTTAAAACATTAAAGTTACAGAAGAAATATGAATTTTCTCAACAGCTAGTTAATCTGTGAAGTAAGTGTGTTAGAAAAAAAAAAAAAAAATCAAGTTATCCACCTTGTTAGCCCTTTTCTGCATTTTAGTAAGGCGTGGGTGATGACTGTATAGCGTGAGGTGATATAAACATGTCTAGTGTCATATTATACCATATTGTTAATCAGAATATGCCTTTAAAAGTGAAATTACCACAATGTTTTTTATTACTTTCTATGAAAGTACAATCATTTCAAAGCAAACATGTAGACTGAACCTTTGAAGCGATGAGGCATCACACTTTAAAGCACTGCCTCCACTTCTCCTACACAGTGACTCTTCTCTCTCAATATCTGATATCTCATCTATTTACAGTTATGACTCATCCTTGCTTGCTTTATGTTTCCTAAAATTATCCCGTTTCATATCACACAAAAATGCAGGATGATCAGAAAAGTTAATGGCCACCAGACTCCACACTTTATTTTTCAACTGTAAAACATCCCGCTCAGCACATATTTGCATTATTAGGTGTTTTTGTAAAACAAATCTGTGTCAGCCTAAAACACTTGAGTGCCTTTTATTTTTTAATTTACAATCAGTTTATAAGAGTCTGCAGGGCATTGTGTAAACAAAACATAACCTTCATCTGAACATACTTGGAACCCTGCCAAAAGGTTTTCATTGTCACATTAACTTACTGTCGAATGAATTGGACAGCATCTTCATATTTCATCCCACATTCTATCAAGGCAAGCGCCACCAGAACAGGAGCTCTGCAGGGAAAACAATGTCAGTTAAAGAGATTTGTGCTTTATTATTACAGCAATCTTTATTTTAAACTCTGATTTTCAGTATTTTTAAATCAGCCAAAACATTTCACATCCTTTTCAGATGAGCTTTGAACAAACAGCATCGAGACAGAACCTCGAACCTTGTCCAAACTAAGACGACACACACGGGACGGAATGTGGGTGATGTCATGAGTCATTTACAGCAACATGGAGAAAATCCACACGTCTGCTATTTTGCTTCATACTCGCACTATAATTCATAACATTTATTCTATGTTTCTTAAATTTCAGTTTTTAACAATATGCCATGTTACATTTGTATATATACTTAAAAATGAGATAATACAGGCATTTGTGAAAACGTGAAGAAACAGCATTTGGGACATCGCAGTGAGTTACGCCTCTAGAGCTGCAATTATGTTTTTTTCTTATTAGTGGAATATTTGTTTATAACACGTACAATATGCTATAACCCAATTTCAAAATACCTGTTTATCAGAGCAAATGTCTAAAAACCAAAGATATTCAATTTACAAGAATGTTGAACAAAGAAAACCAGCAAATTCTCACCCACCAACAGATCAAGTGTAAAATTATTATTCACTATGATAAAAATATAATACTTTCATGGTTGTGACGGTGAGTGCTCACCTTCCCAAACCTGCCACACAGTGGACAGCGATGCAGCAGCCGGGCTCCTCCCTGAACTTCAACTTCAGCAGGTTCAGCCAATCATCCACAATTTGGTTGGAGGGCGGAGCTCCATCGTCAAACGGCCAATCCTGGAGAAGAGAGAAATGATGTCATAGGCCCAATTTCTTGGAAACTAAAACAAAAGAAGTGTGAAGACTGAACCTCGGAAGGGAAAGACAAATGTTGTTATAGTGGGAGGGACGACAAATGTTGTTATAGTGAGAGGGACACCTGTAGAGTTCTTTCTTTGAAGGGTTGGCCTTTTTTTTTTTTTTTTTTTTGCTATGTTCAATCTTTTTAAACACTAAAAATAAATAGAAAATATAATTGACAGAGTTACTGATAATAAAAACTATTGTTAATTGTTCTAGCAATGAGTTTGTTCGATAGTGTTGTATTTCCTTGACTTTCTGATCTCTTTTAGGCTGTCAAATATGATTTGACGAGTTTAAGACACACCAACTGAACCTTTTGCATCAAACAGTAAAAAGGGCTAATAATCTGAGCGTTGGCATCAGATGTATGAATCTGTCACTAGAGGCTTTGAGTTGCTTGTTGTTTTTGCAGCAATATATTTGCATGGCAAGTCTAGAACCTCACTAAACCTAAAAAATAAGTCACAATGTTGACAACAAAGGTTTGATCTCCACACCAAGGAAGCACTTGTGAAAACAATGAAAACAAGGACAAAAAGTGATGTTTGGAAAAGAAACTGAAAACTGGAGGAAATAAAATGCCAAAAACTATATTTGTTTTTGTTTACAGCATGAGGAAACCATGTTTGAACTCACCAGAACCTGGATTCCCTCTTTCACCACCAGGGTGGCATCATAGGTGGCTTCACAAACTCTCACAACCGTGGTGACTCCATATTTCTTCAGCTCCTGTAAACATCAGATTAATTAGAAAACAATACATGAACAGTGAAGCTACCTAATGCACAATGTAAGAACACAGCCAGTGACGCTTGATTTAAAAATACATTCAGCTTCTTTAATTCACGAAATCAAAAAATCTTCTGGTTCAAGCCATTTCACTCACTGATGTCCTCTCCCATATCTTATTTCACTGTTGTCATTTTCTAAATATTTGAAAAGATTTGAACATTTAACCATAGAGACTGAGGCTCACCTCGATGAACTTGTTCAGGGTGGCGTTGGTGGGATTGTGGGTAATGAGAAACCTCATATTTTTGTAGGTGATCTCCACAGGGGCTGGTCTGTTCATACGAGCCATTGTGAAAGCGTAAAAAAAATATAACAAAACCTAAACGTCTTCCACTGAGTAAAAACACAAATGTAAACACTTAGTTAGACTCGGAGGGAATGTCAAACACAAATGTCCAATGAGCTTTGAAAAACTCAAACAAAAAAATCCTCCGGTCTGTTTGAGGTTGGCAATGCTAAAAAAAAAAAAAAAAAAATCACGGGGCAAATTTGGAGAGTTAGCAGCCGAAAAAGGGCGGGCAATTTGAAAATGAACTCAAAACCCTCTCCTTTGAAAAAAAAAAAAAAAAAAAAAAAAAAGAAAAGGAAGAAAAATAAAACCAGGGCTGGTTCCACCTTGATTCTGGCCAGGCGGAAGCCGTCGAGGGCAGTGTGCAGCGGGTGGAGTTACCCCATCCAGGCCGAGTTATCGCTGGTTCTGGGAGGCGTCCCGGTCCTGCCAACTTTCCGGGGTCCCTCTTGTGGCTCAAGTGCTTCGGATCGATGGTGAGTTCGGCTGTTCACTCGTCTGCATAGGCAGCGTGCTGAGCCTGGCAGTAGTCCCCACTGCCCTTCAGAAACTCCATAAATGTGTGACCCAGAACACCACAGAACTGCTACAGGACACAAGAGGGAGACGAGAGGGAAGGAAAGGCTTTTAAAAACATAATTTAAGAACACTGACCTCTGTTGAGTTTTAACAAACACATAAAAGGTTTTGTTGGCTCAAGAAATACAAAATAATTCACATTAAAACTAAACCACTAGTGGATGTGCCCATTTGGTTTCATTAAACTTTTGTTATTTATTCTTGTCCAAACACTAATGATAAGTTTTTTAAAAACAATATCCTGATATCCTGACTGACAGGAGCACAACATTTAAGGTAGAGTTACAAATTAATATATTTAGCATAATTGATTCATCTACCAATTAGGCCTATATTAATCATCAGATTGTGAAAAATGCCCATCCCAAGTTCCCAAAGCCCATGGTGACATTGTCTGCTGTCTTATTTTGTCTTACCAAAAGACAACATTCAGTTTACAACAACAGTTGAGAAAGGATCACGTTTTAGATTCTGGAACCAATAACATTTTTGAAAGATAACTTGTTAATGGAATAATGTTAATGGAACTGCAGCAGTTAATTTTCAATCATTTGTTTTCAGGCAGTTATCAAACAAATATACCCAAAAATAAATAATTACTGTAGCCTTAGAAATTTTCTGTCTTGTCCCATTATTATGAATAAACATGACATAAGTCAAGACTAACGGACAGACATTTTTCATAATTTTTGATATTTTACTAACAAAATACTTTAATTCCCCCCCCCCCCCAAAATTGTTGATATTTAGGTATTGAAACTCAATCTTATTATAAACATTGCAGAACATGTCGCTTCTATGACAAATAATGCATTTATTCAAATGTTGGCCTTCATGTGATCCATGTTGTCTAGTCAAATACACCAGCCCTTCAGAAGCAAACACCAAGTGATTCAGTGGATACAAGATCTTATGCTGACCTTAAAATCATGTGAAAATATATCATCATGTTGTAAGCAAAGGCACCAAACACACACCACAATTCAATGGAGTCATGAAACAGCTCAATGTTTTGAGCAAAACCAAAACCCAGGGAAGAAAAACATCTGAAAAAAATCTGAATTTGATTTTTAGGAGTGGATTTCATACATTGCCACCACACAATTCTGCCAGAAATAAAAACTTATTCGTAATGAAAGTAAAAAAAAAAAAAGTCAAAAAAAAAAGTCCCTTTGGTGTTTAAAATTCTCTTTAATTCCTCCCTCACCAACCTATTGTTCCTCACAAATGGCTTTAAAAATGATACAAAGCAAGGAGTTTAAATTCACATCCAAGGGTGTGTTTGTGTTTATCAGTCACCTTAACAACATGTGAGAGTTAACAAATTGAGCAAGGCAATATCCACTGCAAGAGTCTGGGGTTTGATTCCCAGGATGAACAGGTGGTGTGGTTTTATGATTTTCATCCACAAACATGTTGGATATAATGTTTTGCAGCAATGCAAATGAGGGAAATCTGGGCAAAATGAAACTCTACCTTTCAATATGTTAAATAAAGTCCCACTGCAGTACAGTCTAATATCCTACCTAATGGTTGCCGGAGTAGAATAGTAAGGATGTGTTGTTTCTGACATCTAGGTCATATCTGTGAAGGCTGAGCTCATCATGAGGCCTTCAGCAGGGCTTTTTACATCCCCTCTGCTATTATCATCATTATAAATCTGACTCAGAAATGGCGTAAAACCTGAGGGCCCACTTTACTGCAAATGTTTTTCTTCTGCTTATTCTAGAAACAGGAAAACATGTTCAAGTATGCTGTTAATCTGCTATTTTCAGTCTGAAAAATGGTATTTAGTACAAAATATGATATGGCACCTAAAAGGGAAGCGATTGAATTGTTAAAAGCAAGGTAATATGAAGAATCATAGGATGCGTGTAACACAGAAGTAGGGGTTTTAAATAGATGGCATGTTACAGCACGACACTACAAGGCTGCAAAGTGTCCTTTGTGTGCGAGTGGGCGCCATCATATAACGTTAGAGGCCTATCGGCACATCAGGAGCTGGAACAGGAACACTGCACGTTGCTTAGAGGTGACAAATACGACGCTTCGTTGAAAGCAGCAGGCAGGTCGTTCATGTCGAAGACCACAATGTAGATATCATTTGCATTTCGCACGAAAGTGCGTCGATTTCATCCGACAGAAACTTCCGAGGGAACAAGCCAGGACCAGTCCGAGCAGCGCATCCGACAGCCGCTTCCCCAACCAGCACAGTAATGTTAAATTACACGTTAATGTCCGGGGGAAATTCCTATTCATTGAATTTGTGTTAGCATTGAATAAAGGGGCTGAATGTCGAGCGTCAGCGTCACGGGCGTATTGGACCGGGTTTGTCTCCGAGAAGGCCGTGATTTCACCAAAGAAACGTGAAGGCCAGCTGGTAACAGCAAACGATAACGTACTGATTTACCGTAGAAGCCGAGGAGATTAAAAACGGCAAACAAGATGGCAGCCAGAAGAAAAAAGATTACTTACTGGGATATGCTTACTCATTGAAGATTGTAGCTTAATCATACAGCCGGTCCCCAGAAAAAGGTAAAATTATTAAACGGTTCTCCACCATACAGTCCAGTGCTGTTTCTCCGAGCGGAGCCGAAGTCTCCTGATCTGCCAGGCCCACTGACGCACTGGAGAGAAAGACGAAGGACACTTCCTGTTAACATTTTCAAAATTAAATTATATGATATGATATGATATGATATGATATGATATGATATGATATGATATGATATGATATGATATGATATTGTATTGTATTATATTATATTACATTACATTACATTACATTGCATAGTATTGTATAGTATTGTATTGTATTGTATTATATTATATTATATTATATTGTATTATATTATATTATATGAGTGTATTTTGTATAGATTTGATTTAATTCATTTATCTTGTTTACTTTTGTATTCATGGGTGGTTAAATCTATACTGGGATTGGCCCCAGCCCCCTGTGAACCTTAGTGTGTATCATTGTTTTTGTTTTTTTCAACTTCAACTTCTTTAATGTCAATCCACCATATGACATACAGACATATAGATGGATAATGGATGGATGGGTAGTTGTACATGTTTCTTATTCTTTGCATTATGTCCCCCATAATACTAAAAGCCCAAATTTCCAAATTATACAGGACTTGACTTGAATGGGATGTATGAGCAGCCCCAAATATAATGAACAATAATAAAGGAGAAGATGAAAAAAAAAAAAATCTACTGTAAACACTATTGGGTCAGTTGTGAATATGTGATTGTTGAGTCAAGCATCAAAGGTAATTGTTTCAAAGGTAATATATTGCTGCATGGCTGGTAATTCTATCCATTCTAGCCTACCAACTTCACACAAAGTAGTCTGATTAACCAGCTTTGTACACAGTGGAGGCGGGGGGGCGTGCAAAACTGCAATCATAACATTTATAACATTTTACATTTTTTTTATATTTTGAGGTTTTGCTCTAAAGCATTTACATGTAATACAAAATATTTAATATTTGTCCGAAAATTTTATTCTAATTGTACGAGTTCTACATGTGATTAAACATTTCTTATTTTACTGTTTTCTATAGGCCTATTTTCAAATACAGTTTTGTCACATGCTTAATATCAATATAAATAGATTTATTGTATTTCTTTCCTTTCGTGCCTCTTTAATGGTACGTTTTAAACCTCTATTTTGAAAACAAACCCAATGAACTTCCGTTTCTTCCTGTATTTCATTCCCTCTATCTTGACAGAACTCTTGAAACCCCACCCTGAAAATGTGCGGTGTGATGTCCAGACATCTTTCTGCCTCCGAGCTGCACAGGTCAGATGATGACTGAAGCTGCTCCTTCAACTCCAGGGATCACATGTGGACAGAGGACACCAGAAATGATCCAGGCTTATAAACACCATTATTAAAACCATTCACTTATTCCATTTAGTCTGACAAAAAAAACATAGAACAATGAGTCATTATTATTATTTTTTGTTTCTTTGTATTCACAACAAAATTAAATTATTGTTTTATGTAAATAGAGAATGTAGGCTATTGTTAAAAAAAAAAAAAAAAAAAAAAAAAAAAACGAATTATATGTCTTAATTACGTATTTCTTTATTTTCCTTAATTTATCTTCCAATTTCCCATGGTGACCTGTGAGATACTCTGAGATCGAAAAGTGGATGATGGTATGCCACTCCAGACGCAACCGTACCCCTCCTATTTGTATTGATCCCTGGTTATATGCCGCTGGTTTTCTACCATTACATGTCTTGACTAAAAACAAAATTTTCCTTGTGGTGTTCGTCAAGTATACCAACACTATCTGTAGGCACTGTATCAAAGAGGTTGTCCAAATATATGTCAAATAAGACAGACAGTACATGCTTGCATATACCTTTGTAGAATATCTAGTTAGCCCACTTCTGTGGTTCAAAGCATTTAAAATTTTTATTTGAAAATCTTAATGTCTTTAGGAAGCATATAGATAGCCTACCATATCAACACAAATGTCAATAGATGTATGCTAAATACTTGTATTCCTCTGTGGAAAAAGTAAGTACAACCTTCAGCAGAAATAACCTCTGATAGGCCTTTCCTGTAACTGGCCACTGCACTCTGAAATCTGTTTGTTATAATTTTTGACCACTCGATGCAAAATTACTTCAGTTAAGATATTTGAGGCGTTTCTTGCATTTAGGCTACTGGCTGTTTCAAATTCCCACACAGAATTTCAAAGCAAAACTGGCTTCCGCCTGGCTTCCCCATTTTTTTTTCACAATGTAGTTGCCATTTTTAATAAAATGCTTTAACAGTTTCATGAATTCCTCCGTGTTGTTTCAGCTATCTCTTTTTCATATTTCTCATTGAATATTTTACAATGAGTGAAACAGTGCCAAATGTTATTTGGGGTGAATGTGTGGTGAAAATGTATATTACAGTGCAATTTTCACTAATATCCATGTCCTGGGGGGAAGGCAGGCCCAGTTTGCTTCCCCTAGTGAAAAAAAGAGAGATTAAATGATTAACCAATTAGATGAGGGTACAGTCATACTGCTGCCAAACTGCAATTAGTCAGGACTAGGTCAAGAGAAGCCAGCTGCCCTTCGGCATCACATTAAACCAATAGCATGTCATCAATGTCATTGAATAACAGAAGATAAACATTAGCCAGTTTGTATTGGTATCACAGTTAGCAACATTAACAGAGGCAGTTATGGAGGGCAGAGATTTGGAGTATTTAGTTAAAAACTGTTTTACTAAACTACCATTAGAGCAGTAATTTAAAATTAAATCACCAAACTAGAGCAGAAAAAAGAGATTCAGACTTTCAATGTGAAAAATTGTGTCCACACTGACTATTGACAACTGAGAGGGATGGCAAACCAAAAAGTAACATCGATTTTTGGATGTGGAAGGATTGACGAGGCTCTGGACACGCCAAGAAGCATTAACGCAAAGAAGCACAATGAACAGGTAAAAACTGATATTCTGATGAGACTCATTGTTGTTCAGCCTTGCACCTTGATACGCTAAATATGCTCTCTAAGGCAAAAGCTGGAAAATAAGTGGCGTTCCATTAATTTACAAGGATTTCACCTGGCCTGGAAGGATAGTCTAATATATATATATATATATATATATCTATCTATATATATATATATATAGATATATATATATATATATATATATATATCTATATATATATATATATAGATAGATATATATCTATATATATAAGAAAGCTCTCCGTAATGCCATAACTGCATATTATTCATCATTCATAGAGGAAAACAAGAATAAACCTAGGTTTCTTTTCAGCACTGTAGCCAGGCTACAAGCTTTGATCCCATCCCAACAACACTATTCAAGGATGTCTTTCTCTTAATTAGTACTAACAGTACATATTTTATCATCTCTCTCAACAGGTTATTTACCACAGTCTGTTGCTGTAATGAAACCTTAACTTAAAAAATCTACTCTTGATCCAGCAGTTTTAGGAAACTACAGACCCATTCGTGACCTGCCCTTTATTTATAAAATCATTGAAAAAGTCATTTAAAGTCAATTACGTGACCATTTACAGAAGAAAGGTCTGTCTGAATATTTTCAGTCAGGCTTTAGAGTGCATCATAGCACAGAAACAGCACTCGTGAAAGTTACAAATGATTTCTTAATAGCCTCAGACAATGGTTCTCACCCTGCTGGATCTCAGTTCTGCATTCGATACAATTATCACAACATTTTATTACAGAGATTGGAACATGTTACTGGGAAAGAAACTGCATCAAAACAAACAAACAAACAAACAAACAAACAAACAAACAAACAAAGGAACTGCATTTGACCGGTTCAAATCTAAATTAACAAATTGAAATCAGATAGATTTTAATTTGTTAATGTCAACAATGACTCCATCAGGCAAACAAGAGTTGATTATGGTTTTCTACAAGGCTTGCTGTTAGGCCCAATACTTTTCACTTTATACATGCTTCCTTAGACGATATCATGAGGAAATACTGCATAAACTTTCATTGTTATGCAGGTGACACCCAGCTATATCTTTCTATAAAACCAGACCAAACAAATCAGCTGGTAAAACTAAAAGAATGTCTGAAAGACATAAAAGTCTGGATGTTGTTTTTTTTTTACTTTTAAACTCAGATAAAACAAAGATGGCCATAAACACCTTAGAGAATTTTTCTCCAGTCACTAATTTACTCTGGATGACATTAACTTGGCCTCCTGCACCACTGTGAGGAACCTTGGAGTTATCTTTGATGAGGATTTGTCCTTTAGCTCACATAAAGCAAGTCTCCAGGACTGCCTTATTTCATCTTTATATTAATAAAATCAGAAACATCCTGCTTTTGATGCTGTGATGCAGGAAAGCTAATTCATGCATTTGTTACTTTTGGGATAAATTATTGTAATTGCTTGTTGTTGAGATGTCCAAATTACTCATTAAAAACCCTGCAGTTGATCCAAAATGCTGCAGCAAGAGTACTGACGGGATTTAACAAGAGAGCTCATATTTCTCCTATTTTAGCTTCTCTTCATTGGCATCCTACAAAATCAAGAATAGAATTTCAAATTCTCCTGCTGACTGACAAAGCTCTTCATGACCAGGCTCTTTCTCATCTCAGAGCTTATTGAACCATATCACATTCGCTCTCAGGTTTTTCTTCCTTTTAAATGGGAGGTTTTTTTTTGCTCCTGGTGGCTGTTGTTGAATTGTTGGGTTCCTTTGTATAAAGTTGTACATTTCTGTTGTAAGGATTTTACTATATTAAGTGCCCTAAAAGTGCGCTATATTAATAAAACAAATAGAATAAAATTCAAATGTGGTAAATATTGTTTTGTCAGCCACATATAAACCCTTTTAATATGCAATGCATTAGAAAGTCGTACTATTTAGGATTGATCAAAGTCAAAAGATTTGAAACTATCCAGTTGCCTGAGCAAATGTTGAATAAATTGTTACAGTTGCCAGTAAACATCTATGTCAATTTATTCTCTCGGAAACACACTTTAGATTGGAGAATCATTTCACTCAGGCATTTAGTACCTCTTCAATGGATACACCATCAACAACAGAAGCTATTGTCTAGTCTCCATAGTTGTGTGTTTTTATCTCTCTGGAATAAATACTTTTGCTCCTATATCTTTCTGGAAGCATAAGCAGAGCTGCTGAGCTCTGCAGTTTCCCTCTGCAATTACACAAAAGCAACACTGAATGGTCTTCACCAGCAGCCAATAAGCTCAAAGCAGCGCTGATTCACTGTCTACCAGCAGCCGGCCAGTGCCAGTTTCCAGCTGGACTCCCGAAGGTGTTGGGGGGCAAAAAGAATTTTCTAATCCGTCACTATTGTACCAATTGTCTATAAAAATTAATGTGCGAGTGAAGCTCTGCCTTCACATCAAGGCTATCAAATTCCAAATCACAGTTCATGAGTACAAACAAAGAAATGAATGACTCTGAAGATTTCAAGGTAACAACTCCACATCTACCTTCTTTATTTGAATTTTGTTCTTACAAATTATTGTCGGTGGATACAGCAGTTTGGGCTTCATTTGAGCTTTTACTTGACTTTGTTGAATAGATTTGTATTTCAGATATTTAGGTCTTTTTTATTTGATATCATTAAGGTTTGATTTCTTAATCTCTTTGACAATCTACATCATGCAGACTTGATTATCTCTTACCATTCTTGTGACAGACCCATTATGTGTTTTCCAGGAGAGCCAAAGTAGAAGCAAAGACCAAATAGATGGCACGGGGATGAGCCTCGGCAACAAGAAGGGAGTGAGGGTGAGTGGGAAATATGCGCCTCCGATAGACTGGAGCAGCAGAGGAGGAGGTCCATCCATCATCCACTCTCCCACCAACACACCGATACCTCCAGACAGCCCCACGGTTATCTCCATTGCACCTCTACCTCATAGGCCTCCAGAGAGAGTTGATGATGCCAGGATGGATGAACCTACAGCCGGGGAGGACTGGAGGAGAGAGGCATTATCTCATACCAGGGCATCCTACGGAGAGATGGCCGTCCCCAGGCAAACCATGGAGGAGCTAAAGACCATCTTAAGGGACAGTCCTCTGCTCAGCATCTGGGGAAGAGATGATGGAAAACCAGGGAGTCCCTATACGTATCTTCATGGCAGCAGTGGCGGTAGTAGCGGTGGAAGGCCCGGTGGACACCAGGACGATGGAAACCCCCACAGGGCGTTCAGCACCTTCAAACCTCACTCTGACGCTTCCAGAAAGGGGGCCAGGTCAAGAGATGGCACATCTATTCAGCTGCCTTCAACCATGGATTCATCCAGCTCGTTCAGGTCTAATGCCAACACAAATAGGCAGCCTGGAGTCAGGACACACACACATGCAAGCGGTGGCTCCTGGGGAGAGACTGCAGCTTCTCATTCAGGTTGGTGACGTTTTGGTTAAAAGACTAGTTTATCCTTTACATAAATAAGGAAAAAAAACTCATTGGATTGTAGCATCAAGTCCTTTCCTTTTTTTTTTTAATCTCTTGATTGACTTGACTTGATTTCAACCATCAGTACAAACTGAATTCTTTGTGCTTGTCCTGAGTATGAAAAAAGGGAACCCTTTATCCTTTTTTCTTTGTTTTCTTTTTAATATTTCAGCATATTTCAGCATAATATTCACTTGATTTGAACCATTCTGTTTTGTGGTCTTTTAATGATAATAAACTGATTTGTCTCTTAATAATAACTTGGACTTGATCCCTAGCAGCAGGATTTACATCGGTTTGATTCCAAAGATACTTCCTAATCATTATTTCTATATTTAGAACAATCAGGAGAGACAATTAAAAAAAAAAATCTGCCAGGAGGTTGGTTTTCAGTGGGATTTGATGTTCTTTGTCCTCAGCTATATTGTCAATGACCATGAATGGGATATTTTACACTGCAAAAATTGCACTTGTTAGTGCTCTCTGATGGAGTAACTATGGCACTGTTTCCAATGGCTTTGTTTTTGTGCCATTTTTGCATTGCATTTTCATGTTACTTATTGGTTGACAGGGTGACAAAGGATGACTCTTAAGCTTTGAGTTTTTGAAAAACCGGGGAAAATGTATAAACTGTTTATGTTTATTTTTCTTTTCAATAACGGGAGACTTGTAAGCAAAGGTTGTTTACTGTATTAAAAGATATTTCTAACTCTATTTCATAGATAACGTTAACGACATTGTCGAGATCTCTGTGAATCAGAGGTTCATTGCAACCATGGAGCAGATCAAGCAGCAGATCGCCCGAGAAAACATCAACTTCGTCCGCTTCGAGGCCACCGATCTCCACGGGGTGTCCAGGTCCAAGACAGTACCTGTCCGCTTCTTCCATGTAATGAAATCTATCTATCTATCTATCTATCTATCTATCTATCTATCTATCTATCTATCTATCTATCTATCTATCTATCTATCTATCTATCTATCTATCTATCTATCTATCTATCTATCTATCTATCTATCTATCTGTCTATCTATCGCTCTCGCTCTCTCTCTCTCTCTCTCTCTCTCTCTCTCTCTCTCTCTCTCTCTCTCTCTGTCTGTCTGTTTATCTGTCTATCCATCCATCAATCCATGATTTCAATGTAAATGTTGTATTCACAGGAGAAAGCGGTATATGGGGTATCAATGCCACGAAGCTACTTGGAGCTGACCCTGAGCCCAAAGAGCAATGAAGTGGACCATGCCAGCGCCGCCAACTTCAGTAGTGATGTCCTTCTGATCCCTGACCTTTCGACCTTCCGGGTCCTACCCTGGGCTGAGCAGACAGCACGGGTCATCTGCGACCCGTGCACTGTGACAGGAAGCCCCCTCCGCACGTCGCCACGCCTCATTGCCAAGCAGCTCCTCGGCCAGCTCCAAAGCTTGGGGTTCTCTCTGCACTCATCCTTCACCTACGAATGCTGCGTCCTGGGAGCGCCGGATCGAATCGGACCAAAGACACTCCTGTTCCCTGCCACTACCCTGCTCAGCAACCATGACCTGCCTTTCTTTCAGCAGCTGGTGGACAGCATGTACTGCATGGGTGCGGACATAGACAGCATCGCTTCTGCAAGTGGCCCCGGCCAGATGGAGATCGTCCTGAGGCCAGAGTTTGGGATTGCGTCCGCCGATAGCGCCTTCACCTTCCGCACTGGCATCAAAGAAATGGCTCGTAAACACAGCTACATCGCCAGCTTTTTCACTGACGATGGTCTGTACAACGCGGGGGTGCTCTCTCATAGCCTGTGGGATGCTAATGGGCGACGTAGCCTCTTCCACAGTGGGGAGAAGGCTGGTGAGTTGTCTGAGATTGGTAGGAAATGGCTGTCTGGCCTTCTCACTCACTCTGCTGCCCTGAGCTGCCTGATGTCCCCCGGCCTGGGCTGCCGGAGCCACATTGCCAAGACGATCAAAGACCCCAAGCGGATGATGTATGCCACTCATGGCAGCAATGATAACAGCAGCTCCTTCAACATCAAGTGTCATGGTGGGAGGGAGACACACATTGACAACAAGTTGGGCTCAGCCATGGCTAACCCGTACATTGTACTGGCTGCTACAGTGGCTGCAGGACTGGATGGTATCAGACGAAACCTGAACGCCGAGAGCAGTCTGAGCAAAGCTCACTGTCAGCAGAAAGAGTTTGCCATTCCCGTGAAGCTTGATGATGCTCTGGAGGCATTGGGGGAGGATCATGTCATTCGCAGCACCCTTGGAGAGCCTTTTGTTCAGTATTTCATTGCAATGAAAAAGTTTGAGATTGAAACCCAGGAACTGGATGATGAGAGGAACAAATGCCTAGAGTATTTCATCTAGAAAGCCTAATTTCTTTATGTATGAAACACACTTCCACCTGCCACACAAATAAAAGCATGAAAAACAGCTGCTTGAATGTAAACGGTTTTTTATTTTATATACAATGTTGATCCCTTCTTATAATACAGATTGTTGATATTTTTCAGTTATTTCAAAATAAAGGAATAACAATCCCCAATTTGCAAAGCAGTATTGTGCAATTTTTCTGTCCTGTGTACAAATTTTGCTTTACTTTAAAATGCTGAATCTGCTGTTGCTGGTGGACAGTTTATTAGCACTAAAACAGCAAAAAACGAAGTGGTATTGTAATGAAAAAGGTATGCCAGGGAAGGAAGCTCAAATATACAGTAACACACACACACACACACACACACACACACACACACACACACACACACACACACACACACACACACACACACACACACACACACATCATAACATCCGCCGTTGCATAATTACAGAGGCTAGTGTAAGTGGAGTCGGATTGTCTGAACATGGTGGTCCTTATGAATTATCTTTCTCATCTTTCCTTGACCTCATGACGTTTTCCTGTGGGGTCAAGGAGTAGAGCTTAGGAAAGGATTTAGGAGGTCATTTTATAGACTATTTTTCTGTCTTTTGGTAGACAAAGGTAAGAGGTCACTGTGACCTTACATCCATCCTATCCATCATTTCAGTCTTGTGAATGTGATATCTCAGGACCGCCATGAGGAAATTTCTTAAAATGTGGCACTGACATTGGTGATCAAAAGTTACTGACATCACACAAAACGTTTGTGTCGCTAACTCAATCACTTATACGGTAATAATAACAACATTTTACACAAATACAAGTGGTGCAGTAGGATGAAATTATTATTTTTCTTGTCTGTCTTTTATTCCTCACCATAACTGAGGAGCAGAAAGGGAGATTGTGACCATATTTCACAGGTATGATAGATACGTAATTAGTGACATTAGTGATGTTCACCAGTTTGGTTCCGCCCATCAGACTTTTCAGTTTGGTCCGAGCTGTTGATTGGTTCCTGCATGAACTGGTATTTGTCAGAAAGGTTACTGGTTGTTTGGGAGCTGGTTGCAGGTGCACCCTCAGCCCACATGGAGGCACAAGCAGGAGGTTTAATGACAAAGTCTCCTCCAGAAAAGGTTGTTCTATCTTGTGTTGCTGAGATGTCATTCATTTTGCCAGGCATCAGAACTGACCATCCTTTTCTTCTTGTGCGTAAATGTTGGTGTTACTATTGCAAGCTAAATAATGAAGTAATTTAAAAAAAAAGAAGCTTAATTTAATGAGGTCATTGAATGTTGCTATATATCAACAGCAGCTCATAATTCTGTGTATGTTATTTGACAATTTTGATGTGTTCAGTTTTTTCTACAATGTAGAAAATAGTAAACATGAAATGAACCCTGGAATGATCCGGTGCGTCCAAACATATTACTGGTACTGTAGGTCAGTTTAAACCACTAAACATTTGACTGTTGGTACAATTGCAAGAAAAACTGTTCTCCCAGCACAGCTGTCACTGCAGTGTCCGCCCCCTGACACATAAACACACAATTTACAGTGAATGGTTGCCTCATTTATAATAGTGTTTTATGCAAATTTATACAATTTTCTGATGCACACAAAACACCAAACTCATTTCTGAGTTATGAGTGCACACATGACAGATGACAACTTCTCTTTGTAAATCACAGTCAACTTGAAAGTGTGCCAAATTGACACATGTGAGCCTTGTGAGTGGTGCAGAGCCCAGTGATGCAGATGGAGCACATCCCTTGAACAGTACCTGTGTTACATGTGTTCCTGTGACCACCGGTATGTGCACTGGGTTGTTTAGGTGCTGGTTCAACATGGACTTGAGCAGAGAGCGCATCCTAAAACTTTGTGTCACCAATGGTGAGTCCAAGCAAAGGCTTCTTTTTGGTCTCCCTCTGTGGTGGTTTATTTGCAGCAGTTTCACTTTGAAGATCTTATAAAACAGTTTCCAAGAGATATTGAGATGTGCCTGCTTACGTGGGCTGTAATATGAGCTACTGCTAATTGCTGCTGCTTTTACAGGATGGAAACTCTATTGAACTGATCTGCAGCTGGGGAAAACTAATGGTCTTTCTTTCCTCGACAGTCCTCGTGAGAGAAACTTTCACAACAGACTTTGATGATTTTTGCAAAAGCACTTTCATAAGATAACAAATTATTTTAGACTGACTGACTTTCATGTCTTAAAGTAATGATGTCCTGTTGTTTCTCTTTTCTTTGCCACAATATGGATTACTCCAGTAGTTGAATAGGGCTGTTTGCTGTAAACTAAAAATACATCAAGATGTTACAACTGATGGTCAAGACATTTTTGACAAGCATCACCTGTAACTTAAAACCAACTGGTTGTTAACAATGTGCAAAGCTGTCATCAAGGCAAAGAGTGTCTACTATGATGAAACAAAAATATGAAAAACCTAGTTTGCTTTTTTTGTTTTCCTAATTCCATATGAACACAAAGAACAACTTCACACTGCAGTGTCAGCCCCTGACACACAAACAGATTGCCTCTTTTATAAAACTGATTGATGAACATTTATAAATATTATTAATGCACGCAAAACACCAAAATGTAGTCTGAGTGCAAATTCTCTTTATAAATTAGTAATCTTGAAAGTGTGCAACAGTGTACACACCCATAGCATACTTCGGGTATTTACCAAAAAGTTCAATGCAAATGTCTCATAATATTGATGTGTGTCCTTGTAGAGAAGAGCAGCAGTATTAGACAGACTGGTGGCAACTGCAGGAACAAACATTAGAGCCAGGAAGTCTGTAATAAGCTGGATCCCTGGCAGTGTGCAGTGATTCGTACCACATGAGTAATGATAGACAGTGTGGATGGGACTTTTTTGAGTCTGGCGTGACTTTTCTGTCACGCCAGACGTTTAATATGTCCTGCTGTTATGAGTGACACCGTCTAATCTGTCAGTTGTCATGTACACTTTTATTCAATATGTTTATTCACAATGCAGAATTAGTGGGTGTTTGTCTCCCACCTCAGGTGGAGTTTCCTGAAGCTCACATCTACAAGTAGACTCGGAACACATTGATTTCAGAGATGATGCCTGCTGCCTGAAAACTCCTTGATGGCGGCAACAAGTTACAGCTATAGCAACTGCAGCTCTCACAGTGAAGAAGACGGCCATGTCATAATGCTCTGAATTTTGGACCAATGACCCAAACACAGCACAGCACTGTATATTCTAACTTATAGTTCTTGTTATTGTAACAATCCATTTGCGTTTTTATGAGGACTGAGATATCGGCCCCAAACACTTTTGCTGCAACACTGACACAATAGAAGAGGGTAGAATCTTGCAAATGTTGCCAGTGGCTTTGGAAAATTACATTGAAACATTGTGCTGCAGCCAGTGTTTGAGATGGAAAGAACAAATGCTGGTACTACCCTTAGTGACATTTTGGTGTGTTTATTGGCCAGTATCAGCAAATTGTTGCATTTTATTTTCTGAATTGAAACAGTAAACCTGTTGTATTATGTAATTGAATAGTTGATGGGACAAACAACACTATTATACATCATGAACAAGATAATTACATACGTTGACTATGTTCTGGGGTTAAACTGAATCGTGCTTTTGCTGATGCTAACATGACATCCAAGTGGCAAACAACAGTGACATCACCCACTGGTTTGTGAACTGCCACAATCAAGCCTGTATAGTTTGGATTTTGGCCATTGCCATCTTTCTATTTTGGAGCCAGAAGTGACCATATTTTAGAAGATGTACATACTATTGTGAGGCAGCTTTTTCTGACATGAATGCCATGAAATGTAACTTAAGAACAAGACTGACAGATACATGACTAAATGTGAATACATTCCATGCAGTACCGGCCATCCCTATACAGTGCCTTGCAAAAGTATTGACCCCCTTGGCGTATTTCTTTTTTTGTTGCCTTACAACCTGGAATTAAAATTGATTTTTTTTTTTTTTTGAGGGGGTTTGTATTATTTGATTTACACAACATGCCTACCACTTTGAAGATGCAAAATATGTTTTATTGTGAAACAAACAAGAAATAAGACAAAAAAACAGAAAACTTGAGCGTGCATAACTATTCACCCCCCCAAAGTCAATACTTTGTAGAGCCCCCTTTTGCAGCAATTACAGCTGCAAGTCTCTTGGGGTATGTATCTATAAGCTTGGCACATCTAGCCACTGGGATTTTTGCCCATTCTTCAAGGCAAAACTGCTCCAGCTCCTTCAAGTTGGATGGGTTCCGCTGGTGTACAGCAATCTTTAAGTCATACCACAGATTCTCAATTGGATTGAGGTCTGGGCTTTGACTGGGCCATTTCAAGACATTTAAATGTTTCCCCTTAAACCACTCGAGTGTTGCTTTAGCAGTATGCTTAGGGTCATTGTCCTGCTGGAAGGTGAATCTCCGTCCCAGTCTCAAATCTCTGGAAGGCTGAAACAGGTTTCCCTCAAGAATTTCCCTGTATTTAGCGCCATCCATCATTCCTTCAATTCTGACCAGTTTCCCAGTCCCTGCCGATGAAAAACATCCCCACAGCACGATGCTGCCACCACCATGCTTCACTGTGGGGATGGTGTTCTCGGGGTGATGAGAGGTGTTGGGTTTGCGCCAGACATAGCGTTTTCCTCGATGGCCAAAAAGCTCAATTTTAGTCTCATCTGACCAGAGTACCTTCTTCCATATGTTTGGGGAGTCTCCCACATGCCTTTTGGCGAACACCAAACGTGTTTGCTTATTTTTTTCTTTAAGCAATGGCTTTTTTCTGGCCACTCTTCCGTAAAGCCCAGCTCTGTGGAGTGTACGGCTTAAAGTGGTCCTATGGACAGAAACTCCAATCTCCGCTGTGGAGCTTTGCAGCTCCTTCAGGGTTATCTTTGGTCTCTTTGTTGCCTCTCTGATTAATGCCCTCCTTGCCTGGTCCGTGAGTTTTGGTGGGCGGCCCTCTCTTGCCAGGTTTGTTGTGGTGCCATATTCTTTCCATTTTTTAATAATGGCTTTAATGGTGCTCTGTGGGATGTTCAAAGTAGATTGCACACAGGTGGACTTTATTTAACTAATTACGTGACTTCTGAAGGTAATTGGTTGCACCAGATCTTATTTAGAGGCTTAATAGCAAAGGGGGTGAATACATATGCACGCACCACTTTTCCGTTATTTATTTTTTAGAATTTTTTTTGAAACAAGTTATTTTTTTCATTTCACTTCATCAATTTGGACTATTTTGTGTATGTCCATTAGATGAAATCCAAATAAAGATCAATTTTAATTCCAAGTTGTAAGGCAACAAAATAGGAAAAACACCAAGGGGGGGTCAATACTTTTGCAAGGCACTGTAAATGTAGAAAAGACTGAGTGCATAACACATGCATGTGAACATCAGCAACATCAACAACAGATGAAGGGATGTGATACAGTGGTATGACACACAAAAATTAAGGAAAAGTAAGAACTAAATGGTTTGCACTGGTGCCTCACAGTGGTGCAGTGGTTGGCATTGTCCCCTCACAGCTAAAAGGTTCTGGGTTCAAATCCAGGCCTGGGCTATCCTGTGTAGAGTTTGCATGTTCTCCCTCTGCCTGCATGGGTTCTCTCTGGGTACTCCAGCTTCCTCCCACCATCCAAAAACATGTACCTCAAGTTAATTGGTGGTTCTACAAATTGCCGTTAGGTGTGAATGGTCTTTGTTTCCGTCTGTCTCTATGTGTTGGCCCTGTGATAGACTGGCAACCTGTCCAGGGTTTACCCCGCCTTTGCCCAAAAGTGAGCTGGAATAGGCTCCAACACCCCTGTGACCCTGTTCAGGATAAAGCGGGTATCGATAATGGATAGATGGATGGAAGAACTAAACGTTGTTTTGTTTTCTATGACAGATGTCACAGTGTGAGCTTCATCGATTGAAAACGTAAGAAATGGATACAGAAAAAAAAAGCATGCACATGCTATTGAATATAAGCTGTTTTACAAAATATGTATTAAGTATTAATTTGTTATGGTTCACATAAAAGAACCTTATTCAGCTGGTTTGGGTGGAGCTCAGCAATTTATATGAATAAATTTGACTAAACATGAGTAATTCTCTGACACTTTCCTTTTGTTAAAGTAACTCTCAGAGGAAAAAAGGTTGGAGACCCCTGCATTGTACGATCACAGCAGGCTCTTTGCTGCTAATGGTAGCTTGCTGCGCCTGGCCTGCACTGGTTGGTAAAAGGGTGACCATTTCTCAACAAGCCAAATGTTGGACATAGAGTACATTCAGGTGCGACAATGTGGGACACGTTATGAATGCTGAGAGGTACTCACGATTTATTTATTCAACGTAAAAAATAAACACAAAAAAGACAATGCAGGTTACAGGTTGGGCCTTTTTGCATGTGACATACTGGATATTTGAATGCAACGTTTCCAACTCCCATGCTAGTAAATACAATTAGCATGAAAGGAAGCGAATGTTTCACAGTTCTTACGGTGTTATGTCTGCTTGCACTTATGTATTCTCTTTTTCTATCACAATAGTTGTACAGAAGTACAGTGCTTCTTCTAATCAACAGTAAATCTGACTTAACTGTGTACATTGAAACAGAACACATTAAATGTGGTCACATACATATAAATATAACAGAATTTCACTCAATGGTTTTCCTGCTCTTATCTTTAGCAGTGACCTTGCCTATATGTTCTACAACAACAGATATGAACACATGCCACCAGTGTGCCTTCCAGACACCTTTAGATTAAAGTTATTCAGACTTTTCCAGTAGAACCACATGCATGTATGTAGGAACATATTAACCAAATCAACAGGCATCATTCACTTCAACTCACTCGGTTCACCCCAAATTCAACTATGGTGGTCGACTTCAGGAGGAAGACGACGGCTCCACAACCGCTGAGAGTTCTGGGAGAGGATGTGGACATGGTTGAGGAGTACAAGTACCTGGGTGTGTCCATCGACAACAGACTGAACTGGAAGACCAACATCAACGCTGTCTACAAGAAGGGGATGAGTCGACTCTTTTTCTTGAGGAAACTTCGATCCTTCAATGTGTGCAGCAAGATGTTGGAGATGTTCTACCAGTCTGTTGTGGCCAGTGCATTGTACTTTGCTGTGGTCTGCTGGGGGAGCAGCATTGGAGCCGGAGACACCAACAGACTTAACAAACTGGTTAAGAAGGCCGGCTCCATCATCGGCTACAATCTGGATAGTCTGGAAAAAGTGGTGGAGAGGAGGACGCTGAACAAACTATTATCCATATTGGATAATCCTGACCACCCTCTCCACCACCTGCTGCAGGGACAGCGGAGCACTTTCTCCAAAAGATTCCTCCAGCTGCGCTGTCACAAGGACAGATACAGGAGATCATTCCTGCCGACCGCAATTAGACTGTACAATAACTCACCTCTGGCAAAATCCATCACATAACAATAACACTGTTGACTGTGTTTCTTGGTTGTTTGTATGTAATATATATAGATATATACTGTACTGTATATGCTGTGCATTTTATATTATATTTTATATTTTTTACTGCTATTTTATTGCTTTTCTATTGTTCTATTATTATCTTATTGCTTCTGTATGCTGCTGTAGTGAAAAAAATGTCCCCTTGGGGATTAATAAAGTAACTACCTAACCTAACCTAACCTAACCTAACCTAACCTGACCTAACTATTGCATTTCATAAAAAAATAAGATTAACTAAATCTGAAATAAATTTTAGATATGTCAGCACATCTGTAATTATAGCTGTTACTTGTCCGACCACATGACTTTTTCTTTGCAATCTCAGTGTGAAAAAATGACAGGTTCCAGCTTCCTATCACAGTCTACTGACCTGTACGACTGGGAGTGCTGCACAGTGTGGTAAATGCTGGTTATTTCAGCTGCTGTTATTTTATCTGTAAGGCAGTCATCCATAGGTTTCAGGAGGAACTACATCCACAGATCTCTTTTTTTCATGTGAGACTTACATGCACTGTGTCGCTTCAGGTCGTATTCTCCCCCATGAGAAATTGAAAAATAAGTTTAGCAAAAAAGGCAAAAAACCCTCAGAGAATCACCTTCTACCAGTTTCACCCAGTTATAAGTAGTTTCCAGTCTTTGTTGTGGCTGCATCTCCTTTTCTTTGAGGTAGTTTTCATCAAATTCTGCCGACATTTGCGCATCTTGTGACTTTTTGAATCGCTATTTTCCATGTTCCATGTAACAGTGACAGCCTAACCTGCACTCACCCACAAGTGCAGTTTGATTGACATGAGTCACAGCCCCATGATGATAGCCCTCCCTGCTTTATTCAAAGCCATTGCATAGAAGACAGATTTTAGAGAAGCCAATCAAAATGCGGGACATTGTGTCAATATGTGGGACGTGGGGAAAAGGAACAAAAATGCTGTGCACAAACCGGGACAAGTGGTCACCCTAGTTGGTAAGGTTTTGACTTTAGAAGCTCTGCTGTGACATTGTCTGACTCTTTTCCTGTTCTCTTTGAGCCCCTTTGAAGCCAGGCCAACATTATTTTAAGGTGAAATTTACTACTTACTAGCCACCGACAGAAAAGAAGTCAACGTGTACGGGAACAAGGTTGGTGCTAGATTAAAAAGCACGTGCTAAACTCTATGCAGCTATGATAGGTTGTTTCACTGTCAATTAACTCTTCTCTAACCCTACCCCAAACCTTCATCCTCCCACAATGTAAACACCAGTCACAGGCAGATCCTCAAAATTGCTATTTCTAGCACAAGTCACAGAGAAGAAAGTCACAGAAATCCAAAGGGTAAAATGCAGAGCTGTCAGTATACTGTGTACAGATGAGCAGCAGGTCACTGGCCACAACATCTGTATCCAGAATGTTCAAGTTATGCTGGATAATCAACAGGTTGGTTTTGAGGCTAAATTTCTCAATAGTCATTTTGGTTACTCTGTTTTAGTAAACATTATTTTGCTGTAACACAGCCAGATCCTTCAAACATTAATATATTCCCCCTGAGGAAGAGTGCGCTATAACTGTCAAACTGAATAAAAGTAAAATCTCCTTTTAAAAAAGAACAATTCAAAAAACACATTCAGAATAAGATGTTTTTTTTTAACAATCATTTTACAATTCAACTTAAAATATCTTTCAGTGTATCAAAGTGCTCCTGACATATTCAGCCTGAATTATCAGTTGTGTCACACCAGCCCAGTTTCCCTGAAACATCCTCCTCAGACTGATACATAACCACTGATGAGTTGCAGATACGTTGTACATCTTGGTTTTTGCTATCCGTTATACATATCTTCCCGATAAGATCTTCGTCACATTACAGAACGCACAAACTGAAATGTGTCGCATACTGCAGTTACGGTCTGTGTGTGGGAGCAAAAAAAAAAAATCAATAAACAAAAGAAGGACTATGCTCGAGCTGCGCCTTCATTCCTCAGTGTGGTTGCCCTCTTATCTTCCTCCCTACTTGTTTTTGCCGATCAGATTTCCTACTCGCTGCATAAATCGTCCCAGTTTGTTATCTGTGCCACTTTGTGTCTGATACATTGGTAAGTCGCGCCTGTTCAGAGAGGAGTTTTTGTCTTTGTCTGAGGAATACATACTTGTCGTCCTCATTGACTTATCCAGATGAATAGTTTCAGTGCTAAGCAAATACTCGTATCGACTGTAGGCTTTCCCTCTCCTGGTTTGATAGACAGTCGGTCCTTCGTCGTCCAGAGTGCTCTTTGAGCCTTGGTCCTGCTCTGCTGCAACTGACTTTCTTTTGCTTGAATGCTGAGAAGGCAATCTTGTGAACGGAGATTTATGTTTCTCCGTCTCCGGGGGACCACTGACAGAGTTCTGTGATCTGGGGACACTCTGCGATTGGCCTCTCTTTGTTGTTTGCTCTGCCTGTGAATGGTTGGCTCCAACTGGTTGGTTTGATCCTGAGCTGCTCTGTGATCGCAGAGAGGCCCTTCTTTGGAGTGACTTCTCTTTTTTGGGAGCTTTCTTTTCATCTGACGTAAGCATTGATTGTACTTTCATTCTCATGGAATTCTTCCTCTGAAGTGTTGGTTCCTCTCCTAGTGTTTGCCCCCTTTCTGTCTGACTACTCTCAGTCTCCACTGCATGCTCACATCCTGCAGATGTGTTTGAGGTCTGCGGGACAGTTTGGACTTCATTGGAAATGGATTTCATTCCTTCTCTTGGTGCAGCTAAACCTGTGCTGTTGGTCACCTTAGGTATAGAACCATGACTTTCTCCGGCTTGTTCCTGACTCTGCGATTCTTCAGGGAAGTTTGAATTCGCAGAGTTATCATTTGCAAAATTTTTGCAAATCTTCTCATTTTTGTTGTTGAGTGCTGAGTCCAAACTATTAACACGAGGGTTTGAACCCTCTTTTTCTTCAGGGATCTCAGTCAAAGATTCCATTGCTCTCGGGTGCTGAATGCTGAGACAGCTGGACTGCAAATGAGAGAGCTTGAGTGCTGCATCATTCAGTTTTATATCTAAATCCACGGCTGATGTTGTCCTGCTAAGAGGCTCGTACCAGTCATATGTCTGCCCTGTCTTTCGATCTGCAACTGTTTTGATATCGCGATAAGAGGCAGAGCGGTGGCCATCGGGCAGAATTTGTTCTATTTTGTCACCTTCCCTTTTGGGCTCACTGTCCTCCAGGTTGCGACTGTCTTGCGTATTTGGCTCCAATTCTGCCACGCTCTGCCTTATATCCAGACCTCTCAAAGAAGATATTAATTTCTGTCTTTCGAGAGTCTGATATGAGGACCTCAATGACTCTTGGCTTTGCCTGAGATTGGCATACTCCTGCAGACTGAGCCTCTTTTGCCTCATTTCTTCCATTCTAGACTTGATGTCCCTGGACCTGCTGTGAATCAGCTGTGACTGATGTTCGTTTAAGCCTGTGTGGCTACTATACGGAGATGTCATGGGGGATATCGGATCACATGATGCATCTAGAAGCATATTGTTTTCATTAAAGTACGTGTCGATCTTCCACCTGTGGAGGGATGTTTCCGAGTTGAACGGTATTAAATTCTGGTCTGTACCGTAACGAGTCTGGTGCCGGAGGTGGTGCGGAGACAACCTTTTGGTTAGCAGTGAGTCCCCACCGACCCTCAGATTAGCTCCACCCCTCTCAGGGGTGACAGGGACTCCAATGTCCCTGGTTTCCATCCTCAGTCGAGTCATGGAGTTTAAATTTTGTAGTTCTCCACCGTAACTGTGCCCTCTCATCAGGGTGCCTTCGTCGGGCCAGTGAGACTGATGCAGCCTCTCCTGCATGCTCAGGCCCCTGTTTAATGTGGTGGCATTGTTAAACCTGTCATCCTGACCACTTCTCATGCCATGCATCACTCTGGATCTCATGTGAATTTGATTGAGAGAAATCTGGCTAGAGTTGGGGCTTTGCAGGGCCGCGGTGTCTCTCAGGTACGGGACGGATGGCCTCGCCCCAGACAGGATGGCAGAAACTGTGGAGAGGGCGTAGAGTCTTCTGAATTCCTCATCGTAAGAGCAAACCAGCTGACCTGTGACAACCAGAACCATACTCAGGTTGATCTTCTCATATGACCACGAGTAGCTGGGACAGAAAATGGACAGTCGTCAGAAAACCAATATGGATGCAGATGATGAAAAGATGTTACATGCTGATAATAAACTCATGCAGATCTTTACCATCTAAATGTTTTATGTATTTTATCAAATAGTCAAACATAAGAAAGGATAAGACAGACTGACAATTACCAGCAAACACATCATACACGTCACAAATCTTAGTGGCAGTTGGCACTAAGATGTACACTAGGACAAAAGCCTAGTGTACAGTGTACACAGTGTATTTTATATTTAGGTATATGATGTTTCAGCTTGATGAATTGATCTGTGTCTGGATACATTAAATATTGTATTCTATTCACAGATCTTTGCATCTATTAAAAAGTGCTTCTCTTATCTGTGCTCTGTCTGTATTGTGATCAGAGTCATCAAAGTTTCACCAATGGTCAGCCGACTGTCACGTAACTGACTAAACTTACACCATTGGTTGACCAACCATCTTCTACAAAGTCCTGTGGTGATTCAAACATGCTCCAGTCATATACTGTACTAGCTTTTGACCTTGGTTTGTTATTTAACAAAGGGTTTACAAAGTTGAATCGGGGAAGCCTGAGTGGTGGGTAAAAACATTAAAGTAGGTATAAGCGGGACCGACTCACCTGTATGTTCCATACAAAACTGTCCGGCAGTCCACCAGAATAAACTTCTGTTCCAGACCTCCATGAAACTTTATCCCGGACCGACACTGATATTGCTGCCCCTGAACTGCCCGAACACGAAGGTTCTGACAGATAAATAAACACGAGAGTCATCAAGTTAAAGCCAAAGAACAATTCAAATTGTTTGTTTACTTAAAAGTAAAATTTTAATGGTAATATTTATCAGGTATTGTATTAACCAATCTGCACATCTAAAATGCATTACCATGCAATAATAGAGTTACAAAAGAAAATGTAAAAAGATGTATTTTTTTACTTTAATGGCTGTAAGTCTACTAAATTATATCCATCCTGCACATAAATGAATGGAAACTAACAAATGCCTTAAACTGTAAGACTAATAAATCCAAAAATATAAAACTGTTAAGAACACATTTGAAATGATCAGATCAATATAAAGCATACATGATTCGTGGTGAAGAAGAAACAGCTGGTGTGATCCTAGCAGTACATTTTTGGGTAAACACTGTTGGCTATTCATGTTGTACATCCTTGATCACGTCATCTGTTTTCCAAAGGAGAAGCTTTGCATCAGAACCTGGAATGTGGCATTACCTGTTTAAAAACCACGCATGAGTGAGCAGGACATGTTTCGTCTTAATCGTGCAGAATTAGGCAGAAATAACTCAGTTGCAATATTACTGGTTAGGTTTGGTTTAACTACAGTAGTTTGGTATGTAGCCGACATGGTCAGTTGACATACCAACACTGGTTGGTATGCTGCCAAACACACTGCAGGACTGGTTCTGTAACACCATAGAGAAAACAATTCCTCTGCCAAATCCCCACACAGGGCGAGAGGAAGTTTATTGTATCACAGCAACACAGTGAGGAATCATTTCTAATTAATATGGAGCATTTGCTGTCCCAGAGGACCTCACATGAAAAGGACCTGAAATTGGCACCAACGTGGGAACTTTTGTCTCAACAGGACTTTTTCTGCAGCTAAAATGGACCAGATGAGAAGCCAGATTATAACCCTTTAGACCAGGGGTCTTCAACATTTTTCAGGCCAAGGACCCCCAAACTGATAGAGAGATGGAGCAGGGACCCCCTACTATATATATTGTATAAAATTGTGTTTTAAATTAAACTGGAGGAGTGCATGACACTTGGAGGGACAGGTCCAGACTAGTCTCCCGCTGTGAGTGAACCGGTGCTCAGCTTGAGAGAGCCTGAATGTGTGCATTTCTGACTGAAAGATAACATCTTCTGCCTTCATTTATCCATTCGCTACAATACTCATGTTAATGTGTATTTGAAGACCTTTAAATTTGTGAATTAAAAAAAAAAAAAAAAAAAAAATTGTCTAATCAACCAAAAATTTCACGGACTCCCTGCAGTACCTGCGTGGACCCCCTAGACCCCCAGACCCCCCTGTTGAAGACCTCTGCTTTAGACAAATATTTCAGTCACATGTATCTAATTGTTGTGTGACAACATCGCCATGCAGGGAGTGGACAACTCCATTTTGACTCACAATATTTCTCAGATTAATTGGAAGATTATTGTGTAATTACTTTTCATTAACTACATTATGAATTTTTGGGATCTTTTTTTATATAATCATTACGCCATTCCATGAAGTTTAAAGTCTCTGTTATGATGTTCCTGTTTGTGTGGCTAATCTACATGGTTTTAATTCCTCTGCATTAATGTTATTGTCAGTTAACACTTTAGCAACCGATGACACCAAACTCTGATGATGATCCAGGGAGACATCACCCTGAATTTGCTGTGCTAAAGTTCCTGGCTTTAAAGCAATAGACAACTGAAATCATCTCAAAGTAGGAAAACCATCTTCATAACTTGCTCACAATATGGGTTGATGTTGAAATAACTACTTTAATCCTCAAACTGGAGATTATTGGTTTTAGTTATTCAGCCAATTTCTCCACAGATAATCCTGCTCATGTTCACACCATACCTTCCTGACAGGTAAAACAATTTGCTTTAATCATATTGTGTCATTAGAACAGTGGGGTTGTATTTTGCTTGCTGAAGGTACTGCTCAATATTAACTGCCCTGGATTCTCAGAGGACTTTTGGCCAGAGAGAGGCAATCTTGATCCTTCCTTTTGCAACAGTCTTCAGTGGTAATGTCTGATATAATTCACCATTCACCATTTAGTTTTACACAGGACAACATTCATTTACATTAGAAAGAATGTAATGAAATCCTACAGTTACAGGTGTTATAAATGCATTAAGATAAATAGGACATAGAGGAGCTTCTGATATTCCTTAATGAAGCACAGTGATGAACTGGATGTGGGTGGGGCTAAACCATCCAACTCTCTTTCTTGACAGTCACCTGACCTCAACCGCACTGAACTAGTGCTGAAATTCTGTACATTTTTCAGAAATTCAACTTTTACTTGAATTGTTAAACTGATATGATCATTTGTAATGACAAGTTTCACATTAAGGGTGGCACAGTGGTGCAATGGTTAGCATTGTCACCTCAGCAAAAAAGGTTCTGGGTTCAAATCCGGGCTTGGGCCGTTCTGTGCGGAGTTTGCATGTTCTCCCTGTGCCCACGTGGGTTCTCTCCAGGTACTCCGGCTTCCTCCCACCGTCCAAAAGACAGGTTAATTGCCCTTAGGTGTGAATGGTCTTTGTTTCTGTCTGTCTCTACATGTTGGCCATGTGAAAGACTGGTGACCTGCCCAGGTTGTACCCTGCCTTCACCCAAAGTGAGCTGGGATAGCCCCCCCCCCCCCCTCCCGTGACCCTGTTCAGGATAAAGCAGGTATAGATCATGGATGGATGGGAGTTTTGCATTAAAGTGAAGACAAATGCAAGTTGGTGGTTTACAATGAATTAATTTATAGATGCATCTTTCTAGAAATGCAAATTTTATATACGTTTTGTGCATTATTTTAATTCAGCCTGAGTTTTTCTGGAACTATAACATGGTTTTGTGGATCTCAACACTTTGACTGTCTGTATGAGTTTGTGCTTCTGTCAAGAGAATTTATCATCAGCCAACAGATATCAGCCCATCAGGTTTATAAATCTGCTGTAAACTCTGTCTGCTAATTAGCAGACACCTCACACCTTCACCTTCTGGTCTTCATTGTTTTTATTCAGTTACAATTTTCATAATCTTATTCAAGAACCTTCTATTTTGTTTGTCATATTTTCATCTTAAGTTCGATTTTTCTTTCCTCTTGTCCTTTTACTGCTCCAAATGAATGTAACATTTATCACAGTGTTTTTATGTAAACTGAACACATTTTCAACATTTCCATTTGAAATGCATTTTACTTCACTTAATTTGATTAATCTAAACAAAGTTATTCAGAGAAATCAAGGAAAAATGGAACTAGTTTTTTTGTTATTTCCATTACTGGTAGCTTTCCTGCACACACCCTTTGTGATACACAGCATGATAAAACCTGTCAGTTTTTCCATGGTTGGTATTTTGATGTGGCTACTGGCTAACCACTTTGCGCTGAGATCACAAAGCCGTCGCTGTGTTCGCTCTGTTGACTCATTGTTTGTGCTGTTGAACCATCATCCTGATACGGTTTAACAGGAAAATCCAGCCACACTAACAGATCTGTCCTAAGGCTGCTGCAGCTCTGCTCGTTTGATAATGACAGGTAGAATTGTAGCAGGGAATTGCTCGTAAATGGCAATGTTTTCATGAGGGTGTGGAGCAAATGTCAGACTTAATCCACTAAATGTTCCTGCCAACAGAAGAAAGGTCATACCACAGGCAAAGCTTCCAAATGTAGACATATTTTTTTTTCCAAATAGCAGACAATTACCACTTTAGATCATGTTTAACAAGTCAACATGCTTTACATTGTCTGTGTTTCAATGTGGTACTTTATGCTTTTATGAGTAAATTTCTGTCTTTCTGTGCATCTCGCTGACCAGAGAGGAAGGGATCATTTTCCAACACAATGTCTTAAGAACACACACACACACACACACACACACACACACACACACACACACACACACACACACACACACACACACACACACACACACACACACACTTACCCTAATGACAGCCAGCTACCATGCAAGCCTTTTGGTCTGACCATTAGCACCAATAAAATCCACAATTTCACTGAATCAGTTCGGTATAAATAAGTGTGGGTGCTGCTTTTTAACATCCTGTTTTAGGGTCACTGTTTTTGTCAGTGTTGTTGTTGTTGTTCACTGCCAGCAATTTCATATGCTTCTGTGTTTTATAACCCATGAAAAGGCATTCAGTGGAGTTTTAAGAAGCCCCCAAACATCACTAAATAAAGTTCCTTGTCCTAAAAATGTTTGCAAGATAAACATTGTCTTAAAATCTTAAAATGTCTGCTGCATGAAAACAGACAACTCCCCGTGGACAAAGTGTGACTGGGAGGAAAACGAGTTTGATGTTAAATCTGTAGATTGAAAGGTAATGGGTAATGGGAAAGTTTTTAATCTTCATCCAAATTGTTCTTGTTCTGTTTGCACACATAAGAATGGGTGTGTTGTGTTTTTACCGAATAATCATGTCAAATCTCTCTTCATTTCTCACACGATTTCTAGGAAATAAAATATCGTTTCTTCTTTCTTCGTCTACATTTTGCACACAGTTTGTGGTCAGCTCAACACATTATGATCACTACATTTTCTCTAAGCCACCCAAAACTATATTAAACACTTGACACTTTGTCCCTTTAATGTGGTATTTCACAGTGTTGAGTTCCTACCTTGAGGTCCTGGATGTTAACACCCACCCTGTGTGACATGGTGAGGAAGCTCCTGACTTGGGAATCATCTAGAAGGATGTAGACCACCACTCCCCTGAGTGTAGCACTGATGATCTCTTTGAAAATGTCAACATCAGTGAAAACATCCATCACTATGGCGATAACCTGAAGACAGAGAAAAAAACAATATCTATTCACTTACAAAGATGTCGGATAAGAACTCTTACAAGGGAGAATTTATTGTTCAGAAGTTCTTCCAATTAAAATACATTTTCTTTTTCTCTATAATCCTGTAAAGTTCTCTTGTAAGGACTTTAATGTGTTAAGTGCCATCAAATAACCTGTGCCGTGATTTGGCGCTGTATAACTAAAATTAAATTGAATTGAAATGCTTCGAAATCAGTTTTGAGGAAATCTGCGAGTGACGTGACAGAGGCTATGTCCATTTTTGTATACATGCTATGGGGCCAGCGCTATAAGTTACTGAATGAGTGACTTAGTGTGCTCAGCGTCTGTTCACCAATGTGAAACTTTGTGTTCGATCAAAGTTTGTTACAATGTTTAAAATAAATTAAAAAAATTGTAAAAACTACCTTCATGACTTCACAGACCACCGACCCTCTAAAATGTTTCTAATAGTTAAAATTGTTTTATTTTAGTAAGCTAAATTTAAAGTTTTGGTTTTTATGTCACAATTTAAGAAATTTCAAGACATTTTGTAAAAGAATTTTGGACTTACTTGTCACTTGTTGCATCACATATACTGCTCTATAGAGGTATGGTTCTCTAGAGAAGGGAAAAGCGTGACTGAAGTCTGTAGGCAGAAGTGAGTTAGGGTACATATCCCGATAATGATCAGTTCAAGTTGTACCTGTTTCACCAATATCTATGTATGCATCCACTGATCAGTTAAACTTAAACTTAAAGTTGCTCCACTGTATGTGTTTTCATCAATCATTACCAAACGGTGCATATCTGTGGAATGAAAGTCCATTTCCTGCACACTCAGACGAAGTCTCACACGCCCTGCTGTAATTTACGAAGAATTAATTTCTGCTCTGGAGACAGTGAGGCGGTAGTTGTCACAACCTGTAGATGTGAACATTGAACAGGTTCAAGCTGAGACATGTTGGTTCGTTAATGTCATGTATCTGAAGTTAAACATGGACTTCATGCTAACCTTTCTAGGAAGAAAACATTTCACAGTTGGACAATGTGCTATTTTGTTACTTCTGTGCAGTTGAGGAGAGAGAGTGTGTGGGAGTAAAACTGAGAATCTTGTTCAAATGTTGTTGTATATCAATCACACTGTGACACGACTATCTCATCACTTGTTTTCTTAAAAGATGTAATGAGTAATAAATTGCCTCAAGCGCCTAGTTTCTTTTGCAAGGCAGGTTTCTGTCAGCTGCAAGTCACTATTGCAACTTTAGTAGCTTCTGGATACATGTTTAATTATTTTGCAACATTGTTGTCAAAAAATTACTGTTGCAGCTTAGTTGTTTTTTGTATTTATGTTGTTTCAACAGATAATTTGTTTGTTTTTTGCTGAAAACTGCAGTTCAATTAAGTTTTATCAAAGCATCTGCTGCTTATTATTAGGGTGCAAAACATAGTGTTTTCAGTGAAATTTGAATCTGCTGTGATTGTGGAACATGTTTCAAATATTAAGGTATTGAGGCTATTTTTGTTCTACATAAATGTTATATTAAGGAATATAGAGATAGTTTTTTTTATGCTGCTATTTTATTTTGTGAAAATGTAGCCTATTTTCAGGTAGTAAGACCATAATGGGTCCTCTTGTCAACACTCTTGACTTGACATTGCCCTTGATGATCCAGTTTGCACCGTGCATGTCAGCTCGGTGTCATTGATGTGTTTGCGTGTTACGGAGAGACAATATGTAAACTCCGTTGGATAAAAGCATTCTGTAACTGCAGTAAACATTTGCCATAAATAAAGGTTTGTAAGAACTCATTTAGAAAACATATGCTTAAAGTATTTCAATTTCTCCTTCCCCCCTTAACATCTACTACCATCTTAATGAGTTTTTTAAAGAGAATTTTAATGGAGAAATTTAAGTCTACGTTCACTATTGCAGATGTATGCAAGGGCTGATGATTTGCTGTTATACTTGCCCTCCTGTATTGAAAAAAGTACTGTAAATACTATTTTAAATTTGGTGTTGGTCCGGCTGCTTAACTCTTGTGGGCTTGTGTCATGTGTATGGTTACAAGATTAATTACTGTTTTACTTCTTCTGGGACTTAATGTTGATCCTCCACTGCTGATGCGAATCCAGTATTTTCATTATGGTGCTAGTTTACCTTGAAATAACTTTGGTCCAACTCCGTTTGAGGTGTCTAATGGTTTTCTTATTTGTAATTTCTCTCATTGACTTGGTTGCATTTTTATCCAATGCGTTTCACAATCTCACCACTGCTTCCAGTAAAACCTTCAAAGGCAACTCCTGTCTTCAACCTTTATTGTGTAGCTGCGCACCAACACAAATAGTAAGTGCAGAACAACTATTTTCAAATCCCGTGAACTCAACTGACCACTCTCAGCTCTCTTTCCAAGAAGCACACAAGCCAATGCTATTATTGGCTATTTTGAAACCTGCAGTATGGGCTGTGAATTCTTGATACTGAAAGGACAAACTTTTGGTGAAGTATCACATTAGTCCCCAGTTCTTTTTAAAACAGCTGCGAGTTACACCACTTAGTAAGTAGCAGCACAAGAACAAGGGATCAAGTGGCTTTTTTTGTCATTTGTACTTTTTGATAACAGAAGAAAGTTGAGTTGCCATAGTAACTAACTGAATAAAAAATTTGAACTGGTGTAGTCAACTGTTTGTTGATATAAACTTAAGCCAAGCCCTGCAGTCTACCGTGTCAGCAGAGAAATATGAGGAGCGATGTGTTTTTTTCTCTATGTACAGCCACGCCTTTCATTGTGTTTGTGCGTTTGATAAACTGCTGTTGTCCTTGTACTTATGAATGTGCTGTGGTAAGCGTTTGTGCACCAAAGACAGGAAGACGAATCCCTACATGTTTACCCAACTGACAGATAAGCTGTCTTCTTGTCTTCAGCAGTGTTTTTTTTCATTCACCTGACAGTATTAATGCCTCACCTGCTGCGCCTCTTGAATCTGCTTCCGAACCACCTCTTTAATAGTCGGTGTGTTTTGTCTGGGTGGGTGAAACAGCAGGCTGATGCTGGTGTCAGTGCCTTCCAGTTGGACCTGCGGCCAGCCAAGGTCCAGGTCTGGCACCTCCTCATCTGACTCGGTTGGGAAGTAAGTCGAGGGGCTGATTTTGTCTGTGATCTCTCTGCCTTCTGAGTCATCCTCCACGACCGGTAACTCTGCATTTTCCAAGATGAAGAGGATCTCCTTCTCCGACAGAAAGGGGCTGATTTGCTCGGCTCGAAGAAACTCCTCGTAAGCCTCTTTGCCTCCACAGAGAAGGGCGTAAATGGCCAGTCGGTAGGATTCTTTGTAGTGTGGCTGAATGTATACCAGATTGTCTTCTTCTTCAAGTGAAGACAGGCAGGACAATTTGGACTCCATAGGCGCCAGATTCCCTCTGAGTCGATGTACAATAGGCTTCTTCTTTACCTTCAGTGTGACATGTTTTAGAACTGTTACATGGTTCACGGAGTTAAACCTGCTGAAAAGACCTGTTTGATAACACATAGAATTAAATTAATGTGTGTCACCATTATAGGTTGGGAATTATTTACCAAGTGTGTGACTTTATCAAGATTAACATCTGTATATAATAATTCCAAGCAGTATCATTAAATATGACCTGGAAAAGCAGCAGAAGATAGATTCATCAACCAATCAAGCAATTTATTCAATGTCGGAATATGATAAAGTAACGTCACTGCAAACGACATTCTCGAATTTGTTTTTAAGACCTATGAAAAAAAAAATCACCTTTGAATGCCTTTAAAGCAGGATTTTCTTCCTCAGAAAAAGCAACACGTTTAAAGACCTTTAGATACCATATGTTACATGTTGTTCAGATAAGAAATGTTCCTAAAAGTGAACACATGTTTAGTGAATGAAAAAAATTAAACAGACCTACTTCATAATGGTAAACAAAATCCTGGTTTTCAAGTGCAATCAGAGTCCTGAGACTCGTAACACTTCAAAACAACTCAAAAAGAACCACGTTTATCCCGTCTGTCGGTATTCTCGCCAACATAAACCAGCAGCACTAAAGTTGCCGATCTGAACTCTCTGGAAATGAACAGCTTATTGTACCTGCCCTGTTCACTCCACTGACAGCTACAGTAATAAGCCCCACCCAGCTCAGCTCACCTGGGTTTCAGGAGCAGGTTTTCTTGCCTATCCAGCTCTCACAATACCTTCTGAGCCTGGATACCACACAGATTGTACACACTGTACTTCACTAGCTTCATTTATTGCTGGTGCAGGATCTTTGCTGCCTCCTGACATATGCAGGAGGGTGAGGAAGAAAATATATTACTCACAAAGACAACTGGAGGAGGTTGATGAGTTAAGTTTATTGCCATCACAAAACACTGGGGGGAAAGACACCACATCTCACAGACAGATGGACCTCTCTGGCATACATGACAGGGCAGGAATATTTTCATTCACAGCCTCACTGACTGCCATAATTAGGACCTCCAAATGATGAACACTTACCTGGGAGAAAATAGCTGGTAATAAGGAAGCAAAAACAAAAGTAGTAATCTGGTATCTGGTGGTAATTTCCCACCCAAGTACTGAAAACTCTCTCTCTGTATCTGCTGATTCCAGGTCATCCAGTTTAAAAGAGAATTCTGCTTTATTACAACTTGGGTCTTATTTCTGTCATTTTCAGAATTATTTCTAATCAGTTTTAATAATTCCCACCAATTTAAATGTTAAAGTTTGGGGATATGCACAGATTAGATCCAGATAAAGCCGCCTTAGTTTTGAATAAAACTTAAAACACTCCTGAAATGTTAAGCTAATAGTTATTTATTACACAGAGCCATTGTTTCACACAACACGGTGGGAATAGAAAATCAAAGCTGAAATATTAACTTGGTTTATTAACTGTGATTGACCTTTATGAAGTGTTGGTTATAATTTTACTGTTCTCTTTCATTTTGTACTCTAAATATCTGCTCATCTGGTGTCTGACAGATTGTGTTCCTCGACCCATCTGACTTATTTTTATTGGTGTCACTGTAAATAAGACCCTGGCTGTAATGAACCATAACTCTCCTTTGATATCCACAAAAAATGGATACATGCATCCCACTAGCAGTGTGTAGTGGAAGGTGCAGCTTCTAAAACATTAACATTAACCTTTGCCTTAACTTTTTTTTTAGGTTTTTGGCTTTTACCCACTTGTGTCAAAAGAACAGTTGAATGACATGGAGCTGACTGGTTATCAGCCCATTTATTGGAAGTTGTAGTCCAGAGTAGTTTAGTAGTAGCAGTTTAGAAAGTGGGACTTTAATGTCTACATCTAAATAAACTTTAAATGAACAGCTCATGGTTTCATTCTCATGCTATAAGTTGCTAACGGCTAAACTTTCCCCCTCAGACATCACCACCGCCGTTTACTTCCTTGGTGGGGTGGGAGACTTCATGAATCTAGGTGGGGTTGGAGACTTGACACTGCGAGGTGGAGTCGGGGTCGGAGACTTAGGAGTCGGAGTGGGAGACTTGGGGACCGGGGTTGGAGACTTGGGGACCGGGGTGGAAGCGGGGGTGGAGGCTGGGCTCCTCAGGGATTGTGCTGGGGTCTGGGATTTGGAAGGGGTTGGGGTTGGGGTCTTGGATGGGGGGGCTGGGGACTTTGGTGGCACAGGCGCGGCTGTTTTGGGATGTCCCAGTTTGGGCTCAGGGATCTGCTCTCCATGCTTGTAGACGCTGACAGTGATCTCCACAAACTCGCCACCGTACTTGTTCCGTACGTTGATGCTGTACTTGCCGGAGTCGTCAGGACTGACTTTGTTGATGACGAGGCTGGCAAACTTGCCACCGTCGAACATGACCTTGGTGTGCTCGTTGGTGGCGACTTCCTGCTCGTTCTTGAACCAGGTGACCTCGGGGGTCGGCTCGCCCCACACGGTGCAGGTCAGGCTCAGGGACTGAAGGTGGTCAGGAGACAACTCAAGTCAAAATTCATTCAGATAACACGTTTAACATTGTCATAAAAAATAATTAAAGGGTGAGTTCGCATTAAAATGTATTGTACCCCTGAGGCATCTAGTCTGCTACAATAGACAGATCTTGTGCTCCCATCCCCAATCTGTAAAGTAGGGGTATAATGGTATGTGGAATCAAACAGAAGCACAAAGGCCTCTGTTGGTTTTGTTGGGTGACTATTTCAATAAAATTTATTCAAACAAATTACATTTTTATTTTATTTAAATTATCCTTGAAGTAAACTAGTCAGTTTTACAATGTAGCATCACTGTCGCTTCTGCGTTTGAATCTCATAGACAATATGCTCACTTTTGAGTGCCTCAACAGTTACAGCATGAATTTAGACCAGTGACAGACTTTTGAATTACATTACATTACATTTCATTTAGCTGATGCTTTTATCCAAAGTGACTTACAATAAGTGCATTTCAACCATGAGAGTACAAAACCCAGAACAACAAGAATCAAGAAAATACAATTTCTTCAAGAAAGCCAAACTACAAAGTGCTAAAAGTAAGTGCCATTTTAAGCGCTACTAAAGTATGTTGAATGTTTATTGTTTTAAAAAGAAATGACACAAATTTGTTATGAATTTCTTTTGTTTTCCATGAACCCTGACCTCCAAATTGTAGTACTTAAGTCATTTAAAAAAGTGGCCACATGAATTATTCCTTGACCTTGATAGTGATTTATTCTGTGAAAACCCCGTAATTAAACCTTAAATTAGGATTTATTTGTTAAACTATTTCTAATGTCAGAATGTTGAAGCATAATTTTACCTAAAACTGCTATGGATGCAATCTGAACAGCTCGCATGACAGCTGAACAAACATCAAGGTAATGCTGATGAGTTTCAGTAAAAGAAACACAATTTTTCAAGCTCAAGTATCTCAAAAGCGCATAAAACCAAAACTATCTGCATGGTTAGATACCTCTGATAAATATAAGATAATACATTTGACACAATTTGCGTCAACTGACACTTTACAACAGTTGTCTACCCGGTAGATCGCAGAGCTCTCGGAGGGAAATGGTTGGCAATCCTTGTTCTACAAAATGTGATTTACAAAACTACTGGAGGCTGTTTTCAGCTGAAAGGTTAAAAACTGAACTCGTTAGAAAGTACCATAGTTTACCATCTCTGCATGCCTTCACTCTCCTCTCAGAAACACTTTCTACCCATTTTTGAACTTTGTTTGTTTCATAAAAATAAGGTTTAGTGTGACAGCCCATAACTCCTCCTTTTTTTGTTCCACAATTGCTCAGTGGGTATGTTACCAGGGCAGATCCTTGACCTTCTTACCAAAAAGCTGATGTAATAATGTGAACAAAATACCCAAAACAAATGTGTAATAAATGTGTATTTTAAAGGTAGATGCTGAGAAATCCTCACCTTGGCCTCCATGATAGTGACCACATCAGGCAGACCACCAACCACTCTGCCACGGTCTGAGGAGGAAGAAAAGAGTTCATATTACTACAGGACAAACTAGAAACTACACAAACACAACACTTCAGACTTAAACACATGGCCTACTCTGCCTTTACACATTTGATTGAGAACCATGTCCTGGTTTAAATAAGGCTGAGGTGTTCAGGAGGAGAGACCTGAGGAATGTAAAGTTTTAACTTTCATTTCTACTTTGCTTTTAATGCGCATAATTTGCTCCCAAGACTCTTCAGAACATGTTCAGAATGTTCAAAGAGCCGTTGGGGTCACTTGAGTTTCTACATCATCTCTGGATTGATGCATAGCTTCCAAATCATAAATAGGTCAATGTGCCTTTAAAGAAAAGGTTCAAATCTAGAGGATTAAATACAGATGTTAATATAATAAGTAATATACTTACTCTTCTCAGCAAATGCAGCTGCCCTAAAAGATAGAAGTTCAGCATGATTAATACAATTTATACATAATTTAAAGATACTATTGTTCACAAACTACTGTGCATTCAAACAACATACTTCAGTCTTAGGTACTCCTCATAGGCATCAGTGTATGCTGCAAAAAAAGGAACAGATCACGATCACCGACATTATTCTTCTAATTGACCAGAAGTTTTATAGAAACTCAGAGTGAAGAAAATAATAAAACAAATGAAAATCATTGTTTCCAGAGTAATTAAACAATATATGTAAAAAAGCAAACACTAAAGTATAAGGAAAATGAATATACAGATGTAGATGAAGGAATAGTTTTTTTACCTTGTCCAGAGAGGTCAAATGTGCGGGTGTGGGTCTTCACACCGTCTGAGATTTCAATGGAGTAGTTACCCTTCTCCTTATCGGACGGATCACAGATCTGCATCCAGGCCATCTCCGCTGTGCCGCCAATCCTCATCTTCTCAGAGGAGGCGATCTTACTCTCCCTGCAGGTTTACATCACAGACCCTCACCATTTAGTTATGAACTCCAACTGAGTGAAAAAGGAGGATTTCAATTTCTACAGTCTGTGTTAAAGTGCACCATCACTACAACTAGAAGGGATTTATAACATTAGAAGAAAAATGTGCAAGTAGATTCACTGGTAAAAAAAACAACAACATTAAATTCCATACTAAATGAGTAAGTTGTGAAAGGAGTGTGAATAGAGATGTCCTTCAAAATTCTTTACACTACAAATAATGTGTGAATAAACTTCACAGTCTCGCTGCGGGGGTCAGTAGAGTAGTATCTCCAACCATCATCACCAGCACCAGAGCCTCATAAGTCCCTTTCTCTACATTACATTACATTTCATTTAACTGACGCTTTTATCCAAAGCGACTTACAATCAGTGCATTTCAACCATGAGGGTACAAAACCTAGAACAACAGGAATCAAGAAAATACAATTTCTTCAAGAAAGCCAAACTACAAATCTCTACATCTCTAATGCACTAGCCATTGTCTTTTAGATACTCTGATGACACTTTTCACTCAGTGGCATTGTGACACTTGCTAACTCGCTACAGCTGAATTAATAAGACAAAGGTCAGAGAGATATTAAGCAAGGTGACAGTTTTATACACCTTAAAATAACAATAGATAGCAAAGTCCAATTCAAAACTATCTCTGTTTATCTCCCCCTCCCACACACATTTTGTTAATGCTCTACAAAAGCGTATGTTAGTCCATCACTTACTACTCTACTGAATCTGATCTGAATAACAAAGCTGAACGACAGTAAAGTCAACACTACGCTGTAGAAATTCACACAGTAAACAGGTACGAGTATTAAAATGTAACTGTACTAACAGAAGTGAGTGATTTAAGACACAAGAAATGATTATATAAACATGTTTTCATGGTCTTTACTCCTGAAGAAGGGCTGCACGTTTTCTGATAAAACTAATCATGTTTTAGTGAAAAATATCAGAGTAAATAAACACAGATGAATAACACACGTGGCAGCCTTGGGTAAGTCCAGTGCATGTAAAAGTAAACATTTGAATCTTTATATACTTAATCTACTTGGTGGAGTCAAAGTATGTAAACTGTACTTGTGCTTCCAGACAGTCTTCATCTCTTCTGTGTAGTAGTTCATGTAGCACTGCAGCCTGATGCCCTCTGGAGTACACTGCAGCACCAAGTCTGAGGCAGACGCACCTGTTGGGAGCAAACACACAGTCAGAGATAATCAGCTAAAAAAAACCAACTGGTTTTACAGACACATGTTGAAGCCAGGCATGCTTAAAGTGAATTTGTGTGTTTAGAACGGCTAGGTGTCTCCGTATTGTGCACAATTTCACTCGCACAAAGTATGCAGCAGGTATTTGTGTTGCCAGAGAAACACAAGTTGTTGCAGCTGATAATGAGGCATTGCTGCTTTCCACCTTCTAAAGAAGTGTTTCTAAATGTACGTGTTTGTTTTGCTAAGCACTTCTACTCTGAAAGAAATCAAGTAAAGTCAGTTTTATTTAATAAACCTGAATATCACACATCACAAATATGCCTCATTAGACTTGTTTTTGGAGGGAAGATCTTCAGGCTAAGTCATTTTAAGGCTCCATTTAGAAACAGGCTGATTCTTTAGAGGAAAAAGTTTACAGTAAATCCTGTGAGGAATCACGACTGCATGGTTTGTATTTATGCATTACACCCATATTCTGAATTTGAGATGATTTTTATTATAGCTGATCCAACCTACCAGCAATCTGGGCGATGGCATTGATGATGTCGTCAAACACTGTTAAAGAAGAAAAAAAAAAACCATAATAAGTACCGTATAAGATGTCTAATGTACCAATACCAAGCACCACGGTTGACCCCATCTGAACAATGGAACTGTACCTTGGCCGGAAATGTCAAACACAGATGTGTCCTTTCCTCTGTCGTCACTGAGCACAGCCTTGTAAACACCCTGATCTTTTCTGGAGAACTGAATGAACACATGATTACTGTATCAACAAAGCGGCAGGAGTGTGTTACTTTACCATTTAAGACATACAAGAAATAAATCATTTACAAGTGTAAAGTGCCAATTCACAGTGTAGTTGTCACAGAGTTCCTTTTATTTATGATTTTCTTCTTCATCACATTTGCCCAAAGCAAAATATGTCAGTGTTGCTTGTATCATCTCTGTTTCTTTTGTTTGCTGACATGTATAACTATGTCCATGAATTTAAAAAAAAAGAAAACTCCCAAATCTGTCAGTTTTTAAAACAATGCCTTAATTTACTCATTTTCCTTCAGTGTGACAAAACAGCTGGACTTTGGTCGCACATGGTGACTCATTACTTAACATGAGGACTTTCACAGTTCTTATTTTCTCAATTTAGATGCAATGCAAAATAAGTCCAAACACATATAGTGTAAGTTGAATATTAGGTCAGTGATAGATTATTGTTTTCACTGTCATGAAGAATATTTGTTTGAAAGTTGAAAGTCATAACTACTGTTAATACGCAGCATGTGAGTCAACGAGCTCCTGCTGCAGATGTTACCAGAGGGATGGGAAGAGCACAGGCTCCAGATGCGACACTGGGAGGAGTATCTGGAACTATCTCGTCGTCTTCCTTGTACCAGTGGAAAGCTGTCTCCTTCTTCACATTGGCCACCTGACAAACACACCGGATTAAATGGTTTGACTTTAACAGCAAGGTAAAGGAGCCAAAGAGATGAATACTCAAAAATGTGAGTGAGTTCATCTTCATTAATAAAGAAATAAAAAAGCACAACTGTCATGGGGTTTAGAATTATAGAACATCATGTGGTGGTGTTACCTTGCAGGCGAGCATCACAGTGCAATCCTCAGTGACAGTGAAATACAGATACTCAGAGAAATGTGGACCTAAAATGACAAGAATGAGAAATCATGTAAATGACTAAATTAACCGTCCAATAAAGCTGAAGCAACAGTGAAGGCTATCCGACCTAGAAGGTGGTCAGAGTAAAAACTTATTAATGTTTTTAATATTTTGCATCAAAAAACACAAAAGTTACTACAATGAAATACTACACATGAGTCATTGTGAGTGCTGGTACCTTGCTTCCTGATGTGCTCTTTCCTCTGAAACTCAGCCTCCTTCAGAGCAACCTTAAACACTGAAACACCAAAAACACAGTCACTCAGAAGTCCACTTAAAGTTGAAAGAGAGAGTCATAGGGAAGGTGGAGTGAGAATTTAAAATGATCACTCAGCGATTCTATTAATCATCATATGAGACATAAAGAACGTCTCACCATCTCCTACCAGGACCAGGGAGGTCTGAGTTTTGGCCCTGCCGTCAGTGATCTGGACAGTGTACGTGCCCTCATTGGCTCTCGTGAAAGTGTCCATCGTCATCTGGATGATTCCTGTAGCCACATCGTGGCTGATCTTATGGCCCTGAGAGAAAAATTAGAAAAAACAATGATATTTCCAATGAGTCTTAAACCTGGAGGTGTTTGCCTTCTTATTAGTCTCTTTGTTAGCTTTCAGACCCCTTTCTGGAATGTGTATAAGATTTCTTTATAGTTTTATGATATTAAAGCTCTAATCACTATACTTTTAATATATTCCAGTAACTCACAGGTACATTAACACATTTAAATGAAAATATTGACTTAATGATGAACAATCTGCATGTACTGGTGAACATAAACCTTTTAAAGCATCAGAGAACAAAAATAACTCAAATTTAGTTGTTGTCAAGGCAATATAAAATACTTATACATCAACATAACAATTGATGGACATTTTCCAAAAAAATATTTTACACCTTTCTTTACATTTGTCCATGGTAGATACTGTAAAAGATGCAGTATCTACCACTACAAAAAGATAAACATTCAAACACATACAGCGGATCATTGTTTTCCTTTCTGGGAGTCATGTGATCATGTTAAGATGTTTTAAATGTAGGACACAAAGCTGACTGCTTAACATGGATGATGGGTGTGTGTTTGTTTGGTTTCTTTGACAGCAAGATAACAATTGCAAGTTCGGAGTTCAAACAAAGCTGGAAAAATAAACCTAACAGGATCGAGAACAGAAAAATATACAGCACATTTTCTTGAAGTAAAAAAGTCCTAAGTATGAGCTGTATGAGTGTATTATTGCTACTGTGAGTTATTCAGTCAGTACTGAATGTTGACATTATACCTCCCCACTGGTGACTTCTTTGTCGTTAACAATGAACCTGTAGGACACGGATGGGGACAGTTTGACGGCCTGCAGCCAGAAACGCACGTGACCTTTCTCCAAAACCTCGTAGTTCAAACCGTGTTTCAAGGGAACAACTGCACCGAGACAAACACACAGAAATTAGATTACTAGGAAAGCATGTAAAAGTAAAGGACACTAGAGGTGTGATGATGCGGCCCGCTACTCACTTGGATGTCTGATGGCATAGCTGAGCTCCAGCATGGTGTTTAGGGCTGCAGAACAGATTCAAGAAAACAAACCTGAGCAACAAACACAACAACAGCAACAAAGGATGTAGAGCTAAAAGAATCCTAATCATGAAATTTGTTTTGTTTGTAAATTTGTAAGAGTTTATTTCTTATACAGTATTACAGCAAACTTCATGACCTACCATCCTCAGTAAGAGTGTGGCTGGAAGAGACTCCTTCTGTGTCAGTGACTACCACAGAGTATCTGCCCAAATCATCCTTATCTGGGTTGGTAAAAGTAAGTCTGGAGCTGTGAAACAAACAAAAACAATTCTATATCCAGTAAAGTCAAGACAATTACAGCAATTAACTATTTAATTCAAGTGTGAAATTCTGTTAAAACCAAGAGTATGTAGTTGTTTGAGGCAAAGCATTTTAGCTTACTCGGTTTTGTTACGTCTCTCGGTGTTTTAGACCTTACTATTTTCTCATAATCTGACATTACTTTTTGAGAGAAAACAGTTCAGTTGATGAACTTCCAGTCATAATTGCCGATTAAAGGCTAAGATAGTATAACCTTCAAACATGACCATGAGCCATCAGGCTTTTAGGTCAGCTAAGAACGTAAAAATGTCAGAGTTGCCTCCAGGTGAGCATACAGTTTAGCATAAATTGAATAAAGTTTGAATTTTGACTGCACACTTTGTTCTGTCATGGCCAGACCTAAAAACATAGTTTGGAGTTCAGATGTTAAACATCACCTGAAAGCAAACTTGTTGAAAACAGGAAGCATTGTTTTCAGTGATCTAAATGACCTCGTGTATATGTTTTATGAACACTGAAAACAGGAAACATAAAAACATAATCCTGTTCAGCAGCATGTTATTGTGAGTTCAGTGAGGACAGGCAAACAGAAAGCAAACCAGATGAGGGCCTTTGGGGAGAAACACACTGTTTGCGCTGCTGTATTTACAGAATGAAAGTGCAGTAGAATATTTTATTTTTCAAAGATAATCCCTTCTGCTGTGACCTGAGAGGAAGCCAAATAGATGTGCCCCTGAAGCCTCTGACGTTTTGTGGGTAACAGCGAGCTTACGTTCGGCCCTTGGTTGTGATGCCGACCCTGGGGCAGTCACCGACGGGTTTGTAGTTCTTCGACCAAACAAACTTGGACGTCTCACAGATCTCACAGGCCTCGAGAGCGAGGAAGATGTCTCCAGTCTCCGTATCCACACCAGCCTCAATCTCCTTAGTGCCTGTGAAAATGAATAACATGTAAACACTCTACTAAGAGATGACAGAAGCAAACTTCTTTCTTCAGTTTGTCATTTAACCCACATTGAGCTGTGACATAATTTGTGTAGTGTTTGTGTTGTGTGTTCTCTGTGTGCCCTTTTGCAGCCAGGTCAATGTTATTGTAGGGTTAATGTAAACTTACCATTAGCCACTGACAAGAATGGAAAGATTAGCTGGAGGGAAGTGCGCTCTGAAATGTTTGGTGCTGTGATTGGCTAATTCACTGTCAGTCAACTGGTCTCTAACCCTAACCTTAATCCTCCCAGCATATAACAACCAATCACAGCTGGATCTTCCTCCTGCTGATCTTATGTAGCATCAGACAACATATAAGTGCACTAGAAAACGACCACGTTACGCTGATGAGCAAAATGTGTTATTGCCAGTAATGCTTACCGGTGAGTACTTGCCCATTTCAAGCACTGGTTGTGGCAATATAAAGTGTGTGGTGCAAAAAAGTTGTCAGTAAAAGTGATCTGTGTGACGATGTTGTTACCTGGAAGAGCTTTGGCACAGACCGGCTCAGATAACTGGGAAGCTTTTCCGACACCGTTTGCATTGACAGCACGGACTTTGAAAACGTAAGTTTCACCTTCCTCCAGTCCAGTCACCTGCACAAAACCGTGAAAGTATCACATGTACAGTGTGACATTAGTGTGGGAAGAGGATTGGCAGGTGAACAGGGGTGCTGGGTTATTATTAATACATTATACATAATGCATCAGGTCTCCTACCTGCAGAAAACGGTGGCTCACAGCTTCCTGATTCAGAGTAACAAACTCTGATGAACCCTTCTTGGCCATGTCCACCAAGTATCCAGTGACAGCGCTCGCTCCAGCATAAACTGGAGCCTTCCACAAGATGACCAGAGATTGACCTCTGACCTCACTAAAGCTGAGGTCATAGGCTGGGCCTTGAATTGACAAAAAAAAAAAATTATGAAAAAAAACACATTATGAGGACCAAAGAGATGGTTGTCCAGCTGCAGTTTAACTGCCAAGTAAAAATTTTGGGGGATTTTCTTGTTTTAAAACGAGGCAAAGTTAGGTGAACATACATTTCAATGAACATAATTATTATATTTCCAATCTAAAAGCAATGTTTTTCTCTGAGATTGATTCTGATTGATAAGTAGTATTTAAGATACCGAATAGAGATTCACTGACAAAATTTCCAATCAACAAGTTTCAGCAATCAGGAGATCTCTAAAACATCTCATTTCAGAATCGAGCAACTCAACTATTCACTACAAGATACCCAGAAAAACATGTGTCTTCATCAAAAGAATAGCTGCCCTATATAACTGACAGTGGAACCAGCAAAACTTTGTCACATTAAGAATTTGTTAATAGTACTGAATAATGGAAGAAACACATGTGATCCAGTACCTGGCTCTTCCATGGTCCAAGCTTCACATTTCATTGGGGTGCTGGGAGCTGATCGTAGACCAACACCAGCAAGGTTAGCGGCCTGGATCCTGAACTCGTAAAAGGTTCCTTCTTTCAGATTGTCCACCTAAGGGTACAAAGGAATCTCTATCATCTCATCAGACTGAATGATTAACTGCTAAATAACCCTGATGTAAATCAATCAGGTTTTTCTTAATCAATCTTTAAAAGATCAACTGCATGAAAACACAACTTATTCCTCAGATATCCATGACAATCCAAAGGTTTAGCTAAAAGTTCCAAAACAAACTTACATCAGGTGTTTTTTTATTTTCAATAATCAAATTTTGTGTTTGATTGATGCCACTCACGGTGCAGATCCTTTCCATGACGGCGCTCAGGTTGACCTCCTTCCAGACCAAAGTGTCGGCGTCACGCTTGTCGATGTAGTAGGCGTTGATCTTGGAGCCGCCACAGTGTTTGGGACTCTTCCAGGCCACAGTGATGGAGGAGCCGTCACAGCTCAGCATGGTGATGCCGAAGGGAGCACTGGGAGTGGCTGAATTACAGTTTCATGTATAATGTAGCGTCACATTTGAACTACAGACAACTTTAACATTTTACGCATCCTTATGCAGTCCTGCAAACATTATTCTATTTACTGTTGGAAACAAATCATATGGATGATTGTGACTACCTGTACGTGATCCTTTTACATAATAGTTTGAATTTAAAATATAAAGTGTTTTCCAATGGTAATAGGTGCAGAGTGGTACTGAAAATATACCTTCTTGTGAATAAAACACAAAATGCAAAGTGAAGGTGGACAAAGAAGGAGCTGTGAGTAAGTAAGGTGGGAGAAAATGAACACTAGTACATACCATATTCCACCCCCTTCCCTGGACACAATAAGTACAAGACTCACACTGAGCATCAGCTGGAATCAAGGAAACCTCCTATGAATTCCATTTCCTTTTAAATCTTCCTTTAAAGTATGCTATGTGTTCACCTTTGTCTTTTACCAGAGGTTTCTACTGTGGTTCTGACATTTTAAATAATAGTAGCATATTAATAGAACCATAAGTGAGGGTTTGTCTTACCGAGGGCCGGCTCCACAGCGATGGGAGAGGACTCCTGAGACTCGTCACTGAGACCGAAGACATTGACGGCTTGGACGCGGAACACATAGGTCTCCCCTGGGATCAGGCCGTGGACCACGAACCTATGGCACATCCGTATTTTATTTATTTGAATTGAATACAATTAACAGTTGTTGCTATCCATCTACACAAACTGAGTGTTCATTTTTCTCTGTCTATGATACCACATTAGGACCTAGCACGGTAAACAAAGGGCCTCTTGGTGTCCTTCCCCTTGTTCCTGTATCGGATATTTTTATTTAATTATTTTTAATACATTTTTGGCACAAATTATATTTTGTTGTGGCTACCATTAAGTAGCCATTAAGTAACACTTGACAAGAATCCATCAAGAGTTTGTCTTCAGAGTTATAATTGCATCAAGTCAGGAAAAGGAAATCGCCCAAATGGTTGGAATGTTCAAACCACAGCAGATTACAAAGACGAATGACTATGTGGTTGTGATTTTGCATCTACATGTCACATGAGTTTTGTTAAGAAATTGGTGATTAAGGGGGATCAAACTGGATAAAGTTCACAATAACGCTCAGTATAAGATAAGAGCACAGCCTCAAATCATTTGATTCCAAGAGGTTCCAAAACTTATCTGAAATATGAATCATAGTTAGACTTTTATTTTGGAACCCTTACCTGGTATGTTTGAAGGGTTTGTGGTTGCACGGGAACCACTCTTTGGATCCGACAGCACGGCCATCGATATAATATCCCATGAGGTTTTTCAGATGTTTGGGAGCTTCCCACTGCACAAACACTGATGACTTGGTGTTCCTGGTAGCAACAATCTGACCGGGAGCCGAGGGGACGCCTGTTCAGGAGAAAAATGAACATCAATTAGTGATATTGAATACTAATGGTTTCACTGGATCCACATTTTAGACTTTAATTCCAAAATTATATGCAGATGATGAAAAACTAATTTCAACATTTAACATCTGAGGTATAGGAAATCAGAAACATCTTTATAAGGACCGTTTAATGTGATTTTTTTTTTTAAACTTTAAATGAAACCTTTTCAAAAGTGATAGTCTATTTATTAAATGCAACATTTGACGATACATACAGTTTTGATTTGTCAGAAGCATTAATTTTGGATTTAAATTAGTAATTTATAGCAAATGGTCAGACATGAAATGACAAATTACATGACACAAAATATGCAAAATTATAACGATGGTATGATAATCAAGTCACAATTAGTTATTGTGGAGCTCATGTTTGGGATAAAGTGCAAAATGACCAGGAGAGCTCGATATACCTCATCTGAACATCTCGGATATAATCAGATCAACTGTAAATCAATGTAAGTGAACAATTTATCACATTTACTTTTTCTGGAGATGTACCTCTTCCCATCCATGTACATTTTTACTGAACAGACATTATGAACAGAGGCTGTAAATACCACTTACTGTAGGTCGGATCCGCACATTGTGTGTCCTTCTCATACTGTTCTGTAGCTTACAAAGGGACTGGCACTTGTAAAATATACAACTTCTTTGTTGTGTTTCTGGACATTATGTGCACAAACAGTGACTTTAGTTCTGTGAACCTGCTGTGGCACACATCTGTGGATTAAACACAACACTGAGGATTTGTTTAAAAGGTCCCCATGAAGTGGCTTTGACATGTTTCCACAGTAAACAGGATGTTTGGGCAAAATGTGAAGGGCTGCTATTGAGATTAATTGAGCTTAACAGCTCTGAAGAATTTGATCATCCTTTTATTTGTTGTAAAATTTGTGGGTTTTAGTTCAAGCTTATGGTTGTCCCGCTGTCTATTACAATACTAAGCCATTTCAATGTGCTCTAGCCATCCCTCATAGTTAGAACAAACACACAGTGGAAGAGTGAACTCATTTGTGACGTTACAGCAGTTTGAAACTGTGAATTATATGTTCATTGATGGGTACATACCGACCGGCAGCTCAGTACCTGCAACATACAGTCACTCACTTTTAACAAAAGGTCAATGTGGGCATTTAACGAGTTTGTTTTTGCAGGTAAATTGACGTTTCTGCACATTATAGCGTTTGCTCGAGGTGTAGAAATACAATAGCTGTTTTAAAGTCCTTTTCATCTTGGCAAAATCTGAATTCTGGGTGAGACCATAGAATGTGTGGGGAGGTATTTACAATTTGGGGTTGAACGGATTTCATGAAACACTCTCAAATATTTTGCCCTCATCTCTACATTTCTTCTGATGTCAAAATCTCTTTTCTTTCATTAAAAATATAATTTATTTTCAGAGTCATATTTAGTTTGGAAAGTGGTCAAATTCTGGTTCTCTTTGTTATACAGACTACATGTTGTAAAGGTGCATGAGTCTTTTCTAAAATGTCATTTTAATCCATTTGTTCCTCTGCATGCATTAAATAAAAACTCACAAAGTCTGTGCACTGATTCCAGCTCTTACCATCTTCATCAACCTTTTGGATGGACTCAGAGGGCGCAGAGGCCTCACTGGAGCCGTACATGTTGACAGAATACACTCGAAACTGGTACTTTTGCCCATCTTGCAAATCAAAAACTGGGTAACGCGGGGAGTGCAGTTTGACTGCTGTGTTGATCCGCTGCCATGCTCCAGTGCCTGCTAAGCACTGTGGGAGAGTTGGGGAGGGGGGGAATGAGAAGGTACAGCCATCTGCGACAACCTCATCGATGATGCATAAACACAAAGAGGAGCTTCAAGGAAAGAAAACGTGTTTTTGCACAGTTGGAGCTCACTTTAGTTTAGATTTGACCATATCTATACATAAATGTATTCCTGCTATATGAAATATCAATGTGTGTGTGTGTGTGTGTGTGTGTGTGTGTGTACCAGGAACGTTAAAGATATGATAACCATTATATTACAGAGACTCTCTTTGTTTTTGGGCACTTCTGTTTGTGCTAGAGCCCAAATGAGATTGGAGTGTCTTGAGGGGTCAATATTCAAGAATTTAAAAAAAAATCTGATGATATATCAACAACAATATATTCTTGAAATAAACACAACATTATTAAACATCTTTGTCGAAGGTTTGTAAAACTTGACTGTTGGCTAAAGCAGATACAGAGAGAGCACGAAGAACATTGGTACGAAAACATATAAACTACATAAAACTGTTTGCATATCTGCCAGCATTTATGCAGATACAAATATACAGTATTTGTATATCTGTGCACATATTGACTAGCAATATTGAATCTGCCAATATATCATTTGGGCTCTATTACTTTCTTTATTACCTACATTTCTAGCATATAACTTCATTGTCAGTTTTTTTTTCGACAAAATTGTGTATGATACAATTATTTTGATTTTTTTTTTGTTGTCATATACTGATTGGGCAGTGACTGCAAACAAGTGGAGCCCCAACAATGCAAATGATACATGAGCTTTTAGTGCTGTCATGTTTCATGTATGTAGGCATAAAAACACACGTGACCTCTTAAACTCTGAAGGATACAGTAAATCTAACTATAATGTTCAAGCCCATAATAACATTTTTAATGGAGATCTCACAAAGGTTCAACGTGTATCAGGATGAAATCTGACATAATGTGTCTGCACAACAATGTATAAGAGATCTGTAATATGTTAATTTGATATAATATCTTACTTTGTTAAAATGACCCAGTCCTTTCCCCCTCAAACTTTGGTTTTAAAGTTTCACTCGACATGACTGCAATAAAGCTCCACTCAAGTGTTGGGAAAAAAAGGAACTGCATGTAATGCTGTCATGGATTTTAAAAGAAGACAACTAAAATAATGATAATAATAATGACATAAAGATGACACTGAAGGGTAAACGCCAGAGTTTAGGAGGTCAGTGTCTTATTTATCCGCCCACGGACAGTTCAGAGGTTAAAGTGGCTGTATTGACGTGAATGGATGGCGAAAGGTGAAGCGAAACGCACCTTCTCGATGATGTAACACAGTGGAGCTCGTCCACGAGGGCTGGGAGGCTTCCAGCTGAGCACGACATATGATTTGAAAATCTCTGATGCATGCACATCTGTGGGCTCGCCCGGGATAGTTACGTAGCCTAGATTGGGAGTGAACTTGTTGAGGCATAAAGTTCATATAGCAGCAGCCATTGCAGAAGTCCCACACTATGCATTTTTTTTCTTCTGAATATTTTAAAGTGGATTTCAAAGCTGAATCCACTTGTTCCCACTGGCTGAGAAAAGTGCAGCACTATACAGTATAAAAAGTTTGATTGAAAAAAGTGAATGAATTTAAAGACAACAGCTCTGATTATTCAACAACCACGTCTTCTCCTTGTTCACACTAAGAGGTGACGTCTGGCAATTGAAAGTTGGTTAAAACTTCACTGTGTTTTTTATAAAGTTTCTTTCTTCCTCTTTAACAAGGGGGAAAGTATTTTGGTAGCATTCAACAACAACATGAACAACATATCCGTTGCCATGGAATAGCTGTCAAAACTAGGGAGGTTTAGTTGTTTTACCTTTTTCAAAATGACAATACAATTTTAGTATCGAGTAGATTCTCATTGAGGTCAGAATGTGGGGAAAAAAAAACAATATCATGTTTCAGCTTTTTAAAAAGAAACTAAATTAGAAATAATAATGAAGAAAAACATCCTCAGGCCACATGTAAAGGATTCATTCATCCCTCTGAGAATCTTCCATTTGGCGATAGTGAATATGTAGGACTTCTACAATCGCCTCATCTGTAATATTATTCCAATGTGTATAACTTTTAAGAGATTTTTTATCTATTTTTTTAATTAGTTTTTGTTATTTGTTTGTGTTAAAGTGAAGAGGGCAATACTCAACACACTTTGGAGAAGGAGTAAAACTCTTCAACGGGTTTAATTGAAAAAACAAAAAGCGTTTGAGTGGATTTAAGTGTGGATGGAAGAGTTGGAGTTAGATCAAAGAATGCACCGCAAAAGTTAGAATGGGAAGACATTGGAAAATAGTTCAGGCTGTGTAGTTTAAATTCAAGAGGTTAGAAGAAAATTTTGTTCAGGCTGAAGTTTGCCTTTCAAAATAAGATTTTAATCTCAGTAGTCTCTTGTTTTCTGATAGAACCTTTGGAAGGATAACACACAACCCGGAAATATGACAGAGGGGAATTTTTCCTGGATTACTTTCGCCTCATAATTTTATGTTTCTTCTGGCTGATATCATCTGAATGGTTGATGTGTTGGTCAAGCTCAGTTATAACACACTGCCAGTTAAGCAAAACATTCAGCATCTATTACAGAAAGGCTGGTCTCTGCTCTTGACTGTGATGGGTGAAGCTGTGGATATATAGTCATTCCTCAGCGTTGAGCTAATACATAATCCTGTATCATAACACAGCTCAGCCTTTCTCTATGGATCACAGAAAAGGCACATGTTTTTACAAAAGTAATCCAGAAAACAAAATGCTCCAGTGACCTGTTGGATGCTCCATAGCAACCATGTGAGAACTTAAATGTAAGAATTCCGGCATGAGATTTTAGGACGGGATATCAATTTAGACTTTTTTGCAAATTGTATTCATGTGGAACCTTTTTGGTCATTTCAGAATCTATTCACAAAATTGATAACCTGCATTCAACGGGTATAAATGGATGGAATATTTACTGATGTAATGAACTGCATCAAACAAACTTGGTGAGCTGTTGATGAGGTTCGATAAGGTGATAAGGAATGAAAATGTATTTCCTTTATTGCATTTTTTTTTTTTTTGTTAAAATGTAAAATGTTCTGTTATTATGATGTTGCTAATGAGGTTTGGGGAGAGGGACAGGTGTTAGCAATCCGTGAGATTATGATAAAGTGGTTTAAAGGTTGTAGAAAACCAAACTGATCACAGATCAGTGTTTGTATACTACTGTACCTTCCAGGTCATCATCCTTGATCACTATGTCGTATTTTCCTTCAATTTTAATCACTGTTGCAGAAGATGACAACAGATCTGTTAGGAATTGCTGGTATCCTGGTGTCCTGTGTTTTGTATTTACCTTCATCAGTACCTTGCAGTCTCTCGTTCTCGGCAGCATCGAGGGCCGTCACTTGGCCGGACTTGCGTGATGGCCTGCTCATGCCGGCGCTGTTCACGGCTCTGACCCGGAAGTGGTAGGAATGGCCCACTTTCAGGCCATGCACCGGGTATTTACAAACCTTCACTGGGGCGTCGTTGCACTGGACCCAGGTGTCGGTGCCAGCTTCACACCTACACGTCGGACCAGGAGATGACATCATTTGTCTGATGACATCTTTCTCAAAAATACATAGAATGCTTGTTTTTCAAGTTGCTGCAGTGTAAAGTAAAAATACAAAGTGAGCATATTTTTAATTTGTATTTATGTATCTATTTATTTATCTAGTATCATTTGGGGTAAATAACCTTTTCACAATCAACAATTTTAAAAGATGAACTACAAATCTAACTATTGTGGGATTTTGACTACCTGTGTATGATAATAATCTTGATTTGTGAAGAACTGTAGTACTTTTATGTTATTTAATCAAAGCTGAATCTACTGTTTTGGCAACCTGGTTAAAAGAAGCTCTACAATCTGAAAACAAAACTATTCTCATAGAATTGCCCAATAAAATGTTCAGCACGGCTGTAATTATAAATTATTTTCATTATTAAAACCTGGGACCACTTTTTCAATTAAACTATATTTTAGTGTATTCAATGTCTAAGAAATAGAGTATAAAGCTCTTGATAGTTCAAATGTCTTATTTTGGTCTGTTATTGGGCCAAAACTAAAGAAATATCAGTGTACAATAACTTCAGCGCTAAATACTATGACACATCATCCTTTCAGTCATCTCCTTGGCATTAAGTGCAGTGTAATTCCACTGTAATTAATGTTGGTGTGCCAACTCTGGTTAATTAAAGAAAGTCTGAAGGGCTTTCAGGGTATGGACTGACCGATCCACAAAGTATCCGATGATTGCCGCCTCATTGACGGTGTTGGGGGGTTTCCAGGCAACCAGGACGTAGTCTGAGTTGATGTCAAATGCTTTTACGCTCATTGGTGCACCAGGGGCTCCGGCCGAAGAGGGAGTGGCATCTAGGCATTGAGAAAAGAAGGACATAGGAAGGGAATAAGAAAAGAAAAAAGGCGATTTTAAGCACAATCAATACCCCTCTTTCATTTGCATACACCTATCATTCAGTACTACTGATACAATGATCTTACTTGTTGCAGCTTTTAGTCGCAGGAAATAAGAGTTGAAGATAGGGAGGGATGGAAAATGAAATGAAAGCATTTACAACGAAGCTTCCTTCTGCTTACTTTCTTGTGATGTGATATTTGCCTTCACTATTTAATAGTATGGTTGTGGACCAGCTATAAAAAAAAAAAAAAAGACCCTTCACTGTGTCATGTTGAAGCACCTTCTGTGATCAGGTTTGGTGGAAAGTAAATAAACTTCATTTAAATTTATGAGCTTGTTAGATTTTGCTGATACTAACTCCCAAAACCTTTACGTAGTAGAGAACACAATAAAGATTTTGAATAAAATATTATTAATTTAATCATCCTTTCATTTATTCATCCAGCTGTGCGAAACATGTTTACATCACGAGCAAATGATTACCTCTTGTGGCTGCCAAAGTTTTCTTTTTCGTAACTTTCTTTTTTCCAAATTACTTCTAGCTGTGTGGCATTTCTGCACTGCACCAATTCAGAAATAGGCTTTTAGTCATAGTATGAGCAGTACTCTGAATAATTTTCATTTGATTTTTCTCAGATGAATTTCAGGTGGTCTCAATTTCTGAGGTAGGCTCTCATTTACACTATTTGCTCAGTATTATAATTATAATTGTGAATTTTGCAATTTTTTTTTTCAGAACAAAGGTTTCTTATTTGTGCTTTTCATTTTTCTACTTTTGCAATAAAACAATGCAGCAAATTCATCAAATCGATGAAGTCATGCTACAATAATGCACAGTGGTGTCCTACCTGAGACAAACAGGTAGGCACTATGTTCGCTGGTGCCATCCTTTGTAAAGATACGAAGGGTGTAGAGGCCCTCATCATCCTTGGCCAGCTGAGGCAGAGTCAGACTTGCTGCGCCTCCTCCCACGAACATCTCTGCCAGCTTACTTGGTTTCAGCAGTTTATCTTTTCGCAGACAAGATGGAAGAAACAATGAGTGGTGACAAAATACACTGTTGACCAAAAACAACTGTTTGTTTCTGAGGCAGTTTTGAGTATTTTTAGATATATAATATAATAGCAGTTCTGGCAGATTTTTAAGCAAGGCACTACAAACACACACAACAGCTCCGCAGATTAATGAGCGAAAGAATGAAAGAATGTCTGACCATCTCTGTACCACTGGGCGAGGGGTGGTACGTTGGGGAGGTCGGGTACAACCACCAAATTACACAGCAGTCTGATGGAGCTGCCCTCTACACCAAACGTCACCGGGAACCTATCGAGCAGGGTGACCTCCAGCTTACTGGCATGGATCTCCGTCAGATGGGGCACTGGACAGCAGGGGAACAAAAAGGACAAAACCTTTTTGACTTGTCTCGTCGTGTTTTTTGAAGCAGGGTCTGGAAATAATTGGTATATTTTGTGTATCTTTATATATGTATGCAACATAAAAATGATGATGTAGAAACATGGTACAAATACAAAAATATGGATATACATCAGGCTCTAAATCATTTCTGTAACTGTTGTAGTTTCAACATTTTTTACATTCAAATTCTACATATTGCACCTTAGACCTGCTAAAAAAAAAATACCAGCAATCAAAATGAGGTTTGATAGTGTATCTTAGATATCACTGATTTTGAGGAATGTTTGGTAACTTTGTTATATCCTGTAATTTTTTACACCACAATGACTCATTGAGGGGCTGCAGGAACATTAGATTGTGTCAGTATGAGCATTTTGAACAGTAAATAATAAAAGGAATTATGTTTCACATTCTGGCATTTTGGAATAACACAGATTGGTTAAAGGAGAGCACATGATGAGTTTGTCCAATTTTAACAAAACATGAAAATGCAATGGATCTCAAATAGAGTATTGGATCTCTGCTGTTTTCAGGTCAAAATGAAAATATATTGTGGACCAAATTATTTGCTTAATCCGCTCATTATTTAATCTCTAAACTCTAAAACATTGCACAAAAGCATATAGATGATTATCTAGATAAAAAACTGTGTACGTGTTTACTGTGAACAGAGCTTTCTCTTGTGTTTACTCTGTGTGGGTCACAGATGACAACAGCTTGTCACCCAAGTTTCCACTGCTTATCAGCCAAATTATTCCATGTGTTTTAAAGTGGTTGTGTCTGACACCCCCACCCTCCAGCTTGATCTTTAGTTACTCCCTTTATACTCTCACCTAGTCCAAGCTGGCAAGACATAGCAACTCCTGCTGGCCCTGTGAATTAAAGAAATGGATGTTTACAAGAGAAACACATCAGTGAAACAATGTCTTAATGAGGCAAAGTGAGACGGAGAGAGGCTTACTCTTCACAGTAACTGTAGCCTTGCTGGTAGCCGTGCCATGCTGGTTGGTGGCCACGGCGCTGTATTCAGCAGTATCACTCACAACACACCTACAAGAGCAAACAGTGTGCAAACACATCAAAAAGTAATTGAATGAAATACATTAGCTGTTAGGATTATTTTTGGGATTACAATTTTTACTCCACCAATGCTTAAAAACAAATTATCTGTAAGAAAGTTTTATGTTTTCAGTCTGTTTTACGAACCTGCTCCCAACTCACATCACATAAATAAGTAATACAAAGAGCTTCAAACCCAGATGTTTAACCCAGATATCCAACCTTGGAATTATTGGTTTGTCTTTCTGTCTTTCTGGCCTCTTTGTGTTCATGATTTCATTTGCAACTGTTAATGTCTAGATAGCTGTCCAATATCAGTATTTATGAAACCCAGGATGACTACCAACCCTCCTTCAACAGTAGGTAACTGGACTCCTATAAACAATAAAAGAGCTGAGCCTATGACAAATCTTGGCGTGAGTAATATATAACATAGAAACAGTAAAGCTGTTTTTGTTTTTTTCTCAAAAACACGACTGTGGTTCTCCAAGGTCAGCGGTAAAGTCCTCAAGTTAATGTCTGATAACGACAGAAGACATCATCTGTTGATAACTGACAAAGTGAAGAGGTGCTCAGAGACAGCCATGCCCTTGTGACAGCAACTGAAGAGAAGTCTGAGGTCGAGAATAGAAGGAAGAAATGTGACCTTCAGCCCGGACAGACCTATTTTAAAAGACGATCCCTTTTCTCAGCTGTGGGGGACATAAAGTCTGTGTCCTTCTTCCAACAGAGCTTTTTACTTGCTTGTTTTTGCACTGTAAACTGAAAATTATTAAATTTGAAGAAGTTTGGCACATAAACAACAATCTCCTCGATGACCCTGTAACATAATGACAGACCGGAGATTTCAGTGCGTCAGATAAAAAGATGGAAAGAGAGAGGGAGAGGGAGAGAGAGAGGGAGAGCAGCGGGAGGAATTCAAGGCTCGAATGACGCAAAGGTCAGCAGTTTGGACATGAACAGCTGAGGTGTCTTGAAGGTGACGAAATAGAGCACATTGGGCACAACCCTCAGCCCACAATATTCACCCTCACTCCCCAGTCAACTGTCTGATTAAAAATAAAGGTAATGGGCAAAACAATAAACATTTTGAAATTGTAAACTTTTACTGTGAACCTATTTAATCCTGTTAATAATCCTTCGGTCTCTTCCAGGCTCCTTCTCTTTTGCTTTCCTTCGAATAATAGAGCTGGATAATTTGGCCCTGTGGCCACTCACAGTACTGCAACTAAAAATATACCCAGTTTTCTTCATAAATTGACATTATGAACAAGACATTTTGAAAATTCTTGATAGGAAACCTCAAACTACAAACAAGGTAAAGTATTTATTTATATATAATACATGTCTCATACATTTTTGTATGTGTAAAGAGTCAGAAAACCTTGTGGAGCCCATTGTAAAGTCTATAGACTGAGCATCAGTATGTGGGTGGTGCCAGTGGGATTAAAACTGATAGACAATACAGTAGCCATTCAGGAAGTTAGAAACCTTTTTTTGGTTTACGGTGTCATGTTTCAAGCCTGTAGCCAGTTCCCATAATACATTCATGGTGTCATAATTTCACTTCCTGTCACCTAAAATGTTCCTGCCACTGGTTAGTTAGTTGAGGCATGTCAGTTTAAGGAAAGAGTGATTGAGGCAGATGAGATGGGTGCATATTAAATTAATACTATTGGCTAATTCTGTTTTAGATTTTTTTTTTTTTTAAAGAATACATTCCATAATATATTTGCTGTTTGAGTTGTTTACTGTTCCATCGTCTTCAAAACTGAGATATGGAATTTTTTTATGATCAGATATCAACCAATGCTGAACTGAAACTCATTGTTTACAAAATGTTGACACATTTATATACCTTTTATTTGTCACTTATTTAGAGAACATCAACAGTGCCTTTCAGTTAATACTTTAGGAACACATGTTCCAGCAAAAACTGTACTTTTGCTCGGGGTTGTTTCGTACCTGCTAATGATCAAACTGTGGACTCCATACTTGTTCTCAATCTTATACTTTCCCGGGGCGCTCAGTGGGTCCACTGGCACTCCTCCTTTATACCTGTGAACAATCAGAATTAGCAGTCATTGATATCTTCTTCACAGCACGCTAATGCTTTAAAATGGTAAAATATTTATACATCAGTATGTGTATTTGGACAGATGAGTCTGACAGGCCATTCTACAATAAATATCAGCAGATGTTTACAAGGAGATAGATGCTAATAGGGTACTGTAGATTGGTATTGAAAGGATTAAAAAAGGCTGCCAATGCTCACAAATCTTTTCGGGCAGATCAAAGTAGCAATTCTATTTTTTCCCTCCATAGTATATGTTATATATAATAAATACATTTCAACCTAAATTAGTCTGAATACACTTGAAACGCCTGAGATGTGATTGTTCTGACCATTTGACAATGGGCCTCGGGTTTCCTTGCACAGTGCAGAACAGTTTGACAGGGGTCTTCTCCCACACTGTGTGGGGCCGCAGGGCCACCAGGAAGTCCGGCATCTTGGGGATTTCATCTAACATATCCCCCCTCTTTGCCATCATGCTCTTAACCTGGAGAGAGTAAACTGTATCAGGAGAATGTATAGAGTCCAGTGCACAAGTTACAAGGCAACGACATATCCTACTACACTGGCTATGAACTCGAATGAAACAGTAACTAGAGATAAAGTCCTGCTTTTATTATGCATAGTTGATACATAGACCAACTACTAGACTTATGATGTATGATATGAGGACAATATTATAAGCACTTCAATACAACATGTTGTCATCATCAACATTTAGTATTATTTGTCTGACTTCTTGCACCTGCTAGATGAGGCAGGGCATCCACATTCTTAATTTTAGCACTTATCATGCACAAATGTCTTATTGTAGGAATTATTTAAAGCTGGCATATTCAATGTTCTAAGTTGATATATTGTTTAATATGTATCCAAATGGTAAACAAAAAATTGCTAAATTAAGGTTGTCAAATAAAGCATTATTTAACTTCACTTACTCAGATTTACAGTTTTAAATTCCATTGTAAAATTCTGAAAAAAAGTGCAGTCAAACCTAAAAAGAAAACAAAATGACCACCTTAAAGAGTAACGGAGAACGAAAGCATTTGGCTTTTGAAGACGAGTGCAGCAGACGTGGGTAACGGTTTAGTGGACTTATTTTATCATTTAAGGAACACTATAGAAACCAGTTCCAGATTACTCCAGATCTAGAGAATGCCTACATTTAAAGCATGCCAGAAATACAGAAATATCCTGTATTTATTCATATGTGAAACTTTTAGCTGACTTAGACAACTTAAAGACACTTACTCGAGGTGAAACCTATCACTACTTTTTTGCCTGCCTTGGTTGCCCAAAATTCTGTTTTATCTTTCTGATCTCTTTTTAGTCCCCTTTGAACACAAACAAAACTCCCTGCCTCAACTTTGGGGTGGCAAATTTACATAGATGTATCTTTGGTTGTAAATCGAACAACCATGTTTCCACGTAAACAACCTTGGTGCTTTGTTTAGTTTAATTATTTTTTTTTTTAATCACAAAAATATGAATAAAACAACAAACAAACAAAAACAAATATAGTGCACACATTATCTTGTGAATTGTTGTCCAATTGGCTACTTACCTCGTTTTGTATTGCAAGACTCTCTACTTGGGCCTTAGTGGTCATCTTCATCCTGTGGAGCTCCTCCTGAATAACAGCCAGTCCTTTCCCAACATTTTTGCTCACTCTCTGGTACTCCTCAGTCTCCTCAGCAGTCCTAACAACACATAACTCAAATTTATCCTCTATCAAAATTGACTGAAGCACCACTGGGAGAAAACTACAGGTTTGATATCTTCTATATATTGGATTGTGAAACATTAGGACACTTTAGTAGCACAACTTTACATTCTGAACATAATGATAATGTTGTTGTAAACAAATCAAATCTGATATTGGATTGGTCAGCTAGTAGAGAGTTCAGTATTACCTTATACCTAAAATAGTCTGACATATGACAGCAGCCATAGGGAACTCACCTCTGCCGGAACACCGGTATGGTATAGGCTTGTTCTGCCATAGCCTCTCTGGCCTGGGCTTGCACCTGGCTCACTGATTTCGAGCTTGATTTCCTGTTGAGAAGGGAGCCTATCATTATGAGCCAAAGGAAATTCCCACAATAATGGACTTCAAGTTTTTAGTTTTGCAGAAGCATTTGCTCGGCTAAAAGATCCCAAGATGCACGTGAGGTTTTCCTTGAGTTCGAAGTAATTATGTAGTGGTACAAAGTGGTGACACATTTCTTACGAATTTCAAGACAACTGGTGGTTCTTCTGAACCTGTTATTGGAGACCCACTTCACTCTTTTGCAATAACAACTTAATGTGATTCTATACCAATTTCATTACAGTATTGTACCAAGCAATTTGCTTTACAAAGAGTGAATACTTAAATATATATTGACTACCTTTTACAGAAACCTTTGCTGAATAGCACCCTCAAGAATTCCAGTTAACGACTGAATAAACATACATGCTGGAACCAGTCATTCTGCACTTTCATTTGACTGCAGCCAAATCTATCGTGAAAAGGCAAATAGTAGTTGGTGTTACATATATATTTGACCAATAAATATCAGGGACATTGACTAAGATTTCATCCAAAAATTTATTTTAAACGATACTTGTCTAGGGTTGATCAAACTGTCAGAAAATTGACATTGTGCATAAAATCTTCACAGCATATTTTTCTTTTCCAACCAATCTCATGGAAAATTTCAAGAGAAACTTTGTGAGCACTGGTATCTCCATCTATAGCAACTGGCGTCAGATGTAGGTCAGATTCAAGTGGTGACCTGAGCCATCTGACATAAGGAATGTGTTACATGACAACATGGCAGCTTGCTACAAATGACTTGGTGATCAGAACTTAAATGTATTGGTTAAGATCTGGGACTTAGGGCAGTTTTTGTTCTGCTCTCTTCTCATCACCAGTGATGAAAAAGCTAGCACAGCCAGCCTTCAACATGTATATCAAGCTCAGCATAACTATTTTGCGTGGCAGAGCTGTACCGAGAGCTCGGTAGGATGCGATGCTTTGTAAAAGTGTGCAACAGCAACGCACTAAAATACACACATATCTCTCATCATTCTGAGTAATGAAATCTGCAAAGATCTGCTGGCAGAAGCGGCAGAGCATCGATAGCTGTAGCACCTTCTGAAGTCCTGGCCTGGGCTTGGCTCCAGAACGTCTGGACCTCACAATGAAATAGAGCGAGAGACTTACTGGTGATAATTGTAAGATGTTTAAAGACTGCCAACACACGGTTTTAGATGCTGAAGCGTGTTTTCAGTTGTTTTCACTTGCATGTCTGCATCGTCTCCAAGCTATGCACCTTTTACATTGGAAATTATATATCTTTTTGAGTCCCTTGGTTGAACATGTATCGTGTTTGATCTAATTCTATGTTGTACATCAAAGTTAAAAATAAATATCACAAAATTAAGTCAAAATTGCTCAAAATTGGGTCAGACTGTCATTTATTCAACAAGCACAAACTGAGAGCTGTTAAACTTTCTCTTGTTCTTCTCTCTGAAAAGAGTTCATATTTCGTTTGAGTTTAAGTAATGATCTATCTTCATGGTACATGGATCACTCAAGCTGGCAGTGAGCAATAATAGTACAATTTTCTGTACCATTTTAGCATAAGGTAAAATAAATACAACAATGGACATGTATGCTTTCAATTTGTATCCGGAATCTGCCATACTGTTTTAGTGTTTCTTAAAATACTAGTGAATGTGCACAAATTAAAAGAGCTACAGTGTATAAAAAGTCTGAAAAGTCTAACATTGATAAACCCAAATGTTGGAGTGGAGTGGATGGAGAGCTCAGTTGCTGCTGTTAGATGCACAGTTTGGACCTCAGTTTTGATTCCCTGTTAATCCAGCCTCATCAATAAGTTTGAATCTGAATGTACACACTTTCAATAATTGAATTGTTGTTGCAGTCTCTTTTAGCATTTATTACCTTGTAATCGGTTGATTTGTTCCACGTCTTTAAATATGACCTCAGTAGATGAATTGACAGCCAGCTCGGAAGCAGACACATATGCAGCAGGAATCCCAACACCCACCATCAGATCTGCCCCTCAGCAATGGCTCTATGCATATTTTTTGCTCTACCGGGCAAAGCAGCGAGAGCTGTGCTTTTCAAAGTAGCAGGTAAATTTCACCCTCATACCTTTCTGTCTTCTGCGTGACAACATGTTTAGTGTGATGATAAGCATAATCACTTTTGACTTGGCTCACATGCTTCGTCTTATACCGAGGTATGACTTTGGAAGCCATGACTGGAACACTTCAAGGAGAGCTGGTCAAGTGCACCAGGGGGGGCAAGGGGAGACCAAATGTGTGTTAGCCATGTTAGAAATGTCAATATAAGTCTTTTCTTTTCTATTACTGTCATCACGAAGTCTCTTTCATACAAAGTTACTGTATTCAATGCGCTTCCTTCTTTTAATTCAACAGTATCCGGGGTCCACAGTTACTAAGAGACTCAACAGAAATTACTGCTGTTAAAACAGTAATAGTTCATGAATACATAAATATCATATGAATGTATTTATCTCACAGAAAGACATGTTAAAAATCCAACATCTAAGAGTCATCTGGGCAGTTCCAAAATATTACGAGAGCTCAGCACTTCAAATGTTTCCCCTTACAACTTCACACAGCTCAACTATGAATAGCTTGCAGCACTCTGGGTATCCATGATTGGAGAAATGAAGGAAATAGATTCATTACCAGCAGTACAGTCCTCTCGATATTTAATTCAAACCACAAGGCAGAACATTAGAGTCATCACACTGTACAGGCTATTTTAAATTGAAAAATACTAACATTTAAACCAATGGTCATATCAACACTTGCTAATTATTCCTTCCTCTTAAACAAATAATCACTTTAAGCCAAGTTCTTCCTGCTGACATAATTTGGAAAAGAGGGTCAGTAACCTTTTAATACCCTGGTATGTAAGGAAGTACTGCTTAGGGAGATTACAGTCTGCTGCTTAGTTTTCCCACACAAGAGACAGATTATCTACAGCCATTTATTATAGCAACACACTTCACCTGTCCAGGCTCGACAGCACCTAACTTCTCTTCCTACTCTGAACTACTACTTGCCAAAGTTATTTCTCCAATTCAATGAGCACACTCGCAAGCAAATATTCACAAAAGTGACTTACCCGAAGAGATTAAAACAGCGCAAAGCGGTGGCAGACCAGCCTGATGCCGCTTGGGAAGCACTTGCTGAGGTTAACAAAAATATTACCCTCTCACTGGAGGAATGCTGTTCCCCTTCCACCCCATGTATGGACGCACTTAAGACTATATATAGCATTTACCCCCAAATTTCATTCTCATTCTGCACTTTGGAGATGAAGAGTTAACATCTGCACTTGCAAATTTAATAAATAATTGGAGATATATTTCATCCACTGCCTTTTCCAATTTGAAGATTTTTATTATAGTAATGAAAGGTTAAATAAATACATTGTGTCTGTACAGCAAACCAGAGATGCTTGCACATAACAATTGTTATTTTGAAAATGATAAAATTAGTTTTGAAGTGGCATATTGCCAGTCCTTTCATCATTGGCAGGAAGACTAGTCTTTAAAAACTATATATATATATATATATATATATTTGTATATATATAAATTGACAGACATCTCACATTAAGAAATCTAAAGTATTCATCTACGTATCAGCAGGAAACAAGTTTTGACATAATTTTGTGGCAGATTCCAATAGTGAAAGCCTCATGAGACCTTTTTAGGTTTTTTGAGACAGCCTGTCCTCCTTGGCTCAACACCTGTAGCTAGCAGTCAGGTTATTTTTAAGCATGTTCTCTGTTACAGTGATACCCATGCTTCTTACTGTACAAGAGCCCCTGCAGCTATTTTTATTCACACAAGCCTATTTGAAAAAAAAATTATGAACAAAGATACATAAATAAGTCTGTGGCAGAATTGAAAGACACAAACCATCACAATCCATTTTAAAGATGTAGCCTTGAGTTATTGCCCAAAATAACCTGCAGTTGTTAGCATGTCGTAACATAACCTCTTTTCTTTTTAAGAGGACGTTGGCCGACAACTTTGCTCACTTTTACAGTACAGCATACTATGTTATTTAATAAAACACATAGATTTAAACCCTCAAAATGTGTACTACATGTCCTTCATAGAGACTTGTAGTGACCGGTTTAAAAAAAAAAAAAAAAAAAATTAAAAAAAAAAGGACACTGTGGTATATATCATCATATCACAACCAAGCCCTGAACACCTGCCATGAAGTCACTGTTATTTCCAGTAGACGAGATGATACAAGATGTGAAAGAAGAAACTTCACTCAAAATCAATCGGGTAAAACAACGCAAACATAAGGAAGACTGTCCTGAGCTAATGCTGTGACACTGTAAGTGTCCTGAAGAACTGTCTCCAGAAAATCATGTAGAGCATTAAGATCATCTTTTCACAAAGCCCCCCTCCTACAAGTACAAACCACTATCATTTCATCCCTCATTTAAAAACAAAGACTGTGTCAATATATTATTTTCATTGTACTCAAACTGACAAAGTGCAATGCAGCTACTTAATTCTATTCTTTTAAATTGTACTGATGGCCTTGTGCTTAGCTTTATTACATGTAGAGACGTTTCTAATATTCTGCCTGCCTCATGTATGTAAATAGGAAGAAGACACAATTTGAAATTCTTCTCATATCAAGCAGTCAAGCACTTACGGCCTTAGTAATAAATATGTTAATTTTATTTATTACAGTGGTGCAATTAACTTTAGACATTTCCAACAATGTTAAAAACAACTGAACATCTTTGTATAAACTGACTGCCGAGTGTATGTAGTGAAGGGAACTCTAAAATTAAGAGTGAAAAATCCTGTACTTGATCACACATGAATCCTCTATTCCAACATACTCTTCCTGATGCATAAATGAATATGATAAATATAATAATGTGCCTCTATAGCAGGCATTTACTTTGTGTAAAATGATTTACAGTCACTTAATGTAAAATAATAAATCTAAGATCGCTTAAGATTTAAGAGACCATTACAAACTCTCTCAACCAACCTCTTAAAAGGTTATTCAAGCAAATTAATACTCCAGCTCTGTACAGTTGATGGCACTTACAAGATGTGGATCCTGCACGGGCCAACCTATACTGACTCTTAGTTCCTATGGTTCAAACTTCAAAAACACAAGTCCCATAATGCAACCGTATCATTCATGGAGGCCTTCCATGATTGGCAAATATATCTTTTAAGCCTAAATTATGAATAGATTTGCAGTTTCTGAGACAAAGACAGAACTACTCAAGCCATGTCACTTGACTAAGCATTTCTTTAGAGACTTGACAAAACTACCTTCAGAGGCACAGAAGACGATATACAAATATTTTTACAGGCTGACTGGTATTAATCTTAATTGTCAAACTGATGAATATGTGTAAAATTGGTGGAATACTTATATCTCTATTCTACATGCTCAGTCTTGTGTTATTCTTTGTTAAATGCTGCCACCTGGTGTCTATATGTAGTGAATTACACTGCTACTACAAATATTTATACAATTATTCAGATTACTGCTAAAGTTCTGTAGAGCAGCACACCAGGAAAGATATTTCGAGTTCTAGGTAAACATAGAAAAGTACACATGCAATACACATGGAGCAAAAAGTAAAATGTGGTTAAAATGTGAATAATTCAGGAATTCAAGCTTTCCTGTTTTAAAGACTCAAACTGGCAGATATTTCATCTGAACTTCTGTGTATATTTGAACTAACAGTCATAGACATGAATGATAATAACGTTTTCAAATGTAATTTTTTTCAAAACTTTAAATGTTGTTTTTGTATTAGGGGGGCATTTTGAGTGTTGCTTTACCTTTTTTTTTTTTTATTGCAAACTATGCTCACAAATCATCATACATGTGACACGTAAGAGGAAACCTTCAGTGACACTGAATACAATACAATAGTTGCTTGACATAATGGCCAAAAATAATGAGCAAGTTGAATGAATACCTCTAACCTCTAAAATCCAGAATTTTGAATAATTATTAATTCTTTGCTGGGCTGCTGTTGTGTAGTTCTCTCTACATGTGTTTATGCCAGTAGTGGTGTGTGTGTGTGTGTGTGTGTGTGTGTGTGTGTGTGTGTGTGTGTGTGTGTGTGTGTGTGTGTGTGTGTGTGTGTGTGTGTGTGTGTGTGTGTGTGTGTGTGTGTGTGTCTCTGACTAGGATTTCCCACTGGATTCCAGGCTCCTTCCTCTCTCGGGGCCCAGCATGTTTGGAGTAGGAATAAAAGAGATTATTGGAGCATGATAATGTGATGAGTGGGGAGCTCACAAATTTGAGGTGCCCCATTCCTGGAAAAGGACATTCAATGTCAGAGAGTCTAAGAACTAATAGATGCAATGATTTAGATTTACATAACTGTTTTTTTGTTATATCATGATTATTTGTTAGTTATTTGTGTTTCTTGTCAACGTTTCACTAAAAACTAAGTTACTCAAGAAATTTCAAGATAACTTAAAATACACATCTCTGACTTTTATGGTATTTGGTCCAAAAATTCATGGCCCATCTGGAAGATGATTGCAAATAATCTGGTTGAGCCTACGACCTTTTCTTTGGCACAAGGTCATGCCATTACGTGTTCTGTTTATCGTGAAATTTTCTGTAAATATTCATGGTTTCCAGAGAAAGATACTTAGTATATTCGATATCTGTTCCTGTAACACCACCGTTAGGACAAATATTCCCCTGGTACATGATTACTGAAAAATGGAAACTTTAGCATGTCATGTCATTTTTACTCTATGAATAAATGGTTTAAAACGGATTACTTATATTGATCACCAATTCAAAGTGCAGATTTGTTAGTTTTACCCATCTTATCTGTCATTTTCAGCAGCGGTATCAGATCTGAGGAGACGGTGAAGAGGAAATCTAGCATTGCTATGAACTAAAAAAAATTGTAATTCAACAATTAATCCTGTCTTTCTGTTTATATCTGTTTCTTTTGATTAAGTGAACACACAAATACTTAAAATTCACATTCTACTTAAAAATTTATACTTAAAAGGCCCATCATCATTTTCCAGAGACTAGGCTAAGTCTTTAAAAAGCATGTTTTGTATAAATAAACAGTTCAAATATCTAAGGTGCTTATGATTTCTTATGTAAAGTAGATAAAAGCAGTAAAGGTTTCAAGATTTTTAAGACCTGGAACGTGTGAATGTTGAATATTTTTGCATGTCAAATCACTTTATTCATTCATCGCTTGCCAAATGTTCTTTTGATTGACTGATCATTTCAGCACTGATCACAATTTTCTTGGTTTTAACAACCTACTGAGCACACAAACCAAATGAATTGCAATACAAGAACTGATGTCTGCACTAATAGAAATCAAACTTCATGTTAAAAAAAAACTAGAACTACAATCAGCCATATTTTTCTTTCCTTTAAAAATTCTGCTTAACCATCTGTTAATTTACTATATCAAATATATGATGACGGCAGTGTTTTGGGTTTGTATGTCAGCAGTCTCTTTCTCAGTAGGGACAATGGCATGACATTACAAATAAAGGTCAGCAGAGAAGGTCATCCTGAAGCAGCCATGACACTAGGCAGGATATTTTGCTTCACAGGGGGGTGAATGAATGCTAAGCCCTCCCTCTTCTCCCTCTCTCCTTTTTGAGCTGCTCATTAGGGGCACAGAATGGGGGGAAAGACAGCACAGGGAAACCGTTCTCACTGACTCATATGGTTGCAGCCTGCTGAAGATGGGACACGAGAGAAGGGGGGAGTGTGGAGTGGAGGAATCCCTAAATCCAGACAGTTCAGGGGAGAGGAAAGAGGAACGTCAGAGGCTTTGCACGTCATTGAGTCAGCAGACGTGGTTCATTTAACGCAGAGCGTGGTGACGCAGCAGAGCTGCAGAGAGGAGAGTGGAAGGATTGTCTCTGACTATGTATAGCAATGCTGAGATTTGTTGCATCAGGTCTCATCAGAAATTCACAGAGGGGCTTCAAACCATGTACAGTTTATAACTGACGAGGGATCATTTTAAGTGTATCAGATAGAAGATATTTTCCACAATACATTCAATTAATATTACTGCAAACAAAACACCACACATCAGCACATTTGAGAGGATGGGGTGGGCACTTACAGTGTCATTGACTTCTAGCGCTCTCTTATTCTTAAAGGATGCAACACCTCAACAGTGGTCCAGGTAAAAGTTGACAACTATAATACTTAAACTATGCTGCAGATGAAAGGGTTCACCAGCTATTTGATCATAAATCCAAGCCCAGCATCTGTTATTGTGGTGTGCAGATGGACTAAATATCCATTTCAAATTTCTGTTGAGGAATTGTTAAGTTATATACAAATTTAATAGAAATCGAGACTTGTGATGCAGAAGAAAAATAAAATGTAGCGATAAGGGGTGGCTATATGAACACTCTGCCACTGAGAGTAAATAAAAAATCTAAACAAAACAATTCACACGACCTATCATCTTTTGTACAAGTTCTTGGTTCTGTCCAGCAGGCACAGAACTCTACTGGTTTTTGTATTAGCTTTCCAATCAGTCACCTATTTACTTGAGTTGCAACTGAATGTAATGAATTAGTTGGTAGAACAGAAATCCGGCTTTCCTATACTGTGTAGTAATAATGTGAAGTATGCTCCATGAACAAATATTAACAGTCCACTATTTTGACCCTATCTGTACCGTACATGCCGTGAATGTACCATTTTGAGGTCATCCTTGGGAATGGAAATTGAGGGGAGTCTCTATACGCATGTTATGACTGGAGTCCATAGGCTTGGGCCATAACATTAATTGAAACTCATAAATGAGAATTTTACTTAAAGATGTAAACAAGTGCTCTTCCTTCTCTTTTTGTTAAGTTTTCTTCATACAGTTCACCTTGTAAAGACCACAAATCAGTGGGTAGAGCAGAATACATACTGTTTAACGGCCTTCTGTATGTTCAAAAGGTCGAGACAAAGGTATTAAACCTTGCCTTAAATGAAGCTGTCCTGTGGTTAGAAATAAAGTTCAGTTATCAAGTAAATTTTCAAGCAATGTTTTTTGGTGCCTTGATGCTGTGGGCGGGCTGTGTGTGTTGCAGGAGATAAGAAACCGTCAACCATGAGCCGGTTTCTCTAACGGTCGCTGCACTTGTAGAGCTGTAAGGAGACGGCCTAGCGTTGCAGGTGGTACGTGATGGCCTTCAGTCTGTAGCTGATGCTGAGTGTGTTGCAGAAAGAGAGATGATGACATCATCACGTGGTTTCCCTGGCCCTCTGCACGTCCACCTCTGGGTACCGTGGCAACGTGTGAGACGTGTCGGGCGGGGGAGGTCTAGGAGAGAGTGGCAGGTTATCATGCAGATGCAGCCTCCTCCCTCAGCCCACAGCGTCCCCCTCCTCTTTCTCCCGTCCTCACTCCCCTGCTGCCCCCTCCTCTCATATACTCCTCCCCTCCGTCCTCTCTTTCACGTCCCCAGCTCAGCCAATCAGAGTGCTCAGTGGGGGCAGGGCATAGCACAACCACCATTCCAGTGTCGAGCAGTTACATCTCCTCAGAGCTAACAGGGAGCTAGCAGCTCAGAGGGAGGAGGCACGGTCAAACCCAGCCTGTATGTGTGTTTATCTGTGTGTGTGTGCGTGTGCGTGTGTGTGTGTGTGTGCGTGTGCGCTCGAGGCTGTGACTGCTGCCTGTCGTAGACGAGCAGGCACGGGCTGCTGCTGTACTCTTGTTTCACGAGACTTTTTCCTTTTAACCTTGCCTTGCCACGGTGCTCAGTTAAGGCCTGCTTCTTCTTCCACTTCAGGATAAGGAGGGATCAGCTTGGGGGGACAGGAGAGAACGGACTTCCTTTCCCTCCTCCTTTACTCTCCAACCGCCTCGTAGTAGCTGACAGCTCCTGGCGGACGTGCAGGCAGGATGATAGCGGCTCAGCTTCTGGCCTACTACTTCACCGAGTTGAAAGATGATCAGCTCAAAAAGGTGAGCAAGAGCAGCTTTAAACTGCTGCCGTGTTTATTTTGTGTTGGACTGAAGAGTTTTCTGAAGTGAGAGGGCATCTAGTTTAACCGTTTAACGTTTACATGTTCGGTTGGAGCCAGTGGGGTGGATCATGCTGGGGAGAGGAGGATGCAGCAGACGGCAATTACAGGAAGAGGGGGAGGCCATGATGAGCTCTAATTTGGATTTGATTAATTTTGGGTTTGTTCAAGGGTTAGTGGTATTTGACATGGATGTCCTTGAGAAGGGCTGTGGTCAGTGTTGGTGGTGGTGGACTGCAAACAGACCCTCATTATTGACTTTTTTTTGGAGCACTGGTTGCCATGGCGTCTGAAGCAGACAGGTGTCTGTGAGGAGCTGTTTGGGATAAGTCATGAGTTTTATGATCTCTTCCCTCCCTTGCTGCTTTTTTTTAAGTCAAATATTTTTACTCTCTTTCAGGGTTGTTTTCTCGTTTCAACTTTCCTCTGTTGACTCAATTTTTTTTTTAGTACCTCTGAAAATGACAACATAACCTCATTAGCAGACAATAGAAGGTGCCATTAGTGAAATTTGAGCTTGATTACAGCCTCTGGCTGTCCGTAAGAACTGACCTTGAGTTCAGGACAAATTAACCACTGGATGGGAAGACACCCAGTTAGATATTCCCGGGGGGGGGGGGGGGGGGGCAGTAGAAATGGCTGTGGGTGGAAGATTCATGATGTCACGTATGATTACATTACATTTCATTTAGCTGGCGCTTTTATCCAAAGCGACTTACAATAAGTGCATTTCAACCATGAGGGTACAAAACCCAGAACAACAGGAATCAAGTAAATACAATTTCTTCAAGAAAGCCAAACTACAAAGTGCTAAAAGTAAGTGCCATTTTAAGCGCTACTAAAGTGCTACCTATTCAAGGTAAAGTCTGAAGAGGTGTGTTTTTAGTTTACGGAGGAAGATGTACAGAGTTTCTGCTGTCCTGATGTCGTTGGGGAGCTCATTCCACCATTTAGGAGCCAGGACAGCAAACAGTCGTGATTTTGTAGAGTGTTTAGCTCAGTGAGGAGCAACAAGCCGATTGGCCGATGCAGAGCGGAGGGAGTGGGCTGGGATGTAGGGTTGGACCATGTCCTGGAAGTAGAGTGGACCCGATCTGTTGTCACAATGCAGTAGATGCACATGCCTCTACTCAAGTAGGTGACTGGAACTAATAACAATCTTTAGTGAAAACATTCCATGAAAGGATGAAGGTTCTCCAACCCTAAAACCTGGATAGGTCTGGTACCCTCTAACCATAATCAAGACACGTAGTCAAATTTAGCAGTAGCCAAAATGACTTCCTGTCTGTTATAGAGGTGTGGAATTGTCATTAAAGCGTTTTAACATCTTCATCTCTGATGTCCTCACCAGTGGGTTATAAATATACAAACATAATTTCATTTGAATCTATGAAAATTCTAATAATAGCCTAATAATATTAATCCCACAGAGAGCAGCTTGATGGGATTAAAATTGTGGAGTCCGTCTCGTGGCACAGAATAGATTTCTGAACTGTGGTGTGCCCCATGGCATGCACGCTGGGATTATATAACAATAACAAAGAATGTCCTTTGCAAATGCCCTCACAAACATTTCATTAATTAGATGCATCAACTATGATACAACGACACAGTGCAGCCATTTCAAACAAAGTGATTATTATGTTGCTGATTTAATTATTTCAATATTTTACCAAACTGTGCATTTACCTATGCAGCTATGCAGTTGTGGTTCACAGGGTTAATGTGTCCTGGTTTAGGCAGGAGAGGTACTTTGTGTTAAGTGAAAGCATATAACGATTTTTTTTTTTTTTTTTTTTTTTTTTTTTTTTTTTCCAATCTCCCAACATGCCATAAGAGCTAATACAATATATGGTGCCCTGGTATACCAGTAGGAACCCTTATAGTGTCTTTTTGTGTCAAAAAACAAGTGGGCATTGTGAACATTTTCATTTGTACTTCAGTTAAAGTTATATTCTTGAAGATGTCTCTTCGGCCCAACAGTGATAAGCAGTATTTGCAGCTGTGAAAATTCCACAGCAGTGTTGATGTCAGTTGACAATTGAACAGCTAGTTGAAGAGCGAGTCTGCTGCGTTAGCTCCGACTACCCTCTCCGCTTGGTGATGGAAAACGTGTCACTAACTGGACATAACTTGAGATTTTTCCTGGGAATATCACCATGGACACCCAGTTAATTCAGTACTTAATACTGCAAGGGCTTGAATTACTGGCCACAGGTTTAATCACCATTATGTTACCTCATTCGGCTATGAAAATCTTTGATATCATCAGCAAAAGTTAGTGGTCTGTTGGTAACTCGTGTTTAAAAAAAACACTGGCATGTTTTAAAAAGTTTCCTGACATCCTGTGTTTGTATACGCTTATTTTTCAGATTGATAAGTACCTGTTCTCCATGCGTTTCTCGGATGAGACGCTGAAGGACATCATGAACAGGTTCCGCAGGGAAATGGAGAACGGGCTCGGCCATGACACCAACCCCACCGCCACGGTCAAGATGCTCCCCACCTTCGTCAGGTCCATCCCTGATGGATCAGGTAGAGTGTGCACAAAATGTTTCAGGGAAAACACAGATTCTGTGTTAAATCAACTTAAATATTGATTTTTGTAAAAGTGTCCAAGAGCGCCCCACAATCCCTGTCGGGGTTCATTAATTAGGTCAAATATAATCGATTATTACTAATATTAATCAGATCAAATTAATACTTTGACATTTTAGTCTGTATTGGGAAAGCATGGTAAATAAACATTTCACCATTTTACAAAAGCAGCAGCATCTTTAAATGATGCCTTTTATACACTAAAGGCAGTTTTGTAGCTTAACAATTTTGCTGATTAAAAATGAATATGGTGTCTGATATTTCATATGCAGTCTATCTGTACTGTAAGCATCCTAAAACACATCCTGGTGTATCCTGTGTGTATCGGTCTATAAAAATGTGCTGATGTGTTAAAATCGTCAGGCATGCTCTGTGACATAAGCCTTTGTGCTTGGGCTCTGGATTTAGACTAAGTAGATCACTATTGTTCTAGCAATGAGGCCAAACAGTTCAAACAACGTGATCACACATTGTATTCATCATATAACACTGTTGTCATATGAAAACCTCATAATATCTGTTTTTAATTGAAATGTAGAGACACAACTTAATGACCTAAAGGTTTGTATAATCCTGAACCCTTTGCAATCTAATATACTAAAGCCACAGTGCAATTAAAAGTAGCAGGTTTTGTCTCCCCCCTCCTGCCAATGAGAGTAATTACAAAATCGCTGTCAACATGTGCTCATGCCTGTTCTGTTGTTACAGTTGCAGCTGTGAAATGGAAGATAAATTGTTTTGAGCCTCACAAGTCCCTCAAAATGACTCACTTTACTTTGAGAATCCATTTGGTTTAATAATATTTGGAATGTCTGAACAGGATTTTTCCACATTTCAGCACCAATGTTGGTTCCATCAGTGAGTGCACAAAAGTCGCAGTTTGCGTGCCTTAAGGTGACGGTGGTGCACACACAGACAATCCCAAAACTCCTTTTACCTATGTCAGGTTTTACCTCATTGAGTTTGCGCTACAGTTCTACATTTATTCCAAACCAAAACGCCTTCAAACATTTTTCTTTCCTGCAATCCAGACAGAGTCTGGAATGAGACCCACAAGTCATAAACGTAATCTGGGTTTGGACAAAACATTAACCGGAGCTGAAGTTCTGTTGAAGTTGCTTCAAGCTCTTTGTAGGAGTCTTTAAATATGGATTTATGAGATTTGCAAATCATTGCATTTTGTTTTTATTTACATTTTACACGGCGTCCCAACTTTTTTGGAATAGGGTTGTATAAAAGCCCATATCCATAATTTTAAATTTAAGATACAACTATAAAGTAAGAATTTAAATATTACAGTTATTTAGTATATTTCTGTTAATATTTCTACCGAATCCAAAATAAATCAAAATATAAAAGCCAGATCAGCGTTTGTGACGATGCACCTTGGTTTAGTTTGACAAGTATTAAACATACGTTAAAATAGTAAGATACTAAAATAGCAGACAAAAAAGGCATATTACAGCCCTCCAAGTAGGGACTACGACATTGAAATAATAGGGGAATAAACCATGTTTTAATTGCAAGTCACTGTAACAGATTATAACAAGTCACAGTAATAAAATTACAAAGGAAACAAGCTAGAAAAAATGAATTAATTGCCTCATAATTTTCTTCCAGACACTCTTTCTGCATCTGTATGCAGACATTTTTGACAAAGCAGGAAGATTTTAAAGTGCCAAACGTCCTCTGAATAAAAATGACACCTCTTGTTAGTGAACAGCGTCCGTACACAGAAAAAACATCAGACTGAGGCCCGAACGAGGCCAATGCAGCCGGACATGCCCCGCCGCCTGACTCCTGCCTTCTCTCGCGTTATAAATAGCCTTAAGTTTCAACAACTACATGTGGTCACTAGGATCAGAAAAAGGGCAAAGTTGAAGCCTTGCTGACAGTTAAAAAGCCAGATCTGCAATGGAAGACATGATGGGAAGGATGGCCATGGCAACAACAATAAAGTATAACTTCTCCTCCACTGCAACCTGTAGTTTCTGTAAAAGATAATCTGATCCCCCGGGGCACACTTTCTTTGTCTAAAAGGAAAATGAAGACATGAAATCGTGGCCAATCTCTAACAGTAATCTTTATGGTGCAATAAAATCAAACTGGGAGTAAAACCTAATGAAGATGAAAATGCAGATAGGCCAACTCATCAAAAAACAAACAAAAAAAAAATCAAGCAATATAACGTATCACAAAGGGGTTTGATATACTTTAAACAAGAAAGAAATCTTTCAGACATCCCCAGATTTTGTCTTTCGCAGATGCTGTTTATTCATTTGTCAAAGCGGCTCGTCTGTCACTAATATGTGACCTTACTATAGAACTTTGGTAATGTGCTAACACTGAAAAGGCATAATGATGCCATACAGACCAAATAAAAGCTTGTAAAAGGACTTTAAGTTAAGATTTACAAGATCAAGAATTGACTTTCTAAATCTAAATTCAAGCAGTTTATAGATATTGCTAGGCCTATTTCTGGTTTAGAAAAAAAAAGAAGTTATGATTGTACTCCCAGTTTTGGTGAAACCGTTTGTTTATTCTCAATCGTAAAATCCTTCCATTACAAAAACATTAAGCAAAACTCCACTATGTGGTACTTTCATTAAATCAGATGCTGGAAGGACCCTTGATAGAATTTCCATCTGTACATATTTGACACAGCAAACAATGCTCTGAAGACAAGTGTATTTCATATTGTTTAGGGTGAACATTGGTTAAGTGTGGGGACACAAAGACAGACATGGTCAATTTTAGAATTTAAACATACAGTACAATGTGACTACAACAACAGCTGCTCTGGCTGGCTTGGATTTTTGGAAATTAGATGCCTTGAAAACTAACAAAGCCCTTAAACCTCAAAACGTGACAACAACATATATTGTCTAGCAATAAATTATCTAGCAATAAATTGTCTAACTCTCTGAGCTTGCGCATTTTTATCTTGATTATTCCTTCAGTCAGGATAGCTTTCTTGCCAAACGCACAACAGGAATTTGTCTTGTTGATTTAGTGCCGTGAAAGAAAAGAAAAGCAAAGCAGAATGAAACCGTAAAAGTGAGACAAGAAGAGGAAACTTAATAGAATGAAAGAACCATATAACAGGAATAGGCATTATGTACATGTACAAGAATATACAAATTAAATCAATAATTAATGCTACGCTATGCTACATATTGCACAGTCCTGGCAGACAGTTGGGTAGTGATTGCACATCTCATACACTGTGCGTATGAAAGTGCCTCTTATGGTAGTTCATTACTGACATGACTTGCTTATTATAGTCTGCAGCCTTGCCACACACAAAGCCAGTTGTGTTTATTTGATCATACTTAGCTTGACGGACTGAGATGTGAAATTACTGCTGTAAATACAGAAAATCCAACAGTAGCCTAAATAAAACAAGAAATAGTATCACATCTTATACATACTAGCACTGGGATTATAGCAGGAGAGGGACTGTAAAATGGACACGTGCTCTGCAGCAAATAAGTACCACTTGTATGCCAAGAGCAGTCATATCTCATTCCAGTCAGGTCAAGGGGATAAATAGCTCAACACAGCAAACACTAGAGTCATGGCAGCATGGACTGAAGAGCAGTCTTTTGTTGGGAGGCGGGGCATTCTGCTGGCAGTCTTGTCACTGATAGCTTACATTTACTGCAACAGTAAATTCACATCCACACACTATCATGTGTTCTTATTCAGTCTCGTTTTGCAAGACACTTAATCCTTCTCCTTCATTGTAAGTCAGTGTCAGATGAAGGCCTAAAAAGTGCATGTAACGACCTGTATGTTCTAAACAATGGGGATATACTACACTATATTACAAGTAAGCTGTGGGTTTGTGTTTTGTTACAAGCTTTTAACACAGATTTAGACTCTAAAGACAGACAGACATGATCTATCCCAACTATGGTATTTCAAGAGTCAGAAAAAGGAACCTGATGAAATTACTGGGAGAATACATTCCACACGCCAGTTGGGATAAATTGAAAACATAGTTTTACTCTAAAGACTTTCTTGTTCCAGTTACTAATAACAAGTGCTCTGTGTTAGACATGTCAAGCTTTTTTTTGTTTTTTTTAGTGAAATATCAGACTTAAAAATGATGATGGCCTTCTGGAACAAACCTGAGGCCATTCCATTTAAGCTTAGACTACAGTTTTAGCTTAAATGGAGTATCAAAAACTAATGCATTCCTCACATCTGAACTGGCCCAAAGGTTTTTAGGGTCCTAAAGACTGATTCTGGTTAAATTAATTTTAATTTAAAAAAAAAAAAAAAAAAAAAAAAAAAAACAAGTGACAAAGTCAAGACTCCAATTTTTGTAATTTTGGGATTTATCAAAAACATTTCAGACTTTTACACTCACTTACACTGAGCCATATTTTCTCCCTAAAATTGACATTTTGGACATTCCGCTCTCAATAGCAATGTCTAATTTGTTGGCCCCTGGTGATCACAATTTCAATTAGTTTACTTATTCATGCTTCACCTGTGTCGCATATTGAGGTAATCTGTCATTATGATACAAAGTCAGGTTTACAAATTAAAGGTATATAAACTGCCACACACTGTTTTCTGGTTTGGTTTGAATACACTTAAAAGCAGAGTCCAAATGAGCAGGGACAGCTCAATTTTGACAAATGAATCGAATTGCAAATGCATTAAGCATTTCATATATCAAAAAGGAAACGCCTCATATATAATTTTTTAAATCTTCAATGTTTGATTGCATTCTTGATCTGACAGAAAAGGGAGACTTCATAGCTCTGGACCTTGGCGGTTCCAACTTCCGGATTCTGCGTGTCAAAGTGACACAGGACAAGAAGCAGCCGGTACAGATGGAGAGCCAGGTCTATGAGACCCCTGATGACATCATCCATGGGAGCGGGACAGGGGTAAACACAAATACATCTTTTAAACTTGTACATTTTGTGTTCAATTTTCCAAGAGTCTTAGTGTTGAAACATCAGGCTTAAAAATTCTTGATATTTCCAAAATTGATTTGGTTCAAATCTTGAGAACTTTTGCTGAGCGCATTCAACAGCCACCGTCTAGAATGTCCTCATGTTGTAGTCCTACTGCACGGCCAAGGTCAGACACTCTATTGTTCAAAATGTTCCTTGTTTGCATCTGCCCCCGACAGAGCTCATTTGTATTTAAGGTCGGCTTGAGGTTCAATTTGTGTAAAATGACCTCCTCAGTAACAGGAACAGGAGCAAAGTCAGAGCCGACACTGACCTACACTGAACTCTCAAATAACAGCTGGTAGTCGTATTGTAACATGATAACCAAAACATGAGAGACTGTCTGGGGCTGCGTGATTGGTTCGGGGCATGACTTACACAGACAGAACAAGACAGATGCCGTTTAATGAGAAGTTGAATGGACAGCTGGCCAGAAGTGTAATGTGATATTTGAACAGGTTTGTTAACAAAGAGTTGTGTTTGTATTGTGAGGGATTTGGTCAAATATAACATTTTCAACAGTCTTCATTGGAGTGAAAATGTTTGTTTGTGTGCAAAATCTACAGTTATGTTATTTTAATAATACAAAGCAGAGTAGGAGTTTAAAAGTGTAACTAAAATTATTTAAACAATTTTGAGTTTTTATGGAATTAATATATTAAGTGAACACTGTCTATGTTTTCCCTTTAATAAAAACTCTTTTATAACGGTTACAAAATTTTGTCCAAAATCCTGCAAAGACTTTTCAGTTACATATCAGCTCTGTAAACTACGTGATCAATTAAAGCCTGTGAAAATTAAATGAAAACAGAATATAGTGAGAAAACAAACGCGGCAGACTGCTACAGTACAGAGCTGTTCTGTCACTCCGTTTTAAATTCAAACAACTTCAATAAACCATTTTTAACAACAAACATACATTTGTCACTGTTTGCAGTACATTTTAAATTTCCCAATAAAGTTACATAATGAATTATTATTAAGTGAAGATCGTACAATATTGATAATGTAAGGGAAAAATTGCATGAAGATTAATAATAAGCAGTAAATAACAAAGAAAATGTTAAATGCTTGGTAAAATTATGTTGACTAACCTTGTGGAGTGTTAATTGATATTCCACTGTGTAAAATTTGTCTTTTTTTGTCTGCAGCTCTTTGACCATGTTGCAGAATGCCTGGGTAACTTCATGGAGAAGCAAAATATCAAGGATAAAAAGCTTCCTGTGGGATTTACGTTCTCCTTCCCCTGTTCCCAAACCAAACTGGATGAGGTAAACAACTTAGAAGAAAGTGTTGTCTGCTTAACTGCGGCACAGGCAACTTTAAGACTATTAATGTAGATATATTTTGTGAGTTCCCTTGTTGGTCAACAGTTACCAAAATCAAATATAAATTTCAGCGAGATAAATCTGCATATCTTTGCCACAACTTCAAAATGTTATGGCTTGTCATTTTTTCATCTTATTTTAGGGTTAGATGCTTAGTAAAGGCCAGAGAATGTAATAGAACAAATTTAACAATGTACTGTAGTTATGTTTCAGTATCTCACCCTCCTTGATCTTAATCTAGCATGATATACGAGTTGTGTAAAAGTTTTGGAGAAATACTTTGTCGGGTTTTTCCTACAAGTAGAAAGGGTCTTCAGTATCTTTAGCAGGAACAGTGAGAAAATTTTGTTTTTGTGATGCTGTGATTGTAATAGCAATGGACCGACATTTCAGACTTTTCAAGCCTTTTTAACTGTAAAGTAAAATTAGTCCTATGTACTTGTTTTACAGGCTGTCTTGGTGACATGGACAAAGAAGTTTAAAGCCAGTGGTGTGGAAGGAATGGATGTTGTGAAGCTTCTGAACAAAGCCATCCAGAAACGAGGGGTGAGTTGTTTTTTTAAGTAGTTCATTTAAACATGTGATTTAAAAAAAACCAACCAACAACATTGTTCTACTAGTCAAAATGCAATTTGGGAAGAGAAAATTAGTTTGGACTAAGATGGAATATTTGAAAAGTACACCAAAGTCCAAACTTTCCAGCCTTTGACTGATGGCCGTAATTTTGGATTGTGTTTTAAGTTACACATCATTTTGTTTTAGGACTATGAGGCAGACATCATGGCAGTGGTGAATGACACAGTTGGCACTATGATGACTTGCGGATTTGACGATCAACGCTGTGAAGTGGGAATCATCATAGGTGAAAAATCAGAGTGGATTTGATTATTTTGTATCTTACATTTACAAATGCTCAACCTGCATTTGGTTGCATTTACCAAAAAAAAGACTGGATCCAACCTTTCTTTTTCAGTGCTCCATAACATTCCTGCATTGTAAACACATATTTCACCTAATATTGATGTTCTTAAAAAATGTTGAGTATACAACTGTCCATTCATAAAATTTCAGGACAGGATATTTTAATCAGAGCACTCTTTATTTGGGCAAAAAGCTGACTACTTCCAATGAAGCTGCAGTACCATGAACACAGTTCTACAGATGGGGGCGCCATAGGTTTTACAGTCCTTCCCTTACATTAGTCAAACCATGTACTCCGCCTACTGAGCACCAAGGAGCTAAAGTCAGTTAGAACGGGAGTCATGCCGTCCATCCTTTCAGGGACGGGAACAAATGCCTCCTACATGGAGGAACTGCGTCACATTGACCTGGTGGAAGGAGACGAAGGCCGTATGTGCATCAACACTGAGTGGGGTGCCTTTGGGGATGACGGATCCCTCGAGGACATTAGGACAGAGTTTGACCGCGAGATTGACAGAGGTTCCATCAACCCAGGAAAACAATTGTAAGATTTTCCTTTAATCCTTTAGTCAAGTGAACACTTAATGCCTTTAATATGTAATGTTATTTACAATAATTTTTATGTATTTCTGAACAGTTTCCCAAAATGCATCAGCCTTACTTTTATTAATGTAGCCACATCAATTAAGGCATTTCATGCAATGTAACTATGCTTGAGTAATGTAACATGGATGTCCACACTCCATGTTGCGAGCAGCAGCAGCATGTAATCTTTACTAGGGGACTTTGAAGAGAAGATTAAATGACCGATGCAAACTATAGCCTTGACGCCTCGTCTAACAATGCTGTTTCTTTTACGATCAGGTTTGAAAAGATGGCCAGCGGGATGTACTTAGGAGAGCTGGTTCGACTCATCCTGGTCAAGATGGCCAAAGAGGGGCTGCTCTTTGAGGGGAGAATAACCCCCGAGCTCCTGACGAAAGGAAAGATCGAGACTAAACATGTTTCTGCCATTGAAAAGTGAGTACTGTATATAGAAAGGCTTGCAGTGTAATGCAGAACAAAAAAACCTGTTTGCAGAAAGTTTTTTTTAGGAATAAAAAACCAAAACATTGTTTTCACCTTTAAAAAAAAAAAAAGGTAATAATCTGGACCTAAAAAGTAGTTTGCTGCTTTTCTGCAACAGCGGGGTTGAGATGTTTATATAAATTTACTTCTCATTTTAGGACTAAAGAGGGGCTAAAGAAATGTATGGAAATCCTGACGAGGCTTGGGGTGGAGCCTTCAGATGAAGATTGTCTGGCCGTGCAGCACGTGTGCACTATAGTATCCTTCCGCTCAGCAAATATAATCGCTGCAACTCTGGGAGGTATCCTCTCTCGGCTAAAGGAAAACAAAGGAGTCGCACGCCTTCGGACCACCGTGGGTATCGATGGCTCTCTCTACAAGATGCACCCTCAGTGAGTATTCCATAAGACAGGAACTGAAGGGAGAGTGTGACAAAGAGTAACATTCAAGACCCTCTGAGGAATACAGAGGATGTACACCAGACATTCCATGTAGGGGTTTAAGATTCCCATCAATCAGTACTGAAAACTCCCCACACTTTGAAATCACTTATGCTTTTAATTCTGTGTGACCGATATTTTTCTCATAAAATATATTTTTCAGCAAGGGACTTGGTGATGAGGCTGGGTGATAATCCAGTTATAAAATAAATCTTAATATGGTGTGATCTTAAATTGTTTTCTCTAGTTTAAATTATTCGGACCAAGCTTCAATTAATAACTAAAAAAAATAATGGGTCTGACACATGATTCAAATATGATATTGATTATATGTATGTGATTTTGTCATAACATAACATAAATGAAAAAATATCAAGACTGGTACGGTGATCATAATTTCAACTACATTGTCTAGTAGTCATGTGCATGAGTTTACATTATAATATGTTAGATAAAATATTGCTAGCATTACAGTAGTAGTGAGGATGTACACACATACTGTATGTATAAGTCAAATACCATTCAATACCTTATACTGTACAGTATCTTCCCCTAATGTTCACAGTGACATTTTGTTATACAAAAGAAGCCTCTCAAATGAGGATATCTTCTGCTCTCTGAACAGATATGCTCGCCGTCTGCACAAGACAGTGCGACGCTTGGTCCCAGACTCAGATGTCCGCTTCCTGCTGTCTGAAAGTGGGAGTGCGAAAGGCGCTGCCATGGTGACAGCAGTGGCGTACCGTTTAACGGAGCAAGCACGCCAGATTCAGCAGACTATGGCAGAATTCCGGCTGAGCAAAACTCAGCTGTTGGAAGTGAAGAAACGGATGAAGGTGGAAATTGAAAGAGGCCTGAAGAAGGACACTCACGAGGAAGCTACGGTCAAAATGCTGCCTACTTTTGTTCGAAGTATACCAGATGGAACAGGTGACTAAAAAGAGATGCGGAGACAGGTGGAACAAACACAGTAGCAGAGTTTGTTTCATTTTGCAACTTCTAAACACTTTTTTTTTCCTCCTAAGTGTGGCTATAGTGAAACCAGAGTTCCACTACACTGTACAAGTGCAGGCGTATCGTCTCACCTGAAACAGAGACAATCCCTGCTAATGTTAAAGGGAAACAAACTATTGTATTATCTTCGGTTTTCTATTAGTTTGCAGTTTGATAATTTATGACTAATTGGCAGACTATTTTTAATCACAAAATGATTTTCCACCAACCAATTTCCTGAGACACTAAAAATGGTGTGGTTCATTTACTGTGATTGGATACACCATTGCTGTGTAGAAATGTTGAGTGGTACAGAATATTTCAGCGCAAATTATCAGGACATGTTTCAACATCAAGGGGGAGACGAAGCAACACAAATAAAATCTGTTTCATCGTAGTTTATAATTTATGCTGGGTTACAAGTTGCACTGTTTGGGATTTAAATACAGATTTCCTAGTTGGAGGCAACGTTTGTCTTCTTGGCAGTTTTCCAAAATTATAGCAGCATTAACAGACACGGCAAGTGAATCGGGTTCTTCCACCTTATTTGAAATAAATCTGGAGGCAAATTATTTATCACATTAAAAAATAGAATAGTGTCACAGACAACACGTTTACATGAGTACATGAAGATGTAAAAGCCAAGAGGTTATTAATAGTCGGTGATGCTTTGTAGGCAATACAACTTATATTAAATAAATCCTCTATTTTGAAGTTACATAAGCTTCTAAGATGAAATCAGTATCGTAGAATAAAATTTGCTCTGAGCTTAAAGGCTTAAATTCTGCTGGTTCTCAGACTAACAAGACTTTTCTTACAGAAAACGGAGATTTCCTTGCTCTGGACCTCGGAGGGACAAATTTCCGTGTACTTCTAGTTAAGATTCGCAGTGGGAAGAGGAGATCGGTGGAGATGCATAACAAAATCTACGCCATTCCTTTAGAAGTCATGCAGGGCACAGGAGAGGAGGTAACAACGATCAGTATGGTGTCTGAATTTCATGTTGGTTTTTTTAAAGGAGCTCCGTCTTTTAAAATAGACAACATTACTGCTTGTACGTTTTTTTTTGTTTTTTTTACATAGATTCATTCCCATTTCTAATTAACATCCTTAAGTAAGAATAGTCACACCGAAAATCATTTGGAGGATGCATTTATCCGAGTCTCAAACATAAGTGGATGCATTATGGTTTAAGTCGCTCTGGTGATAAGGAAACAATGATTTTTAGTCTCATCTTACTAAAAAGTCAAACCTCACCTTCCCATTATCCAAACAGCTAAAAACCACATCTCTTTTCTTTCCAGCTTTTTGACCACATTGTATACTGCATCTCCGATTTCTTGGACTACATGGGTATGAAAAGCGCTCGACTGCCGCTGGGTTTCACCTTCTCCTTCCCCTGCCATCAGACCAGTCTGGATGCAGTACGTTCTATACCAGTTATCTCCAAAACAAACAAAATGCTATGTCGGTGTAAATCTGCCTAAAAGAGCGCCAAACCTGGGTCCATACCAGGTTATGTAGATGGAGCTTGTGAGATAGACTAAATACAAATGGTATCAGGAAGTTTGAATTGAAGTATCTTAGAGTACAGTCTCCTGCCAGTTACTCTGTGGCTGAACACGACTAGCTTGAATTCAGGAACTTGTAGGCGGTGAGAAGATTCTAAAGTATTTCTTTTGTCTACAGTGCTTTTAATGAATGTCCTTCTAGTTGCTCTAACCCTTTAGAGGATTATGGAGGGTTGCTATATCCCAACCCAATATTTTTTAAGAGATTTTTGTCGTGTAATCTACAGGGTATTCTTGTAACCTGGACCAAAGGCTTCAAGGCTACAGACTGTGAGGGTGAGGATGTGGTGGAGCTTCTTCGGGACGCGATCAAAAGAAAAGAGGTAATTGCAAACAATAATTATGCTAGTTTCAATTATAGCAATAGCTTTTACTAGAACTTCAACAAAGACTGTCCCACCACACACAGGACAACACAATAGAAAACCATTCTTTTTTTTTCTTTTTTTTTTTTACTGAAAAATCTGTGGCAGCCCAAGAATACTCCAGTAAGAAAATATAGCCAGAGATGGAAATAAAAATGAAAAAAATGGTATGGTTTAGTCAAGTAACCTGAGGAGGTTATTACAACGATCCTTAAAGTAATCAATTCAGCATTGTAAAAGATTTGACAGAGTTGTCAGCCACTTGTACGCCAGGGCAGTTCTTGTTTGGAAAGTGTTGTGAACAACTTCAAAGGTTTCATTCTCTTTGGAGGCATTTCATCAATTAATTGTAGATGTGGTAATTGCAGTTTCTGGACTTCCCAGGGAGCCGTATAGTGTCGCCCATTGGTGCGTTCATTTCCCTCGGAAGTTGGAAGACAGAACTGGGAGTGACAACACATCCAAGTTGACCGCATTCCAGTACGTGGTCCGGGTTGACCTGCCAAGTCAGAAAAGCCGGGTTAGCCGTTGTTAGCCATTGTTAGCATACCAGTTACTAACGATGCATTACGCTGTTTTTTGGGGGGGCCATGCAAATATGTAGCAACATTTAGTTAAAAATTTCCACTTGGAACTCAGAAATTCCACCTTCCCAATTAAACGGTGCGTGAGTGACGTCAGTCAATTACAGAAATTTGCATACAAGTTAGTTGAAGATCCTGTTGCTTGGTCTCCGCCTACTCTCTCTGGCAGGACAACCACTGCTGCGAGATGGATGTGCCACTTGTGATTTTTTTTTCAGCAAATGTTGCCACTGACACCCACATGTTCACTTTGTATTACTGCAAGGGCTCAATCACTATTGTGTTACCTCATTTGGATATTGATAGAGACTTAACAGACATTTAAAGGCAACTTTTTTTTACATATTACATATTTACTGCTAATTAATAAGGTTTTTAGGACCAATGCATCTTTTTGACCAGCCTTGGAAGCAGTTTAATGTGATCAAGCTGTGTCGGAGCTTAAATGTGTCAATATGAAGTGTTAGTGTTGTCGACCCACTGTATATTCCTACAGATTTAGATTGATGAAGTAAAAACAAATTTAGTATTTGCTTCACTGAAGTACAGCAGGACAAAAAAGGGAAATGTAACCTAACTACACCACATAAATCAAAACAAAGGCTCACTAATAGAGACAATCCCACAACATATACTGATCAACTACGTCACATTACATAATTGACAATTTTGGCCAACAAATACTCTGAACAGCAACTTTGCAATTTCAGTATAAGCACAGTTAACCCCGCCCCCTATGGTGTAAACCTACAGCTGAACAAGACCATTATAGCAAACACATATAAAAGGGATAGCCAATCCCTCTTTTTAATCAAATACATTTCTATAACAATTATTGAGTGACATTTTTGTATCTACAAAATTCCCATTATTAAATGACCACTTCCTGGTTTCGTATATTGATTTCACTTTTAGATGGAGAATCCAGTAAGTATTAACTGAAAGTAAATTGTTAACTGACAGGTAAAGCAATGCGGGACTGAAGCAGTGTGTGGTTATTGTTGTAATAGCATGTAATAATGCCTGGAAGACATACAGTGTTGACAAGGAGGTATTCTCTGTATTTTGTGTTTTTGGCAGAGCTCCTGAACTTTGCAGCTCTCTGAAACAGCTTGTGTATTTCATGATATTGTCTGTCTGGGAATGCGAGTGAAAAGCATTGTACTGGGTGTGGCTTTGAGAAGTTGCCAGGCCTGATATTATTCGCTGTGCTAACACATCCATTCAGCATTGTTTGATATAGTCGTGGACTAATCATTGCTTTAATATAGAGTAAATAACTGGAAAGTAATATTGTGTATTAACAACATCTTTCTTAAGAATTCATCTTTGGTAACAGTAATCATGTGCCACTCTCTACCCTGGAGAGAAAGAAACGACTATCTAGCTGTGGCATTCTAACCTAAAAATAAAAATAAACTAGTGCATTGATTTGCTGAGTTGTAATACAATGCATGACTATTGAATTTGTATAAAATCGTGAGAGCATTTAAGTTCTTATTGTATTGCATAATTTTTCTTTTTTATCAGAATATGGCTTTTGACCAATTTTCCTTGTGTTGTTTGGTTGTAGGAGTTTGAGCTGGATGTGGTTGCCATAGTGAATGATACAGTGGGAACAATGATGACTTGTGCATATGAGGAACCAACTTGTGAGGTGGGACTGATTGCAGGTGAGTGAAACACCACTTCTTTTAAAAGGTTCTCTCAACACATTTAATCTCTAGATATATTTTGCAAAGTTTAAGGGTGAAAATATAATATAATTATGTATATAATTATAAAGTCAAGTTTATGTTACTGTTATATTTACCACCATACATAATCTACAGTTAGAAAGGACTGCATTCATATGTTTAAAACCAGAAAGCCTTGAAAAATAAGGTATCCCTGAGGGTTTTTGAGATTTAAGTTATGTGCTGTGTCCTCTCAGGGACGGGCAGCAATGCCTGTTACATGGAGGAAATGAAGAACATCGAGATAGTGGAGGGACAAGAAGGCCGTATGTGTGTCAATATGGAGTGGGGGGCGTTTGGAGACAACGGCTGTCTGGATGACATCAGGACACAGTATGACCAAGCAGTGGATGAGAACTCACTCAATGAAGGCAAACAAAGGTAAAGAGGCTTCATCAATAGAGTATAACTTAGAAACATCGTACAATGAACATTTCTGATGGTGTCCTATGGTAATGTGGAACAGTTTTAACAATCTGTCAATTCAATTCACAAAAGGATCAAAACCTTTTGGTTGAAAACCAGAAGATATGAAAAGAAAGAATTAACAAATTATTTAGCATCATCTGTTCAGTACTGAGAAAAGGATGTTTTCTTTAACTGTTGATGTGTCATCTTACTGCGAACTAAAATTGATCCCCTTTCTTATACATCTAAGATACGAGAAGATGTGCAGTGGAATGTACCTGGGTGAGATAGTCAGGCAGATTCTGATTGATTTGACCAAGCGGGGCTTCCTCTTCCGGGGACAAATCTCAGAGACACTCAAGACCAGGGGCATCTTTGAGACAAAGTTCCTGTCCCAGATAGAGAGGTGAGTGACCCGTTTCACATTTTTTTACAGATGGTGATTCACTGTGCTGTTTCAGTGGCTGTTTGCAATATCTAATCCCTAGGAGTTAATCCAAAGGCAGACAATTCAATTCAATTCAATTTTATTTATATAGCGCCAAATCACAACACAGGTTATTTCATGGCACTTAACACATTAAAGTCCTTGCAGCAAGACTTTACAATATTATACAGAGAAACTCAACAATTCAACAATTCCCACATAAGCTAGGAGGGGGAAAAAAAAACTCCTTTAAGGGAGAAAAACCTCCAACAGAGGGAAGGAAAAACTCCCTCTTAGCAGGAAGAAACCTCCGACAGAACCAGACTCAGGGGTGGGCGGCCATCTGCCCTGACCGGTTGGGGTGAGAGGAGAGCAGAGAGAGAAAAGGACAGCATAGAGATAGAAGAGAAGAACTGTTGGTGGAGACGACAAGCGCAGAGCAGAGACATGCAGCTCCATGGTGGGACATCTGCAAAAGAAAGAAGAGAAACTACACGAGCGAGGGAACTGAATGGAGACAACAGACAATAAGAAAAAGCTATGGGAGATAAAAAGATGGTGAGGTATGAGTCAGTTAAAGAGTAGGAGGAAAGAAAAGAAGCTCAGCATGTAACGAGGTCCCCCAGCAGCCTCGACCTATAACAGCATAACTAAGGGTTGGTTCAGGTCTACCCGAGCCAGCCCTAACTATAGGCTTTATCAAAAAGGAACGTTTTGAGTCTAATCTTAAAGCTAGAGAGGATTTCTGCCCCTCCAACACAAACTGGGAGCTGGTTCCACAGGAGAGGAGCCTGAAAACTGAAGGCTCTGTAAACTCTGGGAACCACAAGTAGACCAGCGTACTGAGAGAGAAGTGCTCTGCTAGGATTATATGGTTCTATAAGATCTCTAAGATATGATGGAGCCTGGTCGTGTAGGGCTTTGTAAGTCATCAAGAGAATTTTAAATTCTATTCTTGATTTCACAGGAAGCCAGTGAAGAGAAGCTAAAACTGGAGAAATATGATCTCTCTTGCTAAATCCCATCAGTACTCTTGCTGCAGCATTTTGGATCAGCTGCAGGGTTTTAAATGAGTAATTTGGACATCCTAACAGAACGGAATTACAATAATCTAGCCTAGAAGTAACAAACGCATGAATGAGTTTTTCTGCGTCACGCTGAGGAAGGATTTTCCTGATTTTATTAATATTACGTAGATGAAAGAAGGCAGTTCTGGAGATTTGCTTTATATGGTGGCTAAAGGACAAATCCTCATCAAAGATGACTCCAAGGCTCCTCACAGTTTTGCTGGAGGCCAAGAGAACGTCATCTAGAGTAACTAAGTGATTACAGAAAGAGTTTCTGAGGTGTTTAGGACCAAGTACAATAACTTCCGGTTTGTCTGAATTTAGAAACAGGAAGTTTTTTGTCATCCAGGTCTTTATGTCTTTTAGACAGGCTTCAAGTTTTACTAACTGATTAGTTTCATCTGGTTTTATAGAAAAATATAGCTGAATGACAATGCACTCTTGTGACTGCTGCAAGATATTCTGTCATTTTTAAAAGGTAAATTTCACACTACAAGATATTTTTGGACCACAAAAAATATATAATTGAACCAATTGGTGGTAAAGCTTGAATAACGTTTGCACTCATTTTCAAGATCACACAGAGAAATCCATTGGTAAACACAGTAAAGATCAATTTCACCTCTGACAGCAACCTTTTGGGTTCTTTGTAATAGATGCCATAAAATGAGTATTATAGAAAATGTAGGAAATGTACTAACTGGAGTATAGTAGTCAAGGCAGATGAAAGTGAATACATCAAAACCACAAATTATAACAGTTAGCTGATGCATCACCAATGGGATACCTGCATTACAAATGTATATAAAAAGTATTCCAGCACTCGTAAAAATCACATGTTTTACAGGGTTTTAACGATTTTCAAAAGCATATAGTTTGTTTCTTCTGCCTTCGGGCAGGCACTGGTTTTCGCAGATTTCTATATAGTAGGAAAAATAAGCTACAGTGTTTTGATATAAAGTCTGTAATTCATCACAGAGAAAACAGTGTCTGCTGGCATTTTTTCAGAGTTCCAATATTACTTGTGGTGATGCAGACCAGACCATTGAATATTGCACCTGAATTACCACTCTATAACATAACTTCTGAAATGGTATTTCTTAAGGTAGACAGAATTGTAATGTGAAGGATTAACAGATGCAGGTGGATGTTCAAACTGTTGTGAAACTAATGAAAACCAAGTGGAAGTCTGGAGGTAGTGAAAACAACAACAACTAAAACACTAAAGATTCTGCAAAACTGCAAAATATGCATCTGTTTACACGTGCAAAATACTGTTATAACTTGGAAGATAATCGCATGAAAGCATATGCAGAAACAGCATAGTTCACAGAAAAGTAGCAACTGGTGAGACAACACACCTAATGAGAAGAGAAGGGGGATGCAATGTGGCAACTTGAGTTTATACTCAGTTTAAGCCTACCTTAGCCTCCTGGAGCAGCTGTGAGGTATCCGGTGACTCTGCTGCTGTTCGCTGACCTCTGACTCACTCTCCTCCCGCCCATCTCGCTCCACAGTGATCGTCTGGCGCTGTTGCAGGTCAGGGCAATCCTGCAGCAGCTGGGGCTCGATACCACCTGTGATGACAGTATTATCGTCAAGGAGGTGTGTGGCACGGTGTCCCGCCGAGCGGCTCAGATCTGCGGTGCCGGAATGGCTGCTGTGGTGGACAAGATTCGTGAGAACCGAGAACTAGACCACCTGAATGTTACCGTGGGCGTCGACGGCACGCTATACAAGCTGCACCCACAGTAAGACTTAGGATGATAACATATGGACAAAAAGAGGGCACTTTTGTGGGCAAAGAAATGTATGCGTTCTAAAACACTACACTACATGGTAACAGTACATGGTGTTTTATAGGGCTGCAAAAGTTTTCTGTCTTATTTTCTTGAAGACCCTTTGTACTTATGCAGGTGTCAAGGATATAGACTTTGTAGAAATACAAATCAAATATGATGCACTGTAATAACAAATATACATTTGTAATTTGAAAGAATTATCAATAACTAAGAGAGCTGGACAATTGCACCAAGTAAAATTCAGAGATCTTTTAACTTGAGTCCAAAACTTTATGATCCCTCTGACGAGCCCTGAATGGACTTCACTTCCTCCGTCCTGCTGCTCATCCTACTTTTAAAGCTTGAATATCTACATTCTTTGCTGACACGGGAACGCATCTCTCATCAACTCAAATTCAGTAGCGAACTGCCGGCTAACCACAGTTTCCTGTTGCTCTCTTTCCTCAGCTTTTCCCTGGAGTTTCAACAGACGGTGATGGAACTTGCCCCCGAATGTGATGTCACCTTCGTGCTATCCGAGGACGGCAGCGGTAAGGGGGCTGCCCTCATCACTGCTGTGGGTTGCCGCCAGAGGGAGCTGGACGCCCAGCAACACTAATGAGTTCTGTCCAGTTTGTCCTCAAAACTACCTGATGCTCCACCTTGACCTTCACCCACCTCACAGTCCAAATCCATCCCCCTTTGGCAGCCGTGACTCCACCTCTGCCCCACCTACAGCCAGAGAGACATGCTGCATGAATAAAAGGATTAAACCTGAATATCTAAATATTTATTTATACTTCAACACAGGGGTTATGATTTCCATGTTAGTACATTTTCCTCAATAGCTTGTCAATAATCTGATAAATCTAAACTCCTTAGGTGTGCAATATTTGTGTATTGCTAATTTTATTTTTTTTATGGAGGCAAGTATATAACTGTATTTGTAGCCGAGGCCACTTTGAATCCCAAAGGTCATTAGGATTTTGCACCGTAGACAAAATGTCTGCACTTTTTATAGAAGAGTTACGACAGCAGCATTTCAATGTAACTTCCAAATGAGGGACGCCCTTCTCACTGAATGATAAAACTCCTTTTTACAGGCTTCACTGGCTCAGAAAACCAGTTCCAAAAGGGCTCCCTGCAAAGGGTTGAATGCAAGAGTCACGGCTGTTAAAATCATCCTCATTTATGTGCAACATGCTCACACAATGTGCTAGGCTTCTAACCCTTTTTTGTGTAATTGTCAGTGTAACTCACATATTCAAATATTCCTGCTGCACTATACCATTTATTCTTCAAGAGCGGACAAGGTAGTAAAAGCTCCAGCGGAAGTGTTGGCGTATCCTATTGCTATTTGTGAACTACTATTCTTTTGGTGTTGTGATTCCACTTCTACTCATTGTAGGTGCAAAGAATAAATGTTCATTGGGCCCCAAGAAAAGAGTGGATACTATGAGCGCTTTTGTGCGTATTTGTGGCCGAGTGTCAGTGTGTCCTACTGTAGTGACTTGTAGCTTTCAATGTCCAAAGCTCTGTGGAGACTGCATGCCTTACATCAATACAAAAGGAGAATACTGGATCATTTTCTTCTGTTCTTTATTTTTTACATCAATATAGATTTGTGATCGACACAGTAAAACGTGAATTCATTAAATTATATTTTGTTGTGGAGTAAATCCTGTGTTTCTTTCTTAAACTATCAAGCAAATGCAAGGAATTGCCCAAACTTGTAATACAAGATGTGAACTCACTATTAAGCTGACACATTTTAATGTTGAACACTCCTATGAATTGTCTTCTCTTTGAGCCTTCAGCATTATAACCACTGCAGGCTACACATCCAACAGTTGGCAGCTTGATTTGTTTTAGGGTGAAGAAAGAAATATGTAGTGGCAATACAAGTAACTTCCAGCATATTTTGTGGAATTCTTCAATTTCTCCCTAAAAAATGAAGTCCTGTTTATTAAAAAAAGAAACGGAGTTCTTTTTCATCAACCGATGGCACAGTATCTGTGAATTTGTGTTTATTAGAAAACCTGTCACTGTTAGTTAATATTATGGGTGAAAAAAAAAGGAAAAATAGAGACATTTTGATAAAGTCTAAAAAAAAAAAACTAGAATCACCTCCTCGCAGTTGTATGCTTTCACCACTGGAGTTGGAGTTTACATCCATTTTTGTCCAAACTTATATATAGTCGAAGACTTAAGACGAAATTTGAATGTGTTCCCGTACTTGGCCAATAAAGCTGATTGACAGCAGAAACTGATTAAAACATGGATGTTGTTGCAAAGAACCTGGGAATGTTAAAGAGTCTGTTCTTCACAGAACGTTATGATGACCCAGTAAAGTTGACCTTTGACCTTTTGGACATAAAATGTCACCCTTTCATTTTGTCCTATTTGATATTTGTGCGAAATGTTGTATGAATTCATAGGCTATGGTTATAAAGTATGTTTTGTGAGGTCACAGTGACCTTTGGCCACCAAATTCAAATAAGTTCATCCGAGTGTCCAAGTGAATATTTGAGCCAAATTTGAGGAAATTCTCTACAGGCATTCCTGAGATATCGCTGTTGCATGAATGGGATAGACAAAATAAGACAGATGTGAGGTCCTATTTATTGTGACCTCTGACCAACAAAATCTATTCAGTTCTTCTGAGAAATTATATTCAAAGTGTGAAACTGATGCGAGGGGTCAAGGTGACCTTGAGTGAGTCCAAATGGATGTTTGTGCCAGGTTTGAATAAATTCACTCACTCAAGGTGATCTTGAGAAATTGAGTTTATGAGAAAGGGATGGACAGACAGACGTGTGGCTATCGCTGACGCGCAGGCATAATTAGTTCACAACCTGACAAAATACATCTTTTAAATTTTGTCTTTAAAAAGAAAAATAGATGCTTGCAAATTATATATTTTCAAAAAATAAATTTTACATTTGATTATGTAAACATTGTCGCATTTTGAGAGAATATTAGTCTAAATTCAAACATTTCATCTTTTTGCCAGTTCCTTAGACATATGAAAAATACCCTAAAACAATTTGCCCAATATAATTCATTCCATTCTGTCTATCCTTTCATCTTAATTGACTCTGACAAACCTTTGGAATATTTGGAGTTTTATGTCAATCTACATATTGCTCACATTTAATACTTGGGTTTCAAAACATTATTACTTTACTTATCAATTAAACTGACTATTATTTCCTTGATTAATCTATCAAACATTTTGTCGACACACACAGTCAGAAAATTGTGATATTAATAATTCATTACTTTTGTATTCTACAAAATGTTCAAAATCGTGAAAAATATCTCACAATTTCCCAGCTTCCAAGGTGAAATTTTGTCTCCACAATATCAGAAAATATCAATTTCCCAGAGCCCATGGTGACATCATCAAAGTCCTTATTTAATCCTACCCACACTCCAAAACCCAGATACTTGCATCAAACATTCTCAGATATCTGAGAAGCTGGTACAGGTGACTCGTTTGGCTTTATTGCTTAAAAAAATGAAATAACTGAGTAATTTTTTCAGCTCTACTTTATATACAAGATATTTCCAATTGTATCTTACTTCCCTTGAGTATCTGAGACCGGGCATGTGATGGGTTTCTTGCGAGTTTACAAAAGTATTTACTGCATGTCACTAACGTAGTCCATTGTATGCAACACTGAATTGTACTCACTTTAAGTCTCTGTCCTTGGCGGTTCAAGCTGATCCAGGAATCTGACTGTGCAGAGCGCACCATGGCTGCTGCCACCATCACTTGAGCATCCAGAACAAGGCTGCAGCACAGAGAGGATAACTCCTTGTACGCAAGCTCTCTTCAACACCTGCCAACAGAAACCAACTGATAAATCTGTCAACAGTGGTATCCAGTCAAAAAAAAAAAAAGTTAATATGTTGCCTTCATTCCCTCCTTTAAGCTGATATCATATAATAACTGGCCCATGAGTAAAATACAATTTTTAATCAAACGCGTAGATTCTAGTTTAAATTCTAGTATCTAAAAGGTATGTTTCTTTGAGGGTGTGTTCAGGTGTGTTTGCATCATATTCATGTATGTGTTGTGTGTGTGTGTGTGTGTGTGTGTGTGTGTGTGTGTGTGTGTGTGTGGTATGTGTGTGTGTGGTATGTGTTGTGTGGGTTTGTGTGAAGGTATTTGTCCTCCTTGTTCAAGACGTATGCATTAAAGTGAGCAAGGTACTGCATGTGCATGAACAGTTTGCGGGTGGTTCAGGTGTCATTGTTCAGGAGAAACTCCACATCGCTTTCTGTGGCTCTACGTATTAACGTGTGAGTCTGAGTCTGAGTGTCCGCGTGCATGCATGCGTGTGTGTGTGTGTGTGTGTGTGTGTGTGTGTGTGTGTTGTCCAGTCCTCACCAGGTTGGGTGCGTTATGAGGGCTTCCTGCTGCATCCTTCTCACTGAAACTATCACGCGCTAAACTGTCACTGCACATTTCAACGGTAAGTAGTCGAGCTGGAACAACATGTCGCGTCACTCCGACAGGAAAGTACTCGAGCACAGCGTCCACGAGCCCAGCACGAAAAAGGGTGGTAGCCTGTTAGCTGCTGGATTGCTAACTTTACTAGTTGTGTCTTCGGCGATATGCGCTAACGCCTAGTAATCTAGCTAGGTTAGCATTGTGTTTGAGCGTGGGGGGGGGGGGGGCAGCAGCTGCGATAGCTCCTTTTATGTAATGATAGTCACGTTGCCACTTGCCATTTAACATGTAATACTTGGCGTTTGTATTTTCGTCGATGACGAAGCTTAGTTTGCGTGTAGAAATCACTGCATGTCGCGCAGATTTCCGTGCGGGACTTAAGCAGCTAATGTCAACAGCTAACGCTAGCTGGTGTTAGCTTGTCACCGTATCATGTTCGCTTGTTGCTGGTTGAATCAGTTTAATGGAACCAGCAGCCAAATATTTAGGTGGCGAGACGTTTTATTTTTCCAGCCCGTGCTACCCCCACTTTCCGTGCGCCTGTTTAGCAAAGGTAACAGTCTAAATGATCTTTCGATATCACGACATCGGCCACCCACTGTGCAGGATTGCCAAATACACTGACCCGGGGAACAGTTGCACTCGCGCACGGCACGTGCTGTCGTTTGTCCAAAACAGGTGCTACAGATGATGCACGCGACTAATTTGATGCTTAATTAGTAGCTGCTCAGCTATTACCGATGTCATCCTAAGTTGTATTAACAGGCTTGAAAATGAAATTTGTCAGTGAAGAAAACACGTACCAGAGCTCCAAACAAGGATTATTAGGATTGTCGCTATCAATTAATTAATTACCTATTCAGGTTGCAAAATATTCCAAAATGATGATGTCCATCGCAATTTTTCAGTTACCAAGGTGACATTTTAAAATGCCTTGTTAGGTCTATCCAATGGTCCAAACTCCAATGACGTTCAATTGAAAATAATGCTAAACAAAGACAAAGTAGCATATTCTTGCATTTGAGAATTTTGCTTTTATAAGTGACTCATTATCAAAATTGTTGGTGATTATTATTTTTTTGCTCATTGACTAATCAAGCCATTGATTGTTTCAGAACAAATGAAAACTCTTCATACAACTGCATGTTGTTTATTTATGTTTGTCATGATTTATTTCAACACATTTTTAACAGACAGCGAAGCTGGTGGAAACCGTCTCTTGACATTACCTCTTCTCAGGACAACAAAGGCAGCTCCTCACACGTCACCACCACAGCAGAACAGCACTTTGGAACCTTCCATCAGACTCATGGCTGTTTGAGGGGACGCGGCCCCAACGTGGCCCATGCACTGTACCCGTTTCCCTCCCTGTCCTCCTTATCCCTCAAGCTGACGCAAAACCCCAGACACCTGCCCCCTCTCCCCCACCCTCACTCCCACCCCGTTCCCAGTGACTCACCCCCTCCCGCTATGGTGTCCGGCACAGAGACCGTGCACTACATCCACCTTCATAATTCCAGCCAGTCAGTGCTGGAAGCCCTACGTACGCAGCGTCGTGAGGGCCTCTTCTGCGATGTGACTGTGCGGATACACGACGCCTCCTTGCGTGCCCACGCCTGTGTCCTGGCAGCCGGCAGCCCCTTCTTCCAGGACAAGCTGCTGCTGGGTCACTCTGAAATCTCCGTGCCACCACTGGTGCCCGCTGAAACGGTGAAGCAGCTCGTGGATTTCATGTACAGCGGCTCGCTCGTGGTGCTGCAGTCGCAGGCCCTCTGTATCCTCACTGCCGCCAGCATCCTGCAGATTAAGACGGTCATTGACGAGTGTACCCAGATCATCTCTCAGAGGAAGGCAGCAGCAGGGGCAGCTGCAGCAGCAGCCGCAGCGGCAGCGGCAGCGGCAGGAGGAGCAATGCTTGGAGGAGTTCTACCGAAACAGGAAGAGCGCGGTGGGGGGAAAGGGAGAGAGAGCGGTGGCAGTGGAAGCTGTTCGGTTACTGGTGCAAGTGGAGGTGGGGGTTACGCAAACTTCTCTAACTTCATGGCTGAATGCGGGGCGAGTAACATGGGCGGGGGGTTGGGGGGTGCAAGTGTTAGTGTCAGTGAGAGCGGCCCGGGCCCAATGGATCAAGCCAACACTGTAAGTCTGATGGCGTTGGGCGACATGGGCCCCGGCGCCATGTGCGGCGGTGACGGGATGGGCGCCGGGGCCGGCACAATCCTCATGAAGCAGAGCTCCAGCTGTACTCAGGACGTCAGGTACAAGCTCCGAGACCTGTTGGCACAGTCGGCCAACGGAGCCGGCGCTAGTAGCACAGGGAACCTCTCAGCGGGCTGCAGCTCCGGTGTGGGCAGTGTGGACAGCATTGGCAGGGATAGCCTCCGTGGCAATACAACTGACCTCTCTGATGACCTTGTGGGGATAGACAGATACAGTGAGGAGGAGGACATGGACGGGAGAGAGCGGGGAAGAGATGGAGACAGAGACAGGGGGGCGAGCCACAGCCGCAAGCAGAGGCAGCCGCTAAGACTCCAGGTAGGGGGATAATGGGAAGGGTTGCTATGGTTACAGCTTTCAGGCATGCAGAGCTGCAACGTTTTCCGTTTCTTTCTTTTTATGCTTTTCCCTCTTCTCACACTGCATTGGCGTATATCGCTGAAATGTTTCTGCACTTACCACAATTGAATCTCGTCTCAACTTGAGCAGTAATTGCCTTGATGATAATCTATGGACTTCTGCATATTCACTGTAGGTCATTCAACTTATTAGAACCTGTTTGAAGGGGTGTGGCAGGGTCAATGCAGTGTTGTTCTTATAGACTTGTCTGCTGCTTTTTAGCTCCGACCACTGTTGTAAATGTTTTTTGTTTTTCTTTGCTTCTCAAAACTGAAATGGACGTTTTTCTCTTCAGGTGCTGGGAGGAGAGGGAGTGGTGGTGAAAGATGAAGGGGTACAGGACACAGATGGCAACGTCTATGCCTTGGAGGATGGGAGACGGGATCAAGAGCAGGAGGGCTCCCAGGAATCCATGGCAAGCTTTGGACAGGTACATTCATTTAAGAGGTGAACTACAGCTTTCAGAAAAAGAAGGACTGATAAAAGAAAGTGTTTATACAATACGAAACCATATTAGAGCAGTAAAGCTCACTTTTATTGAATGTTTAAATAATTGATCAATGCCTACTTGCAGAAGGATGACATTCAGAGCTTATCACATCAGTCAGATCTGTTGAGTTCTGAGCCTTAATTTTGAGGAAACATTTTGGTGAACAGTGACATTTTTGTTCTCTATTATACTGAGCATTTCTGTCATAAGTCCTGAAGTAAGTAGATGGGAAAAGGTGTAGGAGCGGATTTATGCCGCAGCCTGCAGTACCCTGCAGACTACACAAGGAACATCTGCCACAGATGGCAGTCAGAAGACTCTGTCTGTCAGTTTCCTAGAAATTGCTTCAGATAAAGTAATCATTGGAAATGGAATAGTCTACTCAATTTAGGAGGTTAAGACATTATGTTTTTCCTTCAAGGCACAGCAGGGGATCATCAACCCACCGCCGCTTGAATAATCTCATTTTCTGTCTTTGAGCAGTTTGGTTTTTTTTTTCCACGCGACATGGTGTGAAGTAGATTCTTACTTTTATATTTCACACAGACTGTTTTTCTTATTTATCACTATACCTCTAAATTGCATTCCCTAAATGGTATGATTTTTCTATGCAAAACATTTAGTGTTCTTAGTAGGGCTGGACAATATGGTCAAAATCAGATACCACAATATTTATACCCTGGAATTTTTTATAAATGATCACTATTAATGACTAAGACTGGAAAGCCAAATAATAGAACAGCCAGAACAATGTGGTAAGTTCAGAAAATGACATCATTTGACTGTAATGCAGCCTTAAAAACCAGGAAGAGACAACACTTATGCCATATCATGATCATACCATATCCAAAATCTAAGAGGAAATGTTGTCTCATTTAACACAATAGATATAATATTGATTTATTGCCCAGCCCTACCTCAAAAGGTAATTTAAATCTGCTCCATCAATCTATCTCAAGCTCTCTGTCAAAAATCAGTGGATGGGCGGTTAAAAATAACTAGAGTCCAGGCAGCAGTGTCATGTCAGAGGATTAAGACTGACTGTGGTAGAAGTAGTGCAAGTAAGCTTTTGCACTGGTTCTGGTTTCCTGCTTTCAGTACAAGTAGATAGAGGTTCTATGGGATTGAGATCTGGTGACTGTGGAGGCCGTTGGAGTCCAGTGAACTCATTGTCATGTTCAAGAAACCAGTTTGAGATGATTTAAGCTTTGTGACATGGTGCGTAATCCTGCTGGAAGTAGCCATCAAAAGATGGGTACACTGTGGTCACAAAGGGATGGACACGGTCAGCAACAATGCTCAGGTAGGCTGTGGCGTTTAAACGATGCTCAATTGGTACTGAGGGGCCCAAAGTGTGTCAAGAAAATATCCCCCACACTTTACACCACCACCACCACCAGCCTGAACCGTTGATTCAAGGCAGGATGGATCCATGCTTTCATGTGTTTTACGCCAAATTCTGACCGACCCATTTGAATGTCGCAGCAGAAATCAAGACTCATCAGACCAGGCAACGTTTTTCCAATCTTCTATTGTCCAATCTTGGTGAGCCCGTGCGAATTGTAGCCTCGGTTTCCTGTTGTTAGCTGACAGGAGTTGTACCCGGTGGTCTTCTGCTGCTGGAGCCCGTCTGCTTCAAGGTTCCACATGCTGTGCGTTCAGAGATGGTCTTCTGCATACCTCGGTTGTAACGAGTGGTTATTTGAGTTACTGTTGCCTTTCTGTCGTCTGGAACCAGTCTGGCCGTTCTCCTCTGACCTCTGGCATCAACAAGGCATTTTCGCCCAGAGAACTGCTGCTCACTGTTGCCGCTATATTTTCTATTTTTCGGACCGTTCTCTGTAAACCCTGGAGATGGTTGTGCGTGAAAATCCCAGTAGATCAGCAGTTTCTGAAATACTCAGACTAGCCCGTCTGGCACCAGCAAGCATGCCACGTTCAAAGTCACTTAAATCATCTTTCTTTGCCATTCTGATGCTCGGTTTGAACTTCAGCAGGTCGTCTTGACCATGTCTACACGCCTAAATGCATTGAGTTGCTGCCATGTGATTGGCTGATTAGATATTTGCATTAACAAGCAGTTGAACAAGTGTACCTAATAAAGTGGCCAGTGAGTGTACAGATAGATAAATAGATACCTTATTAATCCCGCAAGGGGAAATTTTTTCACTACAGCAGCATTTATAGGTAAAGGGTAAAAGCAATAAAAATAACTGAGTAAAAAATATTAAATATAAAAATGCACAATATATACAATACAAATTTAATAATATTAAATTAACTAAACAATAGTGCAAAGACTTAAACAAACAAACAACCAACAGTGTTATTGTTGTGAGATTGATTTTGCCAGAGGTGATTTCTTGTACAGTCTTATTGCAGTGGGCAGGAATGACCTCCTGTATCGGTGCTTGTGGCAGCGGAGCTGGGTGAATCTGTTGGAGAACGTGCTCCGCTGTCCCTGCAGCAGGTGGTGAAGAGGGTGGTCAGGATCATCCAACATGGATAATAATTTCTTCAGCGTCCTCCTCTCCACCACCTTTTCCAGACTGTCCAATTTGCAGCCAATTATGGAGTCGGCCTTGTTAACCAGTTTGTTAAGTCTGTTGGTGTCGTAAGTAATGTTTGCCTCGTTATCAAATCAAGAGCCAAAGTAGCCAACAGATGCTTTTGGCTTTTTCTGTCTGAAACGAACCCTCGCCGTGTGTGTGTCATTGCGCCTTTGAGGATGTGCCCTCCATGTTTTCAGGTCTGCCAGCTCTGCCTGCCTGTGTCTCTTTCACCACACGCCCATGCACAGATCTCTGACTCTCTGATTAGGTTTTGGTTGGTGTAACAGGCCGCAGGACGACCCAACTTTTGAAACCTGGGTCGGTAAATTGTGTTAACAGGATATGACCACGTTTTAATTGTGTTGTTGGTCTAAATGCATGTATGCTTACGGGTGGACATGCACCGGAGAGCATATCCTGTGTGTGAACATACAACATGCTTCTGCCAGTTAAGAGTTCACAGTGAAAACACTGAAAAACTGAGTCTTGCCATTTTTATAAAACATGATTGTGTGTATTAGGATGCCAACATTAACATTACAGAACACAGCCTCAATTAGAAGATTAGTGTAGCACTGAATCTTAACTGAAAGCCATGTCTGACCGAAGATTTCACCCTTGTGAATTGCTCGAATTATTATAATTTGTTTTATTTCAACTGGTCTTTTAATCAATAGTTTTGACAGTTACATACCCTGAGTGGATGGATTGCACTGTGCAAGTCGACCTTGTCGACGTCTATAGTCATGCTTGTGCAAGCAAAAGCTTGTAAATACAAAAATGGGGGACGTACATAAAAGAAGAGGTGTAAGGTAGAAGAAATTATTTTCTTCACATATGCTCACACTTGTTCAGGTTAACGCGTACTATGATTCACCTGAGCAGGAATTTCAACTGCGTTTTTCAGTCATCTTTCTCATGCTTGTCTGATATAACCCAGCTGTCGACACTGGTGGTGTGATTTGCACAATGCCTTCTGTGTACTCTCGGTGTTAGAACACAGAGACAGACAGGCTCTACACCTATAAAGCAGTTAAGTGTTAAACATAGAGATCGACCAACATTGGATTTAAAAGAGGTTCGGAGAAGTAAAAAGCTCAAAGCCAATTAATTGGTTGATATCCCCCCCCTATTAAGTTTCAATAGGAGGTTGTGATTAGCCGGTGAGCATAGTCTGGAACACACACAGCACACTCCCATGCACACCCTGAATGACAGGGTTGGAAAAAGATACACAGAGCCGGTAAAAACTTTTTTTTTTTGATGGTTCACTGGCCGACTAATGTGGCAGCCCGGGATTTGTCCCAATAATCCTAATGGCCAGCACACTACTGATCTCGGGTAGACAATGACATTCCCTTGACTTTTTGTATGGAGCCTAAGTGCAAACTGGTTTGACCGATTAATGGGTCAACCTCTAATTCAGCATTCAACACATCTGAAGGGGTTCAAAATACAGTATACGTATATATCATTGGAAAAACGGAACCGAAAACAACCCTTAAAAGCCAATGAATACCACCAAAATGTCAATATCAGTTATTTCTTTATCTGGCTTTCAGGATTTCTATGATGAACAGGGGGTGTTTTCTGAGAGTTTCTGGCCCCAGAGTGAGCCTCCTCAAGCCATGGCTTTTAATCTCCGAGGAAGGGTCAACAAGCCTCTGACTCCGCCTCCGACCACACAGTCTATCAACAACCAGGTTGGTGCTGTCCGTGTCTTATGTCATGCATCCTGATTATATTTAATCTGTCCTGCAATTAGAAAATGGTGCTACAAATTTTTTATAGTGATTTAAGACTTGACAAGTGATAACAAAGTATGTACCAAAGGCAGTTACAGCTAGTGAGTATATTTAGCTGCAAGGCACACTACACCCCATTGCTCAGCCTGAATGAAGCCCAAATTTTTAAATCTTTTTGTTTTGTTTTTTGTTTGTATTAGCCAATATAATGTGAAAGCCAACATTAAGAGTGCCATCAAAGAATAATGTGTGGCAGGGATAAGCATGTCAAGCGTTAATACTATTCAGTATTCACTGGGAACTATTTATTTACTATTTATGTATTTGAAGACCCACCACACTTACACACACACACGCATGCACACACACACACACGCACACACACACACACACACACACACACACACACACACACACACACACACACAGACAGAGAGAGAGAGTGACAAATCCAATATGCTCATCTTAAATTTGATGCCAGCAACATGCAAATAAAAAGTCGGGACACGGGCGACAAAAGACTGGAAAAGTTGTGTAATGCTAAAAAACCACCTTGTGGAATGTTTTACAACTACGTGGGTTAATTGGCAACAGATCAGTAACATGATTGGGTTTAAAAAGAGCATTCCGGAGAGGCGGAGTCTCTGACGGGGAGAGGTTCACCGCTCTGTGAAAGACTGTGTGGGGAAAATCATGCAACAATTTAAGAATAATTCTCCTCAACTTAAAATTGCTAAGAATTTGGGGATTTAATCATCTACAGTACATAATATCATCAAAAGATCCATAGAGTTTGGTGAAATCTCTGTACACAAGGGACAAGGTTGAAAACCATTCATGGATGGCCGTAATGTTCAGGCCCTCGGGTGGCACTGCATTAAAAACAGACAAATTTATCATGGAAATCATTGCCTGGGCTAAGAAACACTCCCAAAAACCATTGCTGTGCACAAGGATCAAAGCTGCTTAAATGCTGGTTAAAACTACCACGCAAAGAAGAAACCATATATATAAACATCATCCAGAAACAATGACGCCTTCTCTGGGCCCGAGCTCATTCAAGATGGACTGAGGTCAAGTGAAAAACTGTCCTGTGGTTTGATAAATCAAAACTTAACGTTCTTTTGGGAAATCTAAAGAGGAGAGGGACCATCCAGCTTATTATCTGCACACTGTTCAAGAGCCCGCATCCGTGATGGTACAGGGACGCATTATTGCACATGGAAGGCACCATTAATGCTGAACGATATATGCAGGTTTTGGAGCAACATCTGCTGCCATCCAGACAACGTCTTTTTCAGAGACGGCTTTGCTTATTTCAGCAAAACAACGGCAAACCGCATTCTGCACGTGTTTCAAAAGCATGGCTCCGTAGTAGAAGAGTCAAGGGGCTAAACTGCCCTCCCTGCAGTCCAGACCTGTCACCCATTTAAACAAAACTTGGCGCATCATGAAATGAAAAAGGAGACCCTGAACTGCAGAGCAGCTGACGTCCTATATCGGGCAAGAAAAGGACATTTCACTCTCTAACCTCCAGAAACTGGTCTCCTCAGTTCCAAAACATTTCCAGAGTGTCGTTAGAAGAAATTGTTGCATTCCGTTTGTATTTACATTTTACACAACGTCACAAACCTTTTTGAAAACGAGGTTATAAAAAAAAACAACACACTGAGCTCAGAACAATGAAATGATGTTAACATCTGCCTACACAGTTTGATTGACAGGTGTGTCAACTTTGAAAATGCAAAAGAGGCCTACATTTGCTTTTACATTTTTGTAAAGTTGATAGACAAGTGTGAAAAGGTAATTGCCACCAAGATTGATTTCACCCTTGCACAGTAATAAATGAACAATAAAATGGCAAATTCAGTTAGAATTTTCTTTGTCTTTGATCATTTTCTTTTTTAAATGTAATTTTTTAATTTAAATGACTAATTTTAGAAGAGAAAGATAAAAACTAAATGCTAGTTTGTTAATTATACATATAATTATGGTTATTATTATTATTATTGTACTTTTTATAGACATTTATGCAATATTGTGCTTCGCAAGAAATTAAAAAACCTGTAGAAAATTAGAAACGCTAAAAACAAGAGAAAAGGGGTTAAGATTCAGAACAAAAACGAAAGTTTATAATACATTAAAGAAAAAAAAAATTGGCTGCTGCATACCTTAACTTGAAAATGTCATCTGGCATCAAGTGGACATGAAATAAAAACAAATACAAAAAATGAACAATGCAATTACAGATCATACTTTTTAAAATTTCACACTCATATTCTTTTTCACTTTTCTCGAGGACACGACAAACAAAACAAGGGCAAAGCAGCTTGACTTTAATGGTATACTGGAAACACGAATGAAAAGCAAAGAACTAAATAAACAAAACAGACATTTACGAGGAGCGATCAAAAAGTTCCAAGGGTTTTCCTGTTTCGCTTGAATGAAGCTCAGCACCGTGACACGCACGGAGCAGGAGGAATCTATAACCTCCCCGAGTAAGTAAACCACGTTACCTCGCTCGATCAAAATCAGCACCCGAGTTACGCATGCTTGTGTGAGCGCTGGTCTGTGCATATTTTCAATTTGGACTTGGACCTGAATCTTGAGCAGAAAGCGCACATCAGTGTTTTTGGGGAACAGATCAGAAACAGAAACTCTAAGCCAAATCTTCCCGGCTCATTGCTTCATTGTTGTAGATTTATTTAAAGCATTTCCACGGTCTCCGTTGAAGATTTTGCAGAGGTCGACACAAAATGTGATGAACGACGTATGCTCTCTGCTCATGTCTACGGTGAAATCGCAAATACGCACGGACCGCTGCTCAGGTGCTGGTTTTGATCCGGCAACGCAACATGGAATAGTTCCTCATGAAGGTTGTAGCCCCCCCCCCCCCCCTCCCCTGCTGCGTGGACATCAGAGTGCTGCTCTCTGTTGGTGCAATATGAACAGCCTCTGAACTTTTTGATTGTCCCTCATACAGTTGCCCCCCCCCCCCCCCTCCCCCCAGTGACCCTGTTCAGGATAAAGCGGGTATAGATAATGGATGGATAATGTCAGGATATCTACATCCACAACTAACAGTCTATGTGTTCCTCAGCTTTTGTTCCAGTACCCAGTGAGCCAGTCGCAGCCTGCTCCGTTCTATGTCGGCGGGCCCATGGGTGGGATTGACAACATGGGGGGTACAGAACCGAGCCAGCAGGCTCCGCCCCCAGCGCCAATGACCCCGGCCCCACCTCCCTCCACCTCCTCTTGCTCCGCGGGACCCTCCCCTTCCTCCCAGGGATCTGAGACCTCGTTTGACTGCACACACTGTGGCAAATCTTTACGTTCCAGGAAGAACTACAGCAAGCACATGTTCATCCATTCTGGTAAGTTCACTTCACACAGTGATTAGCCAGCTGTGCGTAGGTGTGCTGGGTTAGATCTAAGTGGCAACCAACATCGTCACCCATAGGTTTATGAACAGCCGTTATGAAGCCTCTAGTTCGGATTTTGGCCGGCGTCGTTTTGCTAGTCCCGAGCAGTTTGGAGCTGGAAGTGACCATATTTGGGCGCACATGGGCGTGCGGGGATCTGACTCAATCTGATTGGAAACCCGGCGACAATACGTCCCGCCCACCGATAACCGTAACCTGACTGTACCACAGGCCTGTCAATCAAACAGACACATATTTTTGAAGCTTATTTTCTAATTAATGACGGATTATTTTCCGATGGACTGCCAGAAACTTTAGACTATAGTTAACAAAAACGAAATAACTCGGGTGGGAAATTTTATTGACTGAGAATTTGATAAGACTGGTTGAATGGCAGGTTAGGGTTAGGGTTTATCTATTTGATTGTTAAAAGGGATTTATCTAATTTTTCACAAAAATGATTTTAAAATAAGGGTGCTCCGATCTATCGTCCACTGATCATGGTCATCCGATATTAGCTCTAAAAAGTTTGATCTGCGGTCTCTAAAAAGGCCGATCCGAGGAGCTCATCACGTTACGTAAAACTCTGCACGCAGCTGAATTGGTTTCACTGGCTTCACCTGTCTGGCAGTTCATCCAGGTGTCTGATAAAGTTTTTATTTTTATTTTTATTTTTAATAAAAAAGGATAAAGAGAGATATTTCCCCGACGCACTCAAGCTCCTCATACGTGGGCTGCTTTCTGACAATCTGGCTGCTGAACCGCCGCAGCAGAACGGTGACGTAAGTTCATCCTAAGAACCCGAAGGATGCAAATTGCATCCAAATTCCCGACCCTTCTTCCCGGTTGAATTGCGCAGCACGTATTAATCAGAGAGAGAGAGAGATGCGGTGCATTTCCTGAAACTGTACGACTGGAGATTTCCACAATGTCAGTGTCTCGTCTGTGTGACAAAGCCTTTCAGAGATAATCCACTTTGAGAAAAGTGCAGATTTCCTCGTGTGATATGTATGAAAATACATATAATAAACATTACTAGATATTTAATGTGCCTAATTTAATCAATTTAATTCACTCTCCACGTGGAGAGAAGAAAACTTAAAAAGTAATTCAGATTTATTGACAAGACTGCTTTGGGTATGTCTTTGTGTGTGTGTGTGTGTGTGTGTGTGTGTGTGTGTGTGTGTGTGTGTGTGTGTGCGCGCGCGCGCGTGTGTGTCTGCACCTATCTGCCCCTCCAGGTCAGAAACCTCATCAGTGCTCCATCTGCTGGCGCTCCTTCTCCCTGCGGGACTACCTCCTCAAACACATGGTGGTGCATACCGGCGTCAGGGCCTTCCAGTGCACCATTTGCGGCAAGCGCTTCACCCAGAAGAGCTCGCTCAACGTGCACATGCGCACCCACCGTGCCGAGCGCACCTTCCAGTGCAACGTGTGCCACCGGGCCTTCACCCACCGCACCTTGCTGGAGCGCCACGCCCTGCAGCACGCCCACCACGCCCCGCAGACCGCGGGCCCGGGCCAGGGGCGCGGAGCCGACATGACCTCACCGACCAAGCACAGTCCTCCAGCTATGGGAGGGCCCTCAGGTATGGCTGGCGCTGCTGGCATGGTTGGCAGCATGGCCAACATACCCAGCCACGGAGCTTCCTCCACCTAGAGTGGGGAAGGAGGTGGGGGGGGGGTGGGGGGGGGGGGGGTTGTTAGTGAGCCCATTCCTTGAACCAACACTGATTTGGTCCTGACGATCTTGTTGATCTTTTGTCTCGGTGGGAAGAGCGCCTGCAGGTCCCCATCAGTTCCCATAGCTCACCTTCAATCAGGGTTCCTACAAACGGCTGGAAGACCTCTCCGTAGAAAATAATGTAAATTCAAAAGGTGTTTTGAAGTTGCACAAAAATCTGGGAAAAGTTTGGGATGCGGGGGGAGAGGTTGTTTTTTCCAGAAACCTTAAATTCTTGTAGCCCTACTGTCATTTCCTGGTTAGTGACATTTGTTGCTGATAAAAAGGAATTACTGTATAAGCTATAGAGTAACATTGCTAACAGTCACACACCTTGTTGAACGAGTCATCCAAAATAAGTCTTTGTTTTTTTTTAATGGCGAATTGTGTAGGAACCCTGTTTCAAAGAGACCAGAGAGTCGCCAAAGAGGAAAACAGAGCGGGGGTGAGGATGGGGAGGTGGCGGACGGGGTGGGGAGGGACGAAGATTCAGGTTATGAGGGGATGCGAGTTTGTGAAATTGGGAAAGGATGGGTAGGTAAGGAAGCCGGGAGGGGAGATTTGGTTCACCCTCAATTCATTTCATTTAAGTTCAGTCCTTAGTGTCAAACCTTCAAGTTCATAAAATCAAACACGTGAACACAACAAGGTTCGTTAACAACCCAATCATACAACCGCTGTGTAGCAATTTGTTCATCTTGACCTCTCGGCAACCGTTCACGGTACAAAACTATGAAAAAAGAAGCCATAATGTAACCGAGAACAGAATTTCTCCATTAGTTGAAGAAAGGATTTTGTATTTAAGACTTTATGTTTTGCTTTCTCTCCCGCACTAGCAAGTTAGCTTGATAACTATTTAAAGTTCCTATTGTTAGCATGTGATGAAAATATGCTCTATTTAATCTAGCTGTAATAACAGCAAAAAAAATGTATCCAGCTTTTTTATTATCTTCTTTCTGGTACTGATCACCATCATAACATTCTGTATAGTAGTATGTGAATATACATTTGCTCTTACATGAGATGGCACCTCATTAGCTTACAAGCAGCTGGAGTTCTATATTAGCTACGTTGTGAAACCAGCCTTCCAAAACAAGTAAAATATTATTTTCTAAAGACATTTTAAGCTTAAATTTCAGTAAAATGATCAGTTTGGTCAATGGAATCCGTGTAAATCTGTTCACGTGGAAAAACCGACTCCTGAAGTTTCCAGTTGCGCTGCAGTGATTTCTGTTTTCTTATTAAGGTGTTTTTCATGTCGAGGCAAATACCTACAAGGTCAATACAGTGTTCAGGTTGGGTTTAGCTGTTGGAAATTCAGATAGAGAAACGCACATCGTCGGATATGTATTGTTAAACCGCTGGATGACGTGGCTCTCACATTCGTTCTCTTTATCTGGTTAAAAACACCGACTGAAATAACGCTCACAGCCAGATTCGGTTGAATACATTACCTTCCGTTTTAGTTCAAATGCACCTTAAGACCCCCTTTTGTCAAATGATATTCCCTTTTTCATGTATTCTACATTTAAAGAAATGCACTTCTTGAATTAAATGAATTGAATTGAATGTGAATGTGAACCCGGCACTCATCACGAACAAACCACGGTGACAAAGACGGTTTTTGATGAATGAATCGACGAAGAGGGGCAAGTAGTGCAAACAGAGTTAGACTACAGCAGGGAGGGGGTGGTGGTGGGTGGGGTGGGGGGTGGAGTGGGTGGGTGGGGGGGCATGATGCATAGCACCGTGAATGAAATTCACCATCATCCATCAGACGGCTTTGTAACATTTTCCACAGGCGCCACCGCTCGGCCCCTAGGATCATATACCTCGAACCAGGACGAGCCCCCGGCGGCTCAGAGGGACACTATTTTCTCATTCGAAATGTTTGGGAAACATTTCAGCATGTTTTACACACACACACACACACCTACAATTACCTCGGTGGTCCAAAGACAGGCATTATGCTTCACATCTTTAAGCTACATCAAACGAAGAAACAGTGAAAACAGAAGCAAAGATAGATCCGTTTCCTTTTTGAAAGCTTGCTAAAGTACTTCTATGTAAAATTCCTGTACATCACTATAACGCTCAGTTTGTTATTTGTTGCTCATGTGATTTTTTTTTTTTTTTTTTTTTTTTTTTTTTGATGCAGAAATAAGGCAGAACATTAAAAAAAAAAAAAAAAAAAAAAACCTAAAAAAAAACAACTTTTAAAGTGAAAGAGCCATTCAGAGGAAGTTAAACTTGGATGAATAACTATGACAAATCAATTACTATCATCAGGATTTTTATTGAGTGTTTGATTGTGTTTGTCTTTTGGGGCTCTGGTCAATAATAAATGGGAAGTGTTTGTTGCTTAAAAAAAACAATAAAAGCTTTTCTCAGCACTATGAAAAAAATTTAACTTTTTAACATTTTAATAAAACTAAATTAATCATGAAAATGTACAATCACCCCGACAAGTTTTGACAAAGTCAAACTGGTGATAATGTTTATTATCACATTAATATTTATTACAATTTGATCTCTATGCACAATTAAGTTTGCACATCATGTTACTTAGACCTAGATGTTGTTGTCCCCTAAAGTATTTGGCCTAAGATTGTTTTTGTTTTCCTTTTGTACCACCTTCAAGGTGATCTTAAAAAGACCTTATATGTCCCTGCTTTTTGCTCATTTTCCTCAATGTTTGTTAGTCGAAGCATTATATGATATTCAGTAGTTTACTTAAGCTTTGTAACAGCCTTCTAATTGACAGAATTTTATAAGTGGACCTCCCTAAGACGTGAGACATTTTGAGCTTGAGAACTTTGCGAGTGATGAGATAATTTGACAAAAAAAAAAAAAAAAATCACTTGAATCAAGACTTCTATTCATTTAAAAGAGTGAATCTTCTGAACTTCACTATAAATAATGACATTAAATGTCCCACTTAGATGTGGGGAAAAAAATTGCTTATTTACACGGAGCAGGCCTGGCAGCGTGTGTTCATTGGCTTCTGAGCGTTGCAAACTAATTTGCAGACTCTGTAGTTTGTTTCTCTACTGTTGTGGATAAAAAAAAAAAGACTTTTAAAAATGAATTTAAGAGAAGCTGGACTGAAACCCCTCCAACTTCTCGTTGGTTATAAGCTATATATAAATTTTTACGCCAAACCTTTGGTGCTTTTTTGGAATAATTTACCTCATTTGCCAGTTGCCAACACCACGCTGTCATCTGGGTTGGTAAATAAGCAGTGTTGAGCTGTTTCAGAGGTTTGATCTTTCCTCAGCAGTGGAAGTGGTTTTGGTGCATTTTGTCTGAGGCGGACCCTTGTACAGTACTGTAATATGTGTGCTTTGAAGCCATGTCAGCGCATTGTAACGTACTGTGTTTTGCCTTTTTTTGTTTGTTTTCTGTTTTATTGAGGGATGATCATTGTTTTTCTACATTAATAATTCTTTAACAAAGGTTAATAAACATGTCAGAAGAAGAAAGTCATTTTATAAAAAAAATTTAAAAAAAATCACTCGTCATCGTAAAACTACATCTTTTATGTATAAAAAGACTAAAGGCATGATTTTAACTTTTTCTGAGAACTTAGATGTCGTACTCGATGAATTAATTGAATTTTAAAAATGAGTGATTTCAAAGATTTCTTTCTCCAAATAAAAAGTCTTCTATGGCTCCAGGCCAGATGCCCGTCCTGTTTCTGCAGTTTTTCCGACTCCTCTTATTCACGTGTCTGTACCTATCGTAGCTCAGGTTTACTGTCACTGTCTGGTGATCAAACATACAGTACCTAATTTGTATACGCATCATTTTAATTTTCAGCATGAGGCGTCAAAGTTCATGGTTGTTTGTGATAAACGTTGGTGGATAAATTCCTTCACATAAGTGCCAATAAGACAAACATAACAAATATAAACAAATCTTCCGTTCAAGTAGTGAACCACTGCCATATGATGGTATTTAAATATAACACTGGGCCATTATACGGAGCGATTATATATTCCAGTGTGGGAATATTATTACAGGTGAATTTCTGTGTAAGCAGAGTAGTCACTTCTAATTATTAGCCATTTTTAATGTAGTTTGGTACAGTCAATAATACTGACTAATAATAAAGCTGATAACATGTTTTATAATTATGTAAAACATTTAACAAGTAACTAAATGGTTAAGGATGTGCATTTATATAGTGCACTATCACTTTAGGCAAAGCAAGGCAAGTTTATTTGTATAGCACATTTCAACAACAAGGCAATTCAAAGTGCTTCACATAAAACCATTAAAATCATCAAAACAGGCAAAGGAAAAGTAAATTTAAAACATTGATCAAAACATTAAAAACAGTCATTAAAACATTAAACAAGCTAAAAATAGAATGGAAGTTGCAGTGCAGTTTAAGAAATAAAATACAGTAATGAAATGCAGGAGATTGATCAACATCCTTGAATCTGGTTCAATTAAAGGCAGCAGCAAACAGAAAAGTTTTCAATCTTGATTTGAAGCAGCTGAGAGTCTCAGCAGACCTGCAGCTTTCTGGGAGTTTGTTCCAGATATGTGGAGCAGAACAACTGAACGCTGCTTCTCCATGTTTAGTTCTGACTTTAGGGGTGTCTAAGCACTTTACAGTTTGCTTCCCTTTCACTTGCTTGCACACATTCACCCAGTAAAGACAGCTGAGCCGCCATGCAAGGTGCTCGCTTGCCATCGGGGCAATTTGGGGTATTGGGGTAAGTATTTTGTCACTTTCCATAATAGATGTGAAGCAACCTTGAAATACTGATGCATTTTAAAAGCTTGCTGGGGCTATGAAGTCAAAGTTAGCATATTAATTATGAATTCACTTCAGAATTCAGTGTTTTATAGAACATATGGCAGTTTATTGTCATTGTAAAAATAAAAATGATTATTGAATGACAAAATAGGGTTTATACAAAAAAAACCTGGCATTACACAGACTTCTATGATTCTGTTTTGAGATATTAAAGTTAACAACTAAATACTAAAAGTACATGCTGCAAATTTAAAACCGTTTAATTTTAGTAAGACTGTTGAACTGTACTGGAAAAATGATGAACAAGACAAAAGCTAACCTCAAGTCTTAAAGGACTAAAAGAAGACACAAGAAGATTAAATAAAAGAACGGTCTGAGAAAAGTAGCACATCCAAAAAAGGTCATTTAAAAAAAAAAAGTAATTTATGCTAGTTAATTGACTCGTCACTCAACTAAAACAACTGAAATCATTTTGATTGAGACATTTTTAAGACATACAAACAAATTCTCAGCTTCTCAAATGTGAATGTTTGCTGTTGTCTTCATCTACAGCAGGAAACAGAATATGTTTGTTTTTGCGACAATTCAGATGTGTCAACATAAATGATGATGGACATGTTTTACCTTTTACAAACAACTGTTAATCGAGATTCAGTAATATATCTAGCAGATTAGTAGTTAGGAGCAGCCTTTTTCCATAATGTGCAGCTTTTACAGTCGGGTCGCGATGTCATGTTAATAAAGGATGCTTTTTTTTTTTTTTTACCTTCCATATAAATGAAGCAGTATCAGAGTGGCTCTTGCTGTGTGATTTTTGCACAACAGTTTGGTCCTCAAAAGCTAAATTCCTGTGTATTATTTCAAAAGTATAAACTGACCTTCCTGTATTCCTCAAATTGTTGATTTAACACTAGTTTTTTTTGTTTTTTTTTTAATATTTTTCACATAAAACAAAATTCCTCTCTGGTATTCTCTTATCTTGGCCATTTCTCATAAATCCTAAAAACAAAAAAAGTATCGGGAAGACGATGTTAAAGCTGTCTTGAAGGCCCATAGATAATCTTTTTTCTGCAGCTCAGGCCTTTGAAGGTCTGGCTGGTCGTGGCTGAACTCTGGCCAGAAGGCATCTGTTACTCAACAACATCTGTTCCTGTTACTCTCTTTCTCCCAGCATGCCGAGGGACACGCAGGCTCTCCCAAGGGTGGCCTTTTGTGTGCCCCATTGTCAATTCCATCATTGTCTGCAGAAGTCTGTTCCCATAATGCTGCGGGGTTATAAACCCCTTCAGAGGCCAACTCTACTGGGCTGATGATTTACAGTTATTTGTGTCTCAACACAATTAGTGGCTTTGTGGGGTAATTAAGAAAGAAAACGAGGGGGAATTTAAAGAGGTCGTTGTGAGGAATCATAAATGTGTTATTTTAAACTGTATGGTTGCTGTGTTCGGATATGGTCAAACTTTGCTGCTGGTAAAAGGAAAAGCTTTAGACATTAGCACTGAAAACGCCATTAAAGTTGTTTTGGTGGAAACAGGAAGAGTGGAAAACTAAAACCCAAAGTGTTGGAAGTCCAGTAGGCGTTACTTTACAGTGATCTGTATTTTAGAGTTATAAATTACCTGACTTGTTCTTTAGGAGGAGAAATAGGAGTGGTAAATCTAGCGTAGGGACATTGTTTTTTATGAATAGGCCCCCTCTCCCGTCTCCAGGGAGACACTTTCAACTTCTGGCAGTAGCCAACAGTGTCGGCATAGAAAAGCCCACTATGGGGTCGCCAGGGGAAGACAACAGATGTTACTGATTAACTTTGCTCACAGACCCCTAAAGAAGTGTTTTTCAGAGTGCTTGCAGATGGACAAAACAAAAGTTGGATGCAATTAAAATTTCACATTTAGCAATATTTATTTGGAAAAATAGTCTTGGCTAATTCCTTCATTCAAAAACGGTAAAGGAAACAGTAACATAACAATTTGTACAGTACAATCCCTCTTAAATAACATTTTCTTTTAAAAAAGTCCCATTGACCTGAAGTGCCTTTGCAAATATCATCAGTAAAAAAGCAACTTAAATAATCATAACAAACATCACAAATATACAATACAAAATAAAAATAACACAAAATCATTAAATTAACTTAAATTAAATCATAATTTTAAATCATAACTTTTTTCTTGTTTTTTTTATTTATTTATTTTACAAAAGGACAATCTGTATCAAAAAGCAACATTAAAAAAAAAAAAAAAAAAAAAATCAGGACACTGTCTTCATGTCCCGAAAAAGAAAGGAAGAAAATAACAATACTATGTCATAAATGGTTTGGAGGGCTTAAGGAAGAACACGCACTTCAGTTAACACAGTGATCAAGTATACATACAGTCTTCGCAGGTGTAGTGATGGGTGCACAGCCCATGTGAACAGCCTTGTGAAGAACAGGCCAGTATGGCCAAACATCCACCGTTTGATGCAGTTCCTGCGCTCAGCAACAGCGTGTGGGTTAGAGAAAAGGCCTGGGTGCAAATGTTGCAAAAACAAAACTCGCCACGTGACAGTGTTCGTGTATATTTCTCTTTATACCCACACTTCCCAATAAACGGCAGAACAGAAAGCTAAGTGGCAGTTTACTTTCAACTGTAAACTTTTCTTTTATACCCTGCCAGTTCTCATCCCACAGGCCGTCGCTGCCTGCGCTTAGTTTCCAGTAGAGAACCAGCTCACTCTGAATATCAGTTAAACGTCTCAGTATCAGCAGCAGTCTCAAGGTGGGACACCTCCCCCTAGGGTTAGAGCAGCATCTGAAGGAGCATAAAAACTCTCCCATAGAGCAAAATGAGCAACAGGCAGCCCATTGGTGGCTAGTTACACCTGGAGACACAAAAAAGAAAAAAAAAAACTTTAGTAATTGTTGGCCAAATGACAAGAACAGAAATCTGATTTCCATTGACAGGTTAACAAAATAAAACATACAAAACTCACCTCAGTTGCAATTATACATTCGTCCTTCTCCTCTGACATCACAAACACAGATTTGTACTTGGTGTCCGCACATGCAGACATTTCTGGTGCTTTCTTTTCTGATGCATCGCTTCAGGGGGAAAAAAGAACCGAGTTAGTTTTAACATTCTGATAGCCTCCTTTTTTTTTTTCTTCTTTTTTTTTATCAGTGTAGACTGTCAGCTTTTCAGTATCAAATATTTACCATTTTAAACGTTTGCTTCGTTTCTCCTCAAACTCAAATGAGTCCAGGGATTGGCACTTGTCCTCGCAGGCCGCCTCCAGCATGGCCTCTTTAGCCGCCTGCTCATAGTTGACCTCGTGTACAAGGTTATAGTCTGAGGGCGGATGGCGGCTCTTGTAGCTGCTCCTCCCCGGTGAAGATCCTTCATCTGGGTCACCGCTGCAGAAGTCCATCTTTTTGTTGATATTTTTGACGCCTGGCATCGGCATCACGCTGATCGCCAGGTCCCTGTCACTGCGGTGACAGTTGTTGGTCAGGTTATTTATTGTCTCTCCTTCGCCAACAGTTTCTACTTGTCCACCACGCTGGACTTTGGATCGGAAAAATCCAACCAGAACAGCACACCCTGCCAGTAGCAGCAGCACCAGGGCCACACCGGACCCGACGGCCATCCAGGGCACTTCTGACCCGCGGATCGCAGCGTGCTCTGGAAGCAAGAACTGGCAGTTTCTGCCACCATATCCAGGAACGCATGCGCAGACGTAGCGGTTGTTCCTCTCGTGGCAGGTGGCGCCATTGTGGCAAGGATTGTGTTCACAGCGGCTGATGGGCGAGCTGCAGTTGCGGCCGGTGTATCCCGGTGGGCAGGTGCAGGTATAGCCGTTCAGACCCTCTTGGCACGTCCCACCGTTCTGGCAAGGGTACGCTGAACACTCGTCCCCAGTGTGGTCGCAGTTCATTCCAGTGAAACCGTCTGGACACTGACACAAGTATGAGTTGACCAGATCCACACAGCGTGCACCTGAGAACAGAGATGAAGCCTGGCATTAGTGTTTGGTCTATGCGGTGCACAATTCTGTGAGACTACACTGTGCCAGTTAGTCTCTCCTACCGTTGGAGCAGGGGCTGGAGGTGCAGTGGTCAATCTTCTTCTCACAGTTGAACCCTGCGTATCCTGTAGGGCACTGGCAGAAGTAGCCTCCGTCAGGATTGTCAGCACAGCGGCCACCGTTGGAGCAAGGCCCATCAGCACACGTCATGGCACTCAGCTCGCAGTTGTTGCCATAGAAACCGTGAGGGCAAGTGCAGGTATATGTGTTTTCCAAATCCTGTGGGGAAAAAATAGAACTGGCTTGACATCAAGATCCGTCTTTCTCCTGCATCTGCTAAAAAACTGTTCCCTTTTGAATTCCAGTATTCCAGGATGGTGTATTTGTTTGATTTTTTTTTTTTAAACACTTAATTGTTTGGAAGCTTTGCTGGTTTAATGTGTAGTAAAGAGTTAAAACAGAAAACGGTGGATGAGAATTAAGGCATGTGACAAAGGTGCCAGATTGCATTCAGATATCACTGGCACTGAGCCACAGTTGACAGGATGTCCATACTCTTATTCCAAGTACATTTCAGAAGAGCATACAACACTTACAGTGCAGCTTCCTCCATTGCGGCAGGGGTTTCCAGCACATTCGTTGACCTGGATCTCACAGCTGGCCCCAGTGAAGCCAGGCCTGCAGGAACAGGTGTAGCTGCCCTGACCAGTGTTGCTACAAGTGGCTCCATTCATGCAGGGTTTGTGGTGAGTGCAGTAGTTGAGATCTGGAAAGACACAGCAGCACATGTGGATTAGCCACAGCACAACACATGGCAGGACGACAGCAGCGGCGACAGAATGTCTTTTGTCCTCGGCACACTTGACTATTTCTCTCCCTCAAGTGTTTTTTTGTTTTTGTTTCCTAGCCTCCTGTCTTTACTGTTCATTTCAAAACAACCACTTCTATTTTGTTATTTTCTGTTTTAAATGATGGCGAACCAGAGAGAAAACATCCTGGAAGGATCTTTTGCCAAACTATTGTAAAATATTTGGCCTTAAGAAACACTTTGTACACTTGCTGATGCCTTTGTCTCTCTTCCCACTAAGCAAGGTTTTGTTAAGTTTCAGCTGATCGACACCCAGCAAAAGATTTTGTAATTTACACTGTCAAAAGATCCCTGGGGTGCCCGAGCAAAACACTTTTCCTTGGAGTTGGCTACATATGGCCAATGTTTCAACAGCATGTCCAAGACTTCCTTTCAACATATATAGTAAGGCAATATAGATATAGCCAGCAAACCACCAAATCATTGCTCTCTGGTTCCTTTCCTCTCTGTCCATCGTCATCACTCATGACCCCACACATCTCGTCAGACTCTCTCCTCACCTTGGTTGCAGAAGAGTCCCCCCCAGCCCTCCTGACAGTTGCACTGCCAGGGCTGCTGGCAGGTCCCGTGGAGGCAGCCCGGGTAACGAATGCATTCATCACAGTAGCGGCCTTTGAATCCCACTCTGCACCTGTTGTTGTCCAATTAGGAGGGAACACCAGTCAGTCCACTCACATTACTTCATGTGTCCCACTAATTAATTAATGCTTCAGTGAACTGGTGGAGAAAACTTACTTGCACTCTCCCGGTTTCTCACAGAAGCCATGCTCTTCATCACAACCCGGCAGACAAATCGCTGTACAGGAAGAGAAAGAGAATGTTTTAGACACACTGAGGCAAGAAAAACTCAAGTACAGGTTCTTAATTTAGATTTGCTTTTGAATATGAAAAACGTATTACCTAAATTCCAACAAAGTCATTAAAATAAAAGAAAGGAGTGGCTCCTAAACCCATTAACTGTTACCTTAAACCCAATCTCCTTATCACCGTGGAAGAATTTTCTGCTTAACATAGTGCAGAGACAAAGGAGGGAGTGTGTGAATGTGTGTGCCCCAGAGTGCACACACACACACACACACACACACACACACACACACACACACACACACACACACACACACACACACACACACACACACACACACACACAGACCCCCTCAAACCACCCCACCACCCTCCTTTTTTCTTCTTCGCTGCGGGTCAAAACTCTTTTATTCATTCTGTGTGCGTACACACACACACACACTCCCCTTAATGTCTCGGATTGGGGCAGATAAGAGTGGACAGCTGGCGAGTGTGTTGCCAGTGCGCGACAGCTGCTCCATTGTCTCCGCTCTGCCGGCAGCTGCCCACTTCAAACAATACCTCCCCTGCATCAGCCAATCAGCGCCCGCCCTACTCATAGAGTAACGAATCGGAAGGTAGCATGTAAATTTATGGCACGCGTGAGATTATTCCCAAAAACTTTCCTTAGAATAAATCAAGTGGTCGTGTGTGTGTGTGTGTGTGTGTGTGTGTGTGTGTGTGTGTGTGTGTGTGTGTGTGTGAGGGAAAAGGAGGGGGGAAAGGGGGTGCGCGTGGTGTTTACGCACAAGTTGCCTTCTAACGGCACTCAGAGATCTGACTAGAGTTACGTGGAAATCAACTTTTGAAACTTTACAGTTCATTCACTTAAAACAAATAACATTCATAAATCACCACAAAATCTGTTTATGTGAAGTTTGGTATTGGTTTATCTCCATTTTTATTCTCAATTTCTGATTTAAACCTAGTTTTGTAAACATATTTTTCACGATTATCCTTTAAAGTTCCCATAATGCGTCCAATACACACGCACGAACATACTTCTACTACAGAAACAAACTTGGGTAACTCACGTTCAGTGCAGTAATGTCCCTTCCACCCTGCGTCGCACACAATCTCCCCGCGCTCTCCACAGGTGAAGTGGCCGAAGGCGTCGTCTCTCGGCCGGCAGAACACCGAACAGCCGTCCCCGTAGTAGTGCTCATCGCACACGAATCGATAGGAGTACTTGAGTTCGGTCCTTCCTCCGGTGTGCAGGTCCTGGGACCATTCCTCTCCCACCGTCAGATGCCTCTGGGTGGTCATGGTGCTGATAACCCGGTCTGGGTTCTCTAAAATGTTTATGGTAAGGCAGGAGGTGAGCGGTTTGCGTAAAGTGCGTAAATGTGAGGGAAATTGGGTTTATTTCCTACCTGTGGAAAGGTCGTCTTTGGAATCGGTGTGTAATGCTTCAATGATCAGCGAAAAGGTCCCCTGGGAACACAAATGGCTTCGTGAGACAGGTGGCCAGCGGAGACGTGGCGATAACATCACGTAAAGGCCAGAGGCAATTGTGCCATACACTCACTGTGCTGAATGTAAAGTGCCTAACCTGATCCAGTGAAACTAAATACCTGAAAGCTTTGTGTGCTCTCAGCTCTTAAATTGTGGTCAGAAATCGTGCCGTTTCGCTTTTTACGCAGGGATTTACCAGAAATGGCGCGATAGCGCAGCCTTAACTCCTACTAAAGTGAAATTGAGATGAATAGCTGTATTTACCGGCCACGTGAAGCCGAAGTTAATCCTGATGGGGTTGGAGAACGAATTCTCCGGGATGACATCGGGGACCTGGAACGAGTTGGAGCCAAGGACGGGCGTCACAGCGCCACCGTAGGTGCATGGAGGCTCCGGGGAGGCGTTGGGCTGATAGTGCTTGAGACAGATCCTGAAGAAGGTTTTACATTCGCACTGCTGCTGAAAAGACGAAGCCAGGCCTCCTTTACAGCAGTTTTTGTTGCCCTGTACTCCCTTCTTGTTTAGAAACTCCTGCAGTTTCAGCTCAAACACTCCCGAACAAAACCCCTGCGGATGAAAACAACTTATCATTAACTATACTCACAGTGCCGCTTGTGTAATAATAGTGTGTGCTGTGGTGGGAGGGGAGGGAGAGAGGGGTGATGATTCACTGTTTGGAAGAAGAAACGAAAAAGATTTAGAAGCTCACCTGGCACAGCAACATGGACATGACGACAAGCGTCAGCAGGATGACGTGCCCCATATTTAATAAATACATAATAAATAATGAATAAATAAAGTAAAAAGTCTCGGGGCTCGGCTTGTCCTCAGGGTGCCTGCTCCTGTTCAATCCCTCTGAGGAAGATGCATTGAGCACGTTATGTTGCCTCACGAGGTTTTCTCATAAACTGCTGCCGATGTCAGCTACGCTTTCATTCATGTCCCGTTGAACCAAAAAGGGTAAATCCCAAACCTTTAAAAGAAAAAGAATATCACAAAACGAGATACGTGAACTTGTGCGAGTGCGCGGTGGGTGATTCAAAAGCAGAAGTCATCCAGTTCCGTTGAAAAGCGTTAATCCAGTGCTTAAAGAGGGAAAATGATGGGTTCCTTGTTTGTTGCTGCAAAAAAGTGACAAATTTGAGCTGTTTGAGTGAAGGTCTTGGTCTAACGCAAGGACAGATTTGTCACTGGTCCAGCATGCTTCCTTCTATCTCCCAATGTCTTTCCTCACTGGGAACTGTGCGTCTGTCTCCAGCAAAGGCCGCCTGCAGCCTGTTATATACGGCCTGACACATGCTATGGTAATAACATGCAAATAGACCCCCTCCTCCTTCTGCTCGACTTCACCTCCCAATCTGGCCCGGCTCTCCACAATGGGATCCTATGCAAGCACCCCAACAGCCTCCTTATTGCGCCTGTAGCACCACAGCACATACAGTGTTGATATCTGATCTCCAAAAGGGGTTGTGTGAATGTATTTTTGACCGAATAAGAAGTGAAACTTTAAAAGACAGCTGTGTGACTCCCACAGACAGACGACAATGCATTACTGTGGATATGACTTCAATTAATTTTCATTATGATGATAACAACAATTTTGAAGTTGTTGAAATATTTCTAAACATCTCATTCAATTCACTGGTGGAATGAAGCATTATTGTGGTGGACCCACAATTCAATGGGCTCACTGGGAAAAACACTGTTGTGTTTGGAGATCAGTTACCCCACCTATAAAGTACATGATTCAAGTGTTACAGTCAAGTTAGGAACATATAGAAACTCAACTAAAGTTAGTCTAAACTAGAGTTTAGAGCAACTTTAACTTGCAACTGTGGAACATGATACAGTTGCCAGATTTCCTCCTGGCATTTGGATGTTAATGGCATGTGGTTGCATTGATCCATCCAGCTGTTGCTTCACTGGACGAACTTCTTTGTTTTGAGCGTCTTAAGATTTGTTTTGGCTAAAGTGTCAGAAAAACAAAAATCAAAAATCTTCCTTAAAAAAAAAACGGGAAAAAAATGTTTCCTGGTCAACTCAGGCAACTGTTTTTCAGCCCTCCTCCCCTTTCTTCTCCTCCCTCTTCTTTCTCAGCATACACACACTCTACATTTTGGTATTTCTGGTTGTGGGAAGAATTTGATGCTTTGAATCGACTCAAAAGACTAAAGAAAACATTCCTTGGCAGAGCTAAGCGATGAGGTAAACGACTTGAGGGGCTGGACTCCTGCTTTTCCATTTTGCTCTCCCGTTCTTCTCATTCTCTGCAAGATGTTAAAAAAAAAACTACAAAAAAACGCGTGTTCACATGAATATGTGTGAGTGCGTGCAAGGGAGCGCGCGCGCACCGGAGTCGCTCGCGTGGCCAACATGAGGGGGAACTTTTGTTATTGTGTGTGGTGAAGGAATAAGTTTGCTCACTCTCTCCCCCCTCAGCTGTATGGTAATTCGGCCAGCACCTGCTCTCCCTTCAATAACAGCGTGTGCGCGCCTCCCCTAGCGGAGCGCGCGCCCACACATCCCATACACAATACTCTCCCTCCACACACACACACACACACACACACACACACACACACTTTTCATTTCACACCAAACAATCCTAACCGGTCAAATATCGCATATATTTGTTTTTGCTTCAATCTTCTTTTAATATATCCCCAAATTCTGTGTTACACGAGGAAAAAATATAATTCAGCCATTTTTGAAATCGTATTCTCTGTATGAAGGTGGTGTGTGCTCGTGCATGTGCGCGCCCATATGAATAATGAGCAGGAAGGTGGGGGTTGTCGCTTAATTAGATCGTTCATTAGATGTGTGATTTTTCTGCTGTATAATGGAGTCTATTGCAAGCTGCACGCGCGGGCTCCTGCACCGTGCACGTATAGTTTACATTGCGTCACTGTGTTCAGTTATGCACGTCGTGGATGGTGTTTTCTGGCGCCTGTCTCCGGTGTCGTTACCTGCTGCCGTGGTCAGTCCTACACAACATCGTCCCTCGGAGGAGGCGGATACACGCACACCACCTTCCCTCAAAAAGGGGCACGCTTTCCCCTTTTTTCCAAATCACCTTCAATCCTTACGTCACATCACATGTGTTGCTGTGCCTGTAGTTACTTATTACTACCTCTAATAAATGGCAGCCACAACGAAAAACCTCCTCCATTGATAAACCTGTCCATCTCAACCATTTTTCAAACCAAATCCCGACTGAACCGTGACCATCACAATTAACCTCGAATGAGACAAGAAAATCTATTTGATTTCAGACAAAAGAGAGACTTCTTTCGTCTTCAAGGGAGAAGTTTGAGAGTTTTAAGGGTTTGCAGAACATCTATGTTAAACCAACCTCAGCTTGGTACCACACTGAACTTTAACTTGTGGCACTCAGTGGGTAAAATGCTGTTTTCCTCCAGTAAAACCCTGTAAAATGTTTGTCTTGATTATTACGGTTCAAACTTCAAGGCTACATGGGTATGAAAAAACCTCTAAACAGGAAGGAAAACGAGGCATATATTTGAGCAAAGTAAACTCCCAAAATCAACTAAACTTCATTCCTTTACTAGTCAACATCTGTTTTTACAGTTGACCACCAAAATACTAAAAGTTTGATCTAAAACAGGGATAAAAACAAAACACAGTTTGGAAACTCTTGTCCCTACACCTTATGTCTCTTTGGTCCTGGCCAAGATGCTGCTGGCTGAGTTCTGACTGTTTAACTAAAATGCTACTGTAGGGGGCTGCTGTAGTTTAACTCCTGCCCACCAGTAGCTGCGTCAAACAAAAAAGGGTGACTCGAGGTCTGACTATTCATCCATTCTCTGCGCTTTAATTTCCATTGATTGTGAATGCAGGGGGGAGGGAGGAAGCGGGTCTTCAGTGAAGGACCACGACACGCCTTCAGACGCGGACAGACCCTTACAAGCCATCTGCCACTAACTACCCCCTCCCCTACTCATCCAGAAAACGACGTTTATTTCCTTGCTTCCCTCCCTCCCTCCTTCCCTCCTCCGGCCTGAAGCGCACGTCTCTATGCGCCTCTGTCCACCGGCTCCGTCTACACTCAACTGGAAGCATGTTAAAGGACCTGTAACGGTATGGGCCCTCCGGGGCCATATGGCGAGGGGGAAGGCAGGAGAGTTTTTTTTTCTTTTTTGGTCCCCGAAGATGAGACACCACATGGTCACTCGTGGGAACGTAAACACGGCGCGCATCACACGATATCGATCAGAAGAAGCCGTGATTGGGGATGGGGAGGAGGCAGGGTGCTACTATGTGATGATCAATTGATTTTTCACATCAGTTGAGAAATGTTAATGTATCTTTACCCGGAGTGAAAGCTTTTTTTTTTTTATCCCGGGCGCAGCGCACTGAGCTCAGCCCATGACCGTGCCAGGGTTGATGGTTCAAGTCACTAAATGATCCAGAGATGATAAAGAATCAACCTGCCAGGGTTGGATGGAACGAAGTAGAGGGGAAGAGGAGGGGTGTGTGTGTGTGTGTGTGTGGAGGGGGGGGGGGGGGTGTGTTACAGAGGCCACCCATGCTAAAATGTAGGGTAGCACTGAAAGCCCAAAGGAAATGACAGGTTTTGAATCAGCACGTTCACGAGGGATACTTTTATGCACGCCTCCTCCAAGTCCTTGCTGATGCCTACGGGCAAAAAGGTGTTTTAACGTAATGACAAATGACTTTAGTAATTGGACAGATAATTAAAATTGTCTACTTGGGTCTCAATGGTAAATTTATGGATGCTTTTGTAATAACTTTATTTTAAAATCCAATTGGAATTCTGTTGGTTTTACGTCACATTTCTGAAATATAACTTAAGTTATTCATCCTTTCGAGGCAACTGATTGTAGTCGGGACCTGGACTGTATTCTCCTTTCTGGTTCGCCATTTTTACCTGCTGAAAAGCAGAGATCAACAGGCTCCTTTGTGTCCAGATCAGATTACTGTGGCCAGCTGCTAGGAAAGGGGGCCACAGGCCAGACCCGCGTTTCCCCAGGGCTCTTCAGGGTTCCGCGAGGCTCCCCACGGCTTCCCACGGCTCTTCGAGGCTCCTGGTCCGGCTGCTGTCTCATTTGCATACGTTGCTGTTACTGGAGACGTGCTGAGCTTAAGTTTATGGGAAGAGTGCCGCAGTAATTACGTGGGGGGCCCAGAGACGCGCCTGCAAGTGTGTGTGTGTGTGTGTGTGTGTGTGTGTGTGTGTGTGTGTGTGTGTGTGTGTGTGCGCTTCATAAGTGTGTGTGAGAAGGGGGTTGTGGTGTGTGTTTATGTGCATGCGTGTGCGCAGGGGCACAGGGGACCTGAGGGGGAGGTAAAGAGGGAGCTGTACGTGGCCAGTCGCGTGCCAATCTTGATGAAAACACATCTGCCGTGCACCCCGGGGTGACGCACCACAACATATGCGGGGCACTATGAATAAAATCGATAATTCAACACCTGATACTGTGCGCGACACGTTTACCTACAACAAATAGGGTACTCGTGTTAACATTGACAGCGATTAGCCCACTACAATGATAAAGACGCTAATCGGGTTAAACAAATCATTGTGGGAATAGTATGAGAACTCAAACCTATTAACAAGGAAACATTGTCTTTACAGTTGTAGCATAAGAACTCATGATCTCAAATTCCTGTAAAAAAATAACCCAGCACAGCACAATAAAAATATAGAAATGTATATGTAATCTCTGTATTTTAAGATATGCAGTACTACTTGAGTGAAAAATGAAAGGAAAAAACGAAATCACTCAGCAAAAACATGAGATGCTCCTACAATGCTTGGTTCCACATATAATAACGCTGATTTTGAAATAAAGGCTGGGATGAATATTAAAATGTAATTTATATGTTACAGCCTTCACAGTCACCAGATCATCCCTCCTTGAACACATTGAAATTTTGGATTTACGCCTGCGATGATCTCCACCAGCAAAACATGAAATGAGAGACTAATGTTGGCCTGTCAGAGAGGCCACCACTTCAGTCAACACTGAAGTAGCCTATCTCAAAAATGATGGGATGAAATTTGTGGTCGCCAGAGGAGAATTCCTCCTAAATTTGGTGATCTAACTTTTCTTCTAGTACCCACAGGAGACTGACAGAGTAGTTTTGACTGAAGTGTTTGAAAAACAGTTGGATGAGTCATCGTAAAATCTGGTACTCACTCATGCCCCCGTTAGGATGGGTTATTTTCCAAAAATTTTAATCCAGCTCCATCGTCAAGTCAACATTTTAAAAAGGTTAATTTCTGCCTGAGAACAGCGTTACAGAGTTTACAGGTGGCTTTGGGCTCCTAGGCTTGTTTTACTTTCATTTTTAACCTTCCTGATGTCACTTACAGGAAATTGGTGGCTGCTGGCTGTATAACTATTTACTGACCAAGATAAGAGAGAGATAAGAGAGGAAGAGTACGATAAACTGTTTGTTGAGTGATTTTATACCACAAATTAAAATACAATGAAATCCATACAAGAATGAAAATATTTGTTCTCTTTTATATGTACTGTAGAAACGAACCACTGATATGCAGTCACCTTATATCATAAACACTGCAGAGCCAAAAATACAAGAACACCCTGTTCATATCCAGTTCATTCCGAAGGTGATGGGTGGGGTTGAGTTCAGGGCTCTATGCAGGTCAGTTAAGTTATTCTACATTCAAATGGGGAAAGTGTTATATTATGGATCTGGATTTGTGCAGAGGGCATTATTAATTACACATGAACGGGTGCAACACAGTATCTCGCTCTTTGTTCTACTCTAATTTTGTTCTAGCTCTGCTTAATCATCAGTATAAATGATGAGAGAGTAAATGGAAGAAGTCCATCTTCCCTCCCCTCCCCTCTCTTTCCAACTCTCTCTATCTCTAGAAGCATGAGCATCTGCCCAGAAATGAACAGATGTAGGCACCTGCGTTGTGGGCCCACATATGCGCACATGTCCCCCTCCCCAAACCCCTTTCAACCTTCTATGGGACCCGGAGCCCACCACAATGGGGAGAGATCAGGGATGCAGTAACCAAATACTGCCTATCCCCCCAGGACACTCGCTCTGTTAGAGGCATTGTCACCAGTTATATCAAGTGGCTGCACCAAACAATCTGCTGTATGACTGCTCATTTGAGACATAACATAATTCAGAGGGACAGAAGGGAGGGAACAGGGGGGGCTGGCTGGTGTACAGAGGTGGCTGCCTGGATAATTTCTATGGCTCCAATATGAAGTGGTGGCTATTTTGAACAAGTGATCTCAGGTTTACTTGCAGTTGGGGTTCAATTGAATTGAATCCAGTCTTGGGATAAGTGGCTGTTGGGCTTTTTTTTTGGAGGGTCCGAGGGTGGCAGGTGCTAGCTGGGTTAGGAGGATGAAAGGGAGGTTTGTTGAAGCAGGGTGGATACAAGACCAGGTTACACATAAAAAGCCATGTTTTTGTTCGAGAAAAGAGCTCCAACAGCCTATTGGTAGAGCAGCGGTAGATAATGGTGCCATAATAGCCCCATGTCCCTATCTCTCAGCTGCCGCTGGACGACAGAGGATCCACACGCACCTGTTGTCGTCCCCCTATTGTGTCCAGCAAGCGTTAGTGTGCTACACCTCAGGAATGCTCCCCATCCAGAGGCCTGCCTCCTCGTCCCAGGAGAGAGCTTAGCCACGGTGGGATGAGGGGAGGGTGTCACGAGTGTGTGTGTGGAGCGGAGGGGGGGGGGGGGGGGGGGGGGGGGGGGACACGGGAACCAGCAGGGAAGCTTTAGAGGATGAGGCATGGAGAAGGAGGGGAGGTAGAGGTGGGAGGCGGGCACAGAAGGGTGGGTGCGTTCCTCCAAAGCCAGTGTCCTCTCTCCTCCTCTTCAGGGGCCTGTCCAGAGAGCCCTGTCCTAAATCACTGGCCCCAGGGGGAAGGCTCTCCATTGTGAAGAGATGGCCCCTGCAAGCTGGGCCGCCAGCTGCCACTGCTGCAGCGTCATGCCCCCCTCTCCACACACACACAAACACACACACACACACACACACACACACACACACACACACACACACACACACACACACACACACACACACACACACACACACACACACACACCTCCTCCCTATATCCCCTCCACCTTCAGCACCGTGACAATGCTGCTTGTGGCCACTGCCACAGCATTAAAAAGAATTTGGAGGAGGCTGTTGAGAAAGGCCACAGCGGAGCAACATGTTTTTTGGACAAACATTAATGATGACAGACTCAGAGCTGGGTTACAGTGCACGACACGGTAACCTGCACACATGTGACTCCCTGCCCCCTCAGACTGACTGAAATAGAGTCGAGAAGGACAGACTGAGATCATAATGTTTGTGTGATAATGCAAAACTTACTGCAGTTTGTAGTCAATATTCAAAAGGAAAAGAAGGCTTAACCAAAGATGCAGGACTTGATGCTCCCTGGAAAGGTTCAGTTTAGTTATTTTTGTTTCGTTCAAAGATGTACAAATCCCAGCTCCAGATTCTATCAAGTCAAATAGAGTTTAATGTTTTTTTCTTTCACCCTGAAATGTCTTTCAGCACTTGAGAGTGTTGTGTCATATAAAATCAAATCAGTATTTCAACCTTTAGACTTATAGCGCAATTTTATTATGCAAACAAAGATAATGGTCTCATCAACTCCGATTTATTTTATTTATCTCTTTTAAAGCTCCACCCATTCCGATATAGTTTGTGGATTATACATGGATTAATTTTTTCAAACAGGTCTAAATTTATAGAGGAAGGAAATAAAAGAAACATTACATTTGTTAGTAAGGTGTTAGTTCACAGCAGACCTCCATAACAGCTTCAGCAGTCTGACACTGATGTTTTAAAATGTGTCTGCTTAATTTCTTTCTATACTTGTCATAGTCACTTATTAACTGCAACATATGACCAAAACAGTGCAGTATAATTTGTATCTTAATGCTGTGCCAAAGTTGATATAATGACTAGTTTCTGACTTGTAAACACGGCTGATGTAAACATCCAGGTTATTATTCCAACCAAGAAACTTCGGTTTAACTAGCTCAGATCCATCTGACTTGGCACTTAATGATGATTGAAAATGACCAGCTCAAAACACAATCATATATTTGGATTTGTCCAATGACATGAAAATTGGAAAATTGTAACATGGGAATCTTTTAAGTACACAGATTCCTTTACTTTTCAGATACAAATTTTAACAATTTGCTAAAAATACAAAGTATGAGTGGAATAAGTTTGACACCACAAGAAGTCTTCATAGAGTTGGCAATCCAGCCCAACTGACTAACTGAGCAGGTAGGTCCTCGGTCACGGATCTGACTGCTTGGAGTTTACCAAATGCAAAATGTATTTAAATGGCTCTGAAAGCCAGAGTAAAAAGATTTTCAAATCTGTTTTGTCAAAAGTTGAACTCACTGAACGGAAGTGGAACCACTATGTCTGACCAGCCTCAGCCACTGCATATCATCTGGCTAACATCATCCCTGCAGTCAAACACGGTTGTGGTAGCATCATGCTATAGAAGTGCTTCTCAGTAGCAGGGACAGGGAGGTAAATAAATAGGTTCTCAGAAAACCTGCTCCAGTTCACCTTTCAGCACGACAACGACCTGAAGCAAACAGTCGAGACAACACTGGTGTGGCTTCAGGCTCAACCAAAGTCTGGACATAAACCCCACAGAACATCTATGGACAAACCTAGACATTTCCAATTATATGAAGCTCGACAAGATCTGGCTGGAAGGATGGGACTGATCCAATCCAGGTGGGCCAAGCTATTAGGGACTTACCCAAAAAGACTCAAAGCTCTAACTGCTTTCAAAAGGGTTCTAAAAGTACTGAATAAAGGGTCTATAAGAACTTCGTGTCCTAATAAGTTCATAGTGAGTCGGTCACAGAAGTATTTAATGTTTTAGAGTAAAATTTTGTGGTCAATTCTGAAAACGTAGCGCTAGCCAATGTAGGGATCTGAAAATGGTGTAACTGAATTCAGTCTATCTTGTTTATACTCTGGTAGCTGCATTTTTGATTATCTGTCGTTTGCCTGCAGTCGTTTCGGTAGGCATTGAAATAGTCAAACCAACACAAAAATAAATGCGTGTATAAATTTTTCTAAATCAGTTTTAGACAAGAAGCCTCCAACTCTTGATATATTCTTTAAATGATGAGTAGCTAACGCCTAAAAAGAGACACCTCGGGAATAGAAACACAAAAGGCTTCCCTGTTTCATATCACTCAATTTAAAGAATCAGTCTTTTTAAAAGATCACTGTGTTCATCTGAATCAAAAGTGTTGCAGTTGCACCCGATGAGCCGTGCTGTGTCACCAGACAGAACTGTTGCAGATCCACTAAATTGACACATTCAAAGACTTTTTTTTGTGCTCTTTTTTATTTTTTTTTATTTCATCCCCCCACTGCTGCCGTCACCGCCTCACCTCAAGGATTTTCCCATCCATAGCTAAGGGAGGCATGCTCCATTGTGCAGCTTCTAATGATGATTGTAATGATGGCTTGTCCATCTTTGATAAGAAACAGCACGCCCCTCATTAAAGGGCCCGGGGCCCCGGTTCTCATGGTTGCCGGTCCTTCTCCGGAGTCGGACAGCAGGCGAGGGGAGGCGAGACGACACCCGTGGCACACGCCTGTTGACCGAGCCACAAAGCAAAAGCGTGTGACACTCACCCCACCCCCGCCGCTGCCATTGTCCTCGCCGTGGGTCCCACAGACAAGACCAATCCTGTTACCCTCCCACCCCCTCGCCCACCACCCCTTCTCACATCCACAAAAACCACAACACACGCTGCTCACTGCAACACACATGCACTCTCCTCCATCCTTTCTCTCTCTCCTTCACAATCAGTTTTACCAATCAGCTGATCTCTCTCTTTCTCACACATCCACCAAGGGCTGTCTCCCCATCCCCTTCTTCCCCCACCCTCAACCCCCCTCCTCCACCCCCCCACCTCCCTTCACCATCAGCTGCTTCGTAAGTTGGAAATCCATCATTGTGTTTAAAGACGGTGCTCGTGCATGCTGCTCAGCCATAGCCATACACACACACACAAACACTTATTGGGGTGTGTTGGGGGTTGGAGGGGAAGGGGAGGGGGGGGTGATTGGTCCATGAGGTTTTCAGGGGGGTTGTAATTCACTGATTCACATGCAGACAGTATTTCTTGGTGGTGTTGGTGGAGGAGGAGGGTGTGGCAGGTGGGTGGGTCTGGGCTTTAGAGATGCTGGTTGGTGGTGATGGTCGTGGGATGGAGGAGAGAAAAGGAGGAGGAGGGGAGAGGCACGGGGTGATGGGAGGGAGGAGGAGGGGGGGTTGCTGCGGCTGCCGGGGTCAGGCCTGTGTGTCCTGGGAAAGTTGGGTTCTCCATTTAAATCTGCACATGTTGTGGCCTTCTGGTGGCTGCGTGAATGCGCACGGTGACAGATGGCCCCGGCCCATAACTATAGAGTCCGAGCACCCCGGTCCCCCGAGGGAGAGAGAGAGGGAGAGTGACAGAGAGGGAGACGGAGAGAGGGTGCAGGGGAAGAAGAAGAAGAGAATGAAGCGCTCAGCTGATCCCATCAAAAAGAGAGATGAGGGCCAGAGGAAAGGCAGAGCAAGGAAAAAGAGGAGGACGAGGAGGTGTGTGTATGTTTGTGGTTTTGTATCTATGTGTGTGTGTGTTAAAGGGGGGGGGGGGGGCTTAATCCCAAACTCCAAATTGAGTTAATGTATTTGCCTGGTCTGCATGCTCCAAAAGGAGGCCCGGGGTCCCCAAAGATTCTGATTAGGTGTCTGGTTTATCAGATGTTGGCGGATGGCAGGGAGGGGGCTGTTTGTACATGAGTAGAATAGCAGCTTTGTGTGTGTGTGTGTGTGTGTGTGTGTGTGTGTGTGTGTGTGTGTGCGTGCGTGCGTGCGTGCGTGCGTGCGTGCGTGTGTGCGTGTGTGTGTGTGCGTGTGTGTGTGTGTGTGTGTGTGTGTGTGTGTGTGTGTGTACAGGGTTTATGGGTTTGTGGGTGCTGTGCCAACTTCTGGAGCAACCCGATGTCTCCATTCACAGAGCCGGTAGATCTCTGCTAAATTTTCACTGACTCTTTGTTAATCCTGTTAAGCAGTGATGTCAGCGCCTGGTTAAAGTTATTTTTAGCCGTCAAGGAGATGTGGGACAGTTTACTCTTTTACGTCTGTCTTCAAAACTTTAGTTTTCGTCTTTGAGAGGCATAACAATTTTGTAAACCCAGGGCATATTTTGCTAACATTTCTTTAATGGGGTGTTTGGATAAAGACATGGTTTAAAGTTGAAGGTTAGAAGTACCTACTGTACTTTTAGGTAGTGCAATATATCATAGAGCGTCTTCGTGAGATGAGAGTCCATGTGTTCACTAGAAGTACAAACAAGTACGTGGAACAGATTGATGTGTAAATAATTTATGCTTATTAAGAGGCCTCTGTTTAAAGTTTCAGTTCACCCAAATCATAAATTAACATTTCCCACTTGGAAGAAATAATGAGGTAGAATTGCTCTGGCATCAGCAGTAATCCATATGAAACAATTAAATAATCACACTGAATCAAAATCTGCAGGTGTTTATCGTCACTGCTGCTGCTGTCAGAACGAGGACAGTTATTCATGTATTGCATTTTATTATGCAGGATCGGACACACAAAACACTCAAGAGAAAAATAAATGCATGACAAGTGGATGAGTGCATAAGTGCATGACAGAGGAGTATAGGTAATAGATGTGACAAGAAAACCTCCCCAGTTGATTATCAATATTAAGATGGTTACTTTTTGAATAACACGTTTTCTGAAATGTTATGTTATAACATACAAATGGGCATTATCTATTAAATATGTGCTAACTTGTACACATTTCTGGAATAGAAGTCTGAACATTGGATGAAGCCGGATTCAAATTTCTTGTTTAATTTTTGCTGCCATGTTAGAGTCAAAGGTTTTTACAGAGGGAAATCTCTTTTTATCTTTTTATCACGCCATAAATCAGAAAATACTGTCAACATGCATACAAAAAAAAAAAAAAAAAAAAAAAATCAATTTTCACAATGTTTTTTGGAATAAAATGTTATAAGGCTATGAAGGATATGTGATCAAAACTTTTTCAAAAAATAGAGAATAAAAAACATGGAAATTTTGTGTCTTACCTAAATAAAATATTTAGTAATAGAAAAGAGACAACACAGAAAAACAACCTTTTCACTTCCTTTTCCATCTTGTAGACTTACATGTCTGACATCAACGTGCTTCAGTCATATTTAAATGTAGGTTTCAGGTAGAAATTAGTGCGATGAAGTAAGGGAATATTCAGTGGGATACTAAATCTAAACACTAAATCTAACTAATACTAAATCCGTTTCTACCAAAACTTTGTGTGACCATTCCTTTTATCCATTTGGGTGGACTGACAGTTCCATGAAGCAAATCATCATAGACACACTCCATGGAGTAAAGGTGGTGCCTTGCTCCCACTCAGTGGTGTTTTTGGTGCTGTTTAATGCATGGCAACACATTCTGCCTCCCACACACGCACATCAGCACACACAAACACACACAAATGCACACACACCACACAAATGCACACAGCCTCTGGGAGAAGTGACACACTTCACACAAAGGCACCGGCTGGGCTTTGTGATGCTTTTTGCTAACCTCGTCTGTCATTACAGAAGAACATAAGTTTCATTACTTTATTAGGCTCCTGTAACTCCGATATAACATGGAGAATCAATCCTAATCTTCAGTAGTAAAGGTTCCTACCTGAACAGATAAAGAAGAAAACTATTCAAAAAATGGCAAAACCAAAAATAAATAAAGATATTTTATGTAAATGATCAGAGTATATATCATATTTCATATCATATAATTATTCAAATAAATTCCTTATATAAAAGGGAAATGTGTCTCGGCCACTGGATAGATATGATGGATGTGTTAAGCTGCTTGCCGCAGGACTATGAATCTGTATTTTGTTAATGTGCCTGAGGAATTTCTTGCTTAATGAGAATAACAAAAACAAAATGTAGGTGATTATTTCCTGTTTTTTTCCATCCTCTGTATTCACTGCAGCCCCCTCTCTCCTGTTTTAATGCTTTAACCTGTTCTCAGCTTCAGGCTTCCTAACCCTTTCTGTTTATGTGTAGAAGCAAAATGCTTTTATGCTGTTATGTTTTCATGAGAAATCATGATTCATGTGTTGCCTCCAGTTTTGCTCCTTCAGTCTCCACAGCTGACAATTCCACCACGAGGGGGCGTCACAACACTTCCACACTTCTCAATATTTTCCTGCGAGCAGCCTGGTAGAAGTAAAATTTGGGGTTGTTTGATTAAATTGATAAGAAAGGGTAGAAACACTGAGGAAAAATAAACAAAAACAAACAAAAATATTTATTTGTGACTGTCATTATTGACCTTTTTTTTTTTAGTATCCTATTATCCAAATGTATTCATTAGGGTGGGCAGATTTTGTCTGAGGATGCTGGAGAGATTTTGTATGGTCTAATCATTTGAAAACCAACCCTTTTATTTTCATGGGTGTCTGAAATATTCAAAAAACAAATACAAAATATATTCATTTATTGTCTCGCTCCTGTTGCAGAAAGAGGTTCAAAAATGTCAAAATATGAAGATTTAAGATTTTATTTCCTCTTTTTATTTGACTGAAGAGGGAGCCATATTGTATATATTTACTCTTTGGGGTAAAGGTTTTTATTAAGCTTAGTTCATTTCACTTGGAAAGCTCTGGAGCTTCATATGGTGCCCTGCTCGGTAAGCCTCTTAGGAGGCTCGACCGCAGCAGATGTAGCGAAAATGCCAATCAGGAGCGTCTGCTGAGCAGAGAAATCTCTGCCACGGTTCACGTAAAACTCGCCTGGATGCTCTTTTGCGCTTTAGATGTTCAGTTAACAACACAAACATCAGCCGTCAAGACGATGGAGCGAGCAAGGAGTCAGCAACAAATCTAAGCCGTCAGAAAAACCTAGAAACCAAATCCTTTCCTGTCCACAGGCCGAGCCATGCTTCCTCAGGATGTTGGGAAACAGAAGTCCCGCCGTGTGTCGGACCTGGTGTGCGGAGGAGACTGTCCCCAGGCCCAACTTCGGCGTTTAAAGAACCGGGACTTTCCTCTGAGCGTGAAGCGCCGGCGGTCTGGCTCCGCACCTGAGCGCAAGGTCAACTGCGTCCTGGTGGGAGACGGCGCGGTGGGCAAGACCAGTCTCATTGTCAGCTACACCACCAACGGATACCCGACAGAATATGTACCGACAGCGTTTGACAACTTTACCGGTAACCTTTGATAACAATGTTGCTGATTTCGAGCATTACGCAAAAAAAAAAGAAGAACAAAAAAAAAAGAAATATTCTCACAAGGAGGGAGAAATGTGGCTTATAGTAGGCTATGTGTTTTATAGGCTGAGTTTCCGACCCGAGCTAAGTTTTACAGTTTGTCGATTGTGCCCATGTAGACTCCTTTATCTCACTGAGAGACTATAGATGAAGCGATCGCTACAGAAACAATTTAACATAAGCTGATCTTCTCAGGGATGGTTGTGGTTGACGGAAAACCGGTGAGACTGCAGCTCTGTGACATGGCTGGACAGGTGAGAAGCACCTTTTTATATTTAATCTATTTTAATTAGCATACCTTAACATGTACCGGCTGTATAACATGTATATGCTGTAGGCACAGTGACTTTATGGAAGTATAACCACTGAGATATTATTTCAACCTCACTCCTTTCTTCCTCACACTGCCGTGATAGAAATGGGGGCTGGTTGATGGATCAATTAATGTAAGTCATCACTGATCAGGAAGTAGGATAGGCCTAGTTGTCAGTCATTCCAAAGTTAGCAGCTCTTCCCATGTTTGTGTTGGCTCCTTTAGGACCCCTTGAGTTTGAGCTTGCCCTCCAGTCCCGAACATCCCTGCAACCCCCATAGACTGTATCGCCCCCTGCAGGAATAATGTTCGTTTGTATTTCACGCGTTTCGCTCCATCTATATGCTCCATCGCCCTCTTTTGGTTGAGTGGGGGTCTTTGCAATAAAAGAAGACAAATTTCCTCCAGCATCCTAGCTAAAGGAGAAGACTTTAGAACTTTCTGTACAGCAGCCTTTTTTATACTCTAATAATAAACTTATGGGACAAAATCAACAATCAGTCTGTTGGAGGAGGTCAAGATAAAGGATTGGTTCATCCAAATTATGAGACCCTTTTCCAGAAACAGTGATCCACAAACTATGACTATGAATGGATCTCCCCACTGATATTTTTAATCGTGACCCACTCAGAAATCTCAGAAACTATTTAAACCAACTATTAGCATGACCAGATATCACTGGGTGAAGGGAGAATTTTGGGAACTACATTAACATTAGACCACGAATGCCGTTGTCACATGTATAAAACCTTTATTTCATATGTCAAAATGAAGACAACTGGATAGATGTCAGAGTGGTGTGGAGATCAGGCGATGATCTAGGATAAGATAAGGCTGGTAAATATTCTCAATTTATTTTACTGTTAACAGATCTTTATCCCTCTAATATGTATTATCTATGTATATACTGTATTTTATTCCTAGGTGCCATGCAGCTCTGTTGTTGTTCAGTACTATTCAAATCAATGAGTGACACATCTTGCCTCCATTGTGGTGCCAAATGAAGAAGTGTGGACAAAGCTGAAACGGAAAATAATCCTGAACAAATGTACTATTTTCTTCTGCTTGAGCAATGCCTGTTAAAAACAAGTGACAACCTGTTTTACAAAATTACAGAGTTTCTTTAAAAAAACAAAACATAACTACATATTTGTGAGCTATAAGCAAAGATGTACATCGCCAGTGAGAATGAATGGATTTGAAGCTGAGAACCACAAACAGGAGGTCGGGAAGTATTGAGAAACAGACTAACAATGTTATCCTTTTTTTATGGGATTAGTTGCAAATTAAAAAGACAGAATAACTCCACCCCTCATCCTGCGAAGTAACCGAGTTGATTCTAACCTGACTTTCACTGTTTCATTATTCTTGCAGGACGAGTTGGAACGCCTCCGGCCGTTATGCTACAAGAACGCTGATGTCTTCCTTCTCTGCTACAGCGTGGTGCGTCCCTGCTCTTTCCGTAACCTGACCAACAAATGGGTTCCTGAGATCCTTCAGCACTGTCCCGGCGCACCCTTGGTCCTGGTTGGCACCCAGCTGGACCTGAGGGAGGACGTCCAGGTACTGATCCACCTGGCACAGAACCAGGAGCGGCCGGTTGGTACTGAGGAAGGTCAGCAGCTTGCTCAGGAGCTCGGGGCAGTGAGTTTTGCAGAGTGCTCGGCGTTGACCCAGAAGAACCTGAAGGACACTTTTGATTCAGCCATCTTGGCCAGCATCCAGCACATAGACAGTGACAGCGTCCAGCAGCAGAGGTTGACTCTGACGAAGAAGACTCCTGATAAGATCAAGAGCCTCTCAGAGACCTGGTGGAGGAACATCAACTGTCTGATGGGAGAGCAGAGCTGTGAATTCAAATGAATAGCAGCTGCGTGTGATCATGTTTGCAAATACCTTGATTGTTTCTGCCAGGTTACAGAAGGGGCCAGATGGGTGAGGATTATCAGCACACATGACCACACGACAAATCCCACCACGACTTCAAATAGCAGGTTAACAAACGCAAAGGTTACTTGTTAAGATCCCCACGCTGACAGGGACAATTCCCTGATGGGTCCAGATTCCCTGTCAGCACTTTTCCTGTCAACACTTGGAGTGACCAATCGAACAGTGAACATGAACATGATCTTACTTGTAACAATGTGTTGTGCAGAGCCGATAAGAACAGGTGTAAAAGATCAGGTGGAGCCATTGAAAAACTGAGAGCTGTCCACCTGAACAACACTTTGTAGTTATAACAGAAAAACTGGCTACAAAAGTGGATTTGTAGTTGTATGTTACTGACCTACATTATGCTGAGGATATACCGTACAGTATCCAGAGACTTTGAGTCCAACACATACTGAAGAATGAAAGGTTGGCCATATATGCCTCTGCTGCATCTGCTTTTAATCATGCATTTCATTTCAGTACGAACTTGCTGGAGTGCCCCTCAAACACGCATCACTACACTCGGACCCTAAACTGTCAACTGCACAATGGCCAACAGAGGAGGGAGGTGAACTGTTCAGCAGGTTCTGATGAATCCACTAAGGGACAGGTTTAGCTGATTCATTTGAGTACAAAAACTCACAAAGATATTCAATAAGGTTCCTGAAATAGTTCATTAAAAGTCCAGAATGTAAATGCCCTTCCTACACCATCAGTGAATGCTCCACATGAAATAACATTTGCACTGCAGATCACCTGGTCTACAGCTGGTAGAATAGTTTCTCACCTGTTCTCACCTGATTTTTTTTTTTTTTTTTTATCTTCGCTGTTTAGCGTTTGTACTGCTGCTTGGATGTGAATAAGGGGAAATAAGCAGAATGTCAGAGTAATAGTAATAAATACTTTTTTTTTAACTACTCACAACTTAACATGGAGGCCTGTGTTAAAAAAATTACCAGATTCCTTCTGAATTTGTCTTGACGATGTTGATATCACCCAGCCGAGGGCCATTTTTAAAACCCAACATTACTAGTAATTTGTATGACTGTCAGTTTGTGGATAATTTATTTATATATATACTTATTATTTTTGACTGACATCACTGATCATTGAATATGCTTAGAAGCTTTGACACAACTTTTTTTTTTTTTTAGCTGTACGCAATACCACTTCTTTTATCAAGAAAGTAGTTAAATATCAGAGATATTTGCTGATATGACATCAAAGATTGAGAAATCTGAAGGGAAAACACTCGAGAAACAGTTTCCTGCAGAAGAACTGTGCGCGCGTCCCATAATCTCTGCTCTTTATCTTTCACCAGGCAAAAACAGGACATGTTGGAGGGTTAAATGAGATCAAGTGTTGAATGTCTCATCAGCTCTCTGATCCGCCTTAACCAACTTCTGACCGTGCTAGACCTGATAAGGTGAACTTGCATGAATGAAAATGTATCTTTCCCGCAGAAATCTGTTTTGAAATCAGGCAGTCAGAGGTGGAGTGTCTTCTGGGTTAATGGGGTAATACAGAGATGACCACTTTGCTCAGTTGTCCTCGTTGATTGAGAGTCGGCCTGGTGAAGGCGCCTCCGCTTGCAGTCTCTCCTAATAGAAGCAGACAGGACCACCTGGACTGGATTAGACCAGCAGATGGAGCCTGATTCTCTCACCACGGAAGCATCACCTCTCAAGGAGCAGGAGAAGCAGATTGATCCACTTTCAGAGGTTAATCGCTTATGTGATTGCTTTCTGTAAGTAAGAAAAATCATCATGGCACTTCAGGTTGCAAATGCCTTTACACACACACGCACGCACGCACGCACGCACGCACGCACGCACGCACACACACACACACACACACACACACACACACACACACACACACACACACACACAGTGTACTGATTGACTTACTCTAACCCTATAACTGAATGGTGTACATTTTGAGGACTTGCATGTGACTTTCAGTATACCATGTGTAAAATGTAAACATAATCAAACAAACAAGACAATGCCAACTCAACGAGATCATAAAATTGGATTTATTAATCTGAGGAATACAAATATGTACTTGGTGTGTTTCTTTAAAGGTATCTTATATCCTAAGTGTCATAACATTTGACTTAAAATACAAACTATGGGTTGGCATTAAATAGTATAAATGCAGGTAAGTGTGATATATTATTAAGACATGACAAAATATGGTAATTAAAGCCACTGAGACCATTACATAATGTTAGATACATAGTTAGTGGATTTAATAAAAGAAACAAAAAATACATGTGAAATTAATTATCAAGCAACTTTCAAAGCTGTTTTTCACAAAGTAAGTGAATAATCCCGTCACAAAAATCAGGTAAAATTAAACAAAAAAATTAAAATGTGCGTAGTACTTTTTGACTTCAGACCACTTGAATTTAAATACATTTTCTTAATTTTTTGCCATTTATGACTTTTCAACAGTAGATTTCCCAGAAACATGCTGTCCTGTCTGACCCTGTGTGTTTTAACCTTTCTCCTCTCCTCCTGTGTTCTGTCATTCCCCTGTTTGTTGTTGTCTGCCATGTGCTTTGTGTTTCTCCAGACACCTCCCACTTCCACTCCCCTGATCCATCTGTGCAGCTCCTGGCAATCCAGTTAATCACCTCCTGAGAGTATATCAACCCTGGTCCTGCACTCCAGTGTCATCAGTCCGTTCCGTCTTCTCACCCGGTACCACGCTGGGTTTTTGAGCCTCATTTTTCCTTGTCTGGTTCTGACCTCAGTTTTTGTCTGCCTGCCTCAGCAACCTGCCAGCGTGCCTACAGTCTACCTGACCTGTCCCCTCGTCTTGCCTCGGACTTACCTGTTACGCCTCTGTTTCTCCTCTTGGGTCTGCTACCACATAACAGTACCCCCTGAAATGTGATGCTTTATCTCAAGGGGCTATCCATTGATAAACATATTGTAGTCTTATGTTCAGACATGGTTTGTGCAGCATAAACCAGACCACAGGGACATTTCAGTATATCAACACCATTTGTGGATTTAATGGACTATTTTTTTACAAGGGCAGAATGGTGTGAAGTAGTTTGTTTTGCGTCCCACTTGTGAGGAAATTGTGCACAGCGACCACGGGGGAAAAAAAACCTATAGATTGAATAGGCAGCCAGTGACAGATGTTCAGAGAGGCAGAGAGGTAAAATTGTTTATAGATGGGTCATTTCTGAGGATATTCCAGTGGTTAGGGATAATAGTTTTGACCCTGTCAGTAAGAGGAACGTGATCAGGGGCGACACCTGGTTGAACATTTCTGCTGTGGAGCTGCAGTGTACTGATGACACTCTGAAAAACAGGGACTCAGACTAGTTAAGTGTCATTCACAAGTTCATTCAAAAGAACAAAGTATTTGGGTGAACCAACTGAAGTTAATCACTTCCAGAAACAGTCTGTTTATTTCTCCATGTGAGTTGTGAGTAAAGGTTCAGGGATGCACTCAATGAGTGAGGGATTAAAGTCATTGATTTGCAGTGATTCATTCACATGGAGGCCATTCTAATAACCTACCGTATTTTTCGGACTATAAACCGCACCGGATTATAAGGCGCATTAAGCAAAACAACAGTCTGGTAAATCAAACTTTATTCAACTCACTTCCGTACCATTGATTCATTGATGTTGAATTCTTTGGCGGCTGCTCTATTCCCATGTTCTGCTGCGTACCTAATTGCTTGGAGTTTGAAACCCGTTTCGTAAGCATGCCTCTTAACAGGTACCATTTTTGGAGTCCTTTTACGTACACACAAATGTACTGTAATATAATGTTGAAGCACAGTAAGTATTACGTATAAAAAGTGGAGGGGGTAAGCGTACTAAATACTGTTCTCTGACTGGTTTATTGTAGCTAACGCATACTCCTGGCGCGGGCTGCCTTACATGAATGCACTTTTAGTTCAGACATTACATTCCTGTTACGGGGCCGATCAGGTCGTGACACAGCGTACCGTAATGCTCCGAATATCCATTGAGCGGAGCGGCTTCGTTGCTTACCAAAATCGTACTTACACATTTCGACAGATTTTTGAGCGCATTGTACCACATAAAATAACAAGTAACCATACATAAAGCGCGCTGGATTATAAGGCGCGCTGTCAATTTTTGAGAAAATTTAAGGATTTTAAGTGCGCCTTATAGTCCGAAAAATACGGTAATAGTCTATCGGCAAATACCACGATTTGAAGCCCAGCTCTCTTGACAGCTCAGCAGCTGATCACGAGACCAGCCCGCATCAGCTGACGCTCAGCTGATTCCCTGCTATGCATTAATTGAAAAATCTCAAACAGGGTGCCTTATTTAAGCAGCTTCACCCTACCCTTCCTGATTCCTCTGCAAGATCCCAGTTCCTCCCTTAACGCTGTTTCTGATTTAATCCTAATTTCTGTTTGTCATTGATGCCTGCTCTGTTCTGTTGGGTTCTTGCTGCTGCTCTCCCTGTTTTATGCTTCCACGTCAGCAAATGGAAGGACGGGAAGGAGTGCTCTTTTGGTGCAAGAATGTCGGAGGGCAGGGAGGTTCCAGAACAAAGCCATACAAAAACACTAATTTCATAGGAGGACAAGGAAACACAACAATTGCAATTTTTTATTTCCCTGTATCAATAACTCATGAACTAAACTTTATTAAACACAAAAGAAGGTAGACAATTAGCTACAACATTATTTTTTATTAAACCAAGTTGTCCTCGGAGGTGGACTGATAACACAGGTCCCTGTGCACAGCTGGCCGTGAGACAGTGCAGGGGCCGTCTAAAAAGTGCAACACTAAAAAGAAATACTACTAAAATATTAATTAACTTCAGTGTTATTTAGTGCAGTGTTACCAAAATCACTTCAGACGTAAGTGATCTTCTGTTGGTGTTTTCACCAATAAAAATTACTAAAAATGATGCAAAACCATATGTACCTAAATTATGAGTTGTAGTACAAGAAACAAGGTCAAGGTCCAGCCAAATAGCCAACTAGGTTTTTTATTTTGACCAAGTCTTGTAATGTGAAACAGTGGCCTTTGCGTCTGGGAGGCACGGACCAATGTGTGATTTTGTGTGTATGTGTTATTTGCGCGCGCACACACACACACACACACACACACACACACACACACAGAAAGTGGGAAAACAAAATTGTACTAAAACTGTAATTTAATTTGTTTTAAACAGCTTAAGGTTTTGTGTTATCCTACCTTTTCTACCTAATAGCCCTCCACTGGTTTTTACATTATAACATTAGGAGAAGACACACAAACACATATGCACATAATTAGTATATTTAAATGTATTTGTTAAGAAATATTTTAACTGGATTTCTTTATGTGCAATTTTTTTTTTCATTCACGAGCATGTGGTCCTTGGGAAAAAGGTTAGTGAAGAGCACTGCATATCATAGAGCTGTCAGCTGGAGCTGCAGGTAAGCAGAGGAGTTGTGGGTAGAGATAGAAATAAAAATCCTCAAAATATTTTACGTTCATGGGCATTTTGAAAAGAGATGTATACATATTCTAAACTAAAAAAAAACCCATCCACACTGCACCTTTAATTAACTTTTTCACATAAGCCTATATATTTTTGCAAACGTTTTGTCTATATATTAAGTCTTCCACAATTACACCTCTGAAATTATACCACGGTCACGTTACCTATTGCATGTTTAATTTCCCCAACACAAGATACTAAAACACATGTGACGTGATACCTGAAAATAAAAGTTCAACAGCTGTAAAATGTAATGTTGCTAATGATGTTGAGCGTTATTTTTACGTACTTGTAGGTTTATTTGACCAAGAATTCCTCGTTCCAGTGATTTTTGCATACAGATGGTGTTTTTCTCTTGACAAAAGCCGGAGAATTCAAACCGACCAATCACATGTAATTTGGAGTTTGTATGCCACGCCCCCGTGAGACAGACAACCAATGACTGGTGATGTAGGCGGCGGCTGGAGGATAACAGCGGAGGATTCAAACCGAACATGGCTGCGGGTAAAGATGTCGATGAAAACAAACAAAACGGAAGGTAAAAACGAATTTTATAATGTCATTGATGAGTAGTTAATGTTTTTAACAATAACGGAGAGTAAGCATTCTTCAGAGCTAAAGCTTTACCGGAGGGATTTTAAACTGGTAAACCTACGTGTCGTTGCAGAGAGTGGCAAACTGTCACCGGCCGTCAGTGAAGTAATTTAATGAAGCTGTATAACGTTGGCTAATGTTTGCTGCATGACGTAACAAAGCGGAGAAATAAAAACACTTAAATCAACATGAATGGGAATTCCTTCCTTTCAGTTGTCAACGTTAGCACTGTTAGCTGAATGATTTAGAGTTCGTGTAGGTTTAGGTTGATTTACATTAGCTCCATTGAATTTAGCGAGGTTAGTTTGAGCAACGATCTCACACTTCAGTCGCCAGGTTCTTTTTTTTTTTTTTTTTTGCATGCATGCATGCATGCATGCCGTACACTGTATATAAAAGGATGCACAATTTATAGCCTTTGTTAACCTTATACCATATAATGCTATTACAGCACCACTTTGAATTATTATTTTAGAAAGATCATAAACTGCCAAAACATAACTTTAATGAAGACACAACTGCATAGTGTGTCTTGGTTAAATCCCTGTTGTAAAATATGTGGCATTTTAAGTCATCCGTCTTTATATTGAGCACTGAGCAGCCACAGTACAGTTCCCACAGATAGACGCCAGGACAGCTGAAGGATTTACAGTATTAAACAGCTTGCACTAGTGCAGCCATGTGTGATGCAGAGGTGTGTATAAAAAGTGTATGCATGCATGCACAGATCAGTCAAGCAACACTTGTTTACCTGCGGCTGATCAGCAGGTCGTCACCTTGAAAGCACTTCGATCCCCAGGTCCTCCTGTGCAGGAGACGGGGACACATGTTGGGCGAGACCTTGAACCCCTATTTGCTCCCAATGGTTAGGCCACCTTGCATGGTTACTCAGTGCTGTGTGTGTGTGTGTGTGTCTGTGTGTGTGTGTGTGTGTGTGTGTGTGTGTGAGCAAAAAGGAAAGTGCTCTGGATTAAAGCACTAAATATATTAATTGATCATTTCCCTAATCGTGATTTATCTAGGATGTTCTCTCACATTCAAATAGGTAACTGCATGTCAAACCTCTCCTCCCTGTCTCCCCCTCTCAGAGGTACAGTGTGCAGTATGGTGATCAATCATGAAGAATCATCGGGGGGCTCTCATGCCGGCCGACCACCCGTCATCTTTAACCCAGATTTCTTTGTGGAGAAACTTCGTCACGAGAACCCTGATGTTTTCCTGGAGCTGGTCCTCAGTAACATTACTCGCCTTATTGATCTTCCTGGGACAGAGTTTGCCCAACTCATCGGTGAGGAGGGCCCTAAGACCCCAACCGGCGGAAATGGAGGCTTTTTCCGTTCTTTCAACTTCCTCAAACGCAAAGGTTAGAGGTCAACTACAGTAGGTCATGTCTGGTGAATACTGTTCTGTGTTTGTATATACATATGTATTTACAGCATTGGAAAAAAAAAAAAGAGCATAAATATCCTTCATCCTTCCACACAACACAGACATAAGGAAGCACTCAGGTGCAGGCGAACTAATGTACTAGAGCATATGAAATAGCATTTCATAAATACAAAAGAATCCCTGCAGACATCCAGTTGTAAACTAGTATTTGTTTGAAGAGTTAGATTTTTCTTAAACTGCTGGTGATAAATAAATACAAGTTACAAGTTGTTTTGTTCAAGAGTGACTGAAACAAACAAGTACAAGAATCTTTGCTTCTTTGCGTCAGTTGTCAAAAGTCCTCTGTTGCCGTTTTCCTCAAGTTCCTTCATTGTCTCTGTTCTTCCCCCTAAACCGCACAGACGACTTCACTTGTGTTTTTATAGGTGATGAAAACATTGTGATTTCACAGACAAGACAGGATGAGTGTAAATAAAACACTGTTTTGTGATGTAGAGACATTTTCCACACCTTCAAATTTAAGAGCTCACACTAAACACACATTAATTAAGTGGCGACCTGTTCTGGATTTGTTTTTTTTCTTTTCTTTTCGCCAATTTGTTCCTGTCATGTACCAGTGGAGTCTTTAATGTGGCCGACGAGATGGTGTTATCACACTTGTTCGTTGCTGTTAATGTCACCTGTGGTGCTACTTCATGATGACATGTCCTCTTGTAAGGTCCATGTAGCATAAGTGGAGGATCTGTCAGTAACTTTTATTATCTCTTCTCTGCTAATGTTTTTTTTACAGATAAAGGCATTGTGTTTGGAACCCCGCTGACAGAGAGCTGCATTGCCCAGATCTACCAGCTTATTGAGTACCTCAGCAAAAGTGAGTCATCTAAATAAAATCCACAGATGTCTGAATCCGAGTTGTTTTTACATCCTCAGCTCGCTGCCATTTCGAAGCCAACTGCTCGCTGGCATTTTAAAACCAATGAATTTGTTTGGTATTCGATTTTTAATCATCCACCACTTATTTTAACTCAAAATACAGAATAACATTTTACTTCTTTGGTTTAGGAATAGTGTGGATGACGTGCTATTTCATTGTCCTACTTAGTCAGAATTTTTTTTTTTTTTAAAGAAAAGTTTCAGTATTGCGTAACTGAAAAAAAAAAAAAAAAATCATTTTGAATTGCGAAACTATGTTTTACCTTCTGATCCCCACCTGCTCTTACACCCTCAGATCTGCACGTGGAGGGTTTGTTTCGGGTGCCTGGGAATAGTGTCCGGCAGCAGGCTCTAAAGGAGCTTCTTAACAGCGGGGCCGACGTCGACCTGGAGTCTGGAGACTTTCACCCAAATGATGTGGCCACGCTGCTCAAGACTTTCCTGGGAGAGCTGCCAGAACCCCTCCTGACCCACAGACACTTCCATGCGCACCTTAAGATAGCTGGTTGGTACACTCACACACACACACACACACACACACACACACACACACACACACACACACACACACACACAATTACACTTTTATTTATGTCTGAAATGTCTTTAACCTTTTGGAATTCTCTCCCAGACATGACTCTGTTTGACGAACACGGCAACAAGACTGCAGTACCCAACAAGGAGCGTCAGATTGAGGCCCTGCAGCTTCTCTTCCTGCTGTTACCTCAGGCCAACCGCTCGCTGCTCAAACTGCTGCTCGACCTGCTCTACCACACTGCCAAGCAGCAGGACAAGAACAAGATGTCGGCCTTCAACTTGGCCCTCATGTTTGCCCCACATGTCCTCTGGCCCAGACACGTAAGATCTGTACTTTATGACTACATAATATGAATTCAAGAACCAGGACCTTTGAAAATACGTCAAATCGTAGATCAATATTATTTTGCTCCATTTGAAAGAAAAATGAAACACAGACACAATAGATCTATTTCTAGCTGTTGATAGGATTGGTTTTTAGTCTTTCTATTGAAGGTGTGTAATTGATGTGAGGCTGTTCAAAACATCATTATCAGGGAAAAATGGAAACTTCACTTCAAGCCTCAACACGTATACATTGTATTCACATTTAACCCTTTTGGGATCATATTTTTTCAATTCATGTTCAGACTTGGATTTCGTGTGCATGTGACACTTTCCTCATTGATCCAGGTTTTTTGTCTCTTTATCCCCTTGTGAATATGATATCTGCAGCTCTCCTGAAAGTGGCAATAATCTTGAAGTATTTCATTTATATAAAATGTTTGTCAATCTATCACCGAATGAGGTAACACAACAGTGACTGAGCCTCTAGCCCACTGATTAAAAAACTAAGCTTTGCATTATTATAAACAGAAGGATCTGAGATCAAAATCACAAGCAATGCACACGTAATGAAGCGCTTTCCGTCACCCAGCAGTGGTTATTCTGCCAAAAGAAGGTTGGTGGCGCTAATGCAACAGGCTTCCTATTTTTACTGCCAATTGACTGATGTCACACTGGTGACACTGTTGGGATCTCTGGGAAGTGAAACTCCAAAATACAGCTGCACTTTCTGCCTCTCGCCATTGTTGCCGTTAAAGAGAAGAAAACTGATATTTTCTGAGATCATAACTAAGTTTTGTTTTTTTGTTTTTTTCCCCCCTTCTGAATTCTGTTTTCTCCTTTTCTAGATGACAGCCGGCGACCTTAAAGACAATCTGAAGAAACTAAACAACAGCATGGCCTTTCTCATCAAACATTCGCAGAAACTCTTCAGGGTGATTATTATTATAATTGATCACATAGATGGCTGAACGATCAAAAACATGTATTAAAAATGAACCTACGTTAGTATTACTGTATGCAGCACAAGTCTGGAAACGCTAACAACCAAGCACAGAAATACGTTAGAAATTGTGATTGATCAGTGAACTGTGGATGAGTGACATGTCGACTGTATGTTGTTCAGGCTCCAGTTTACCTGCGGGAATATGCCAGAGTGCACTTCACTGGAACCAAGGCTCTGCAGACCAAGGTGAGTGAAGGGAGTTCTTATTACGTCACCATGTTTCCTGCTTTAGGAATTCTGGGGCATGGCATAAATAAATCCATTCAGTCAACATGCTACAATATGCTTATCAGTTTGTCTTCTCTTCCTGTTTTTCTGATAATGGCACATCATTAGATTCATTCATTTCTTACCCTCTACATTCACAATTAAATCAACCTTTTTGAGAGGATAAAATGTGTGACAGACAGAATGTAGTAAGCTGAGATGAGAACATTTTTTTTTAACTTCCAAACTTCAGTTTTTAAAAAGGTGAATGACAAATATTTGTTTTAAACAATGACAGTGTACATTATATTTTAGGCCAAGTAATGAGACAACATTGTTCAAGTTTGGTTCGCTGGACTGCAAATGGCAAAATGTGTCACTAACATTTTTCAGAAACTGCCATTTCCTTGTGCACATTGGATTTTTTGACACAGTCTGACTCACTCTGTGCTCTCTCAGGATGATCTGGAGCTGCTGGCAGCAAACAGCTCTCCTGTTCAGCGGACAGGGTTGCCTCTGAAGAGGGCAGCTGTTTTGGGCCCCTGCTCTCAGGAGCAGTGCCAGTCACCAGCTCAACAATACACAGAAGAGGCCTTGAAGGAGCTATTCAGACACGTCCATCACAACATGCCAGACTCTGCCAAGAAGAAGAAACTTGTCCGACAGGTTCATTTCCTCTTAACCCTCAAGTCTAGCTGTTTGAAATGACAACATAAGTTGATCAGATCCGTTTATTCCCCTGCTGAACTTCCCAAATGCAAATCAATTTACAACATTAAATATAAGGGCTGTCTTTTTGTGTCTTATATACAGTTAGTCGAACAGACAACGTCTGATGAGTCCCGTCAGGTGCCCCCAGCTCCTGGCAAGAAACATCCCCGTTCCCGCTCCTTTGGTGGCCTCATCAAGGTACTAAATAATCATCAAAAGTCAAGACAAGCAGTAGAACGAGGGAATTAAAGGTCCCATGTCAAATTCAAATTTCCTTTTTTTTTTTTTTTTTTTAATTTTTTTTTATTAAAAAGTAGGTCTAGGGGATGTAAACATTTTTTGAAATTGCTAATATGCTAGTTTCACAGAGAAATACACAGTCTGTATTCAGTTGTATGACCTCTTGTCATTTTGTGATGTCACAAACTCGCTTGCGTCAGATATCGACCCTGCTCACTATCCAACCTTTTATGCAGAAGAAAACACTGAGCAAGCCTTCTGTCGCAGAGCTAGCAAGCTACAAGAATGAAGAACAAGTGTGGTGGGTGTCGGTGTGTGTCACTCAGAAAAGAGTCAGCCAATCAGAAGAGAGGGTCATTGATGTCAGTGCCCCTTAAAGGGACAGAAAACCTGATGGTAGAGCTGCAGAGTGAAGCATAAGAGAAGAGATTTAAGAATATATTGAGATGGTTTTTGATATTTTTAAAACACAAAAATATCTTCTTGTGAATAGATAATCTGAGCCAAGTTAACCTTTTTACGATTTGTGTATTCACCCGTTTCCCTGATAACAGCGCAGAGCTCGAGGTGAGCAGCTGACAGCAGAGAGGCGGGTCAAACACATCTCCCCTGATACTGTCTCCAGGGCAGGAAGAAAACCCGGGAAAGAAAATGTCATCCTGCAAGCGGTGAGCCTTTTTCTTTTTTTGGTTTCGTGTTGTCTTTGTTTCGTGACTCTGACATTAAGTGTGAGTGGTAGTTTACTTTTTTCTTCCATCTTCCATCGCAACATTTTGTGAATGACCCAAAACTTAACTTTTTGTCTTTCAACTGAATATAAGAACCGAAAGCTCAGGCAGGGACCATGCATATCATACCCTCTCTAACCCTTGTTTCACCTGTGTGTGTTTGTTTGTGTACAGGTCAACAGCCCATTCACCGGACCAGTGTTGGGGAAGGCTGGACTGGTAGTAAAAAACCCAGATTTTACTTTTCACAAGGAAAGAGCTCCAAAGAGTTCCAAGGTATGAAGAAGTTTCCTTCTGTGCTTTTTTTTTTTTATTCATTATAAATTTAACAAGACTGTTTCAATACCTTGTGTAGGGCTGAAGCGTGTATGAAACACTAGAAGGATTTGAAACAATTTGAAATACAGTGGGGGTATAGAAAATCATGGCATTCGATCAACCAATAATTTAACTTTATCACTCACTCAGTGCTGTTAAAATCCAGCCAAAACTTAATTCCTCAAATCCTGCTGTATACTTGTTTTTTGGATTTAATTCTGTACCAATCAATGACTAAAAGCAGTTTTTGAGTCTTCTTTATTAGTTTACTGTTGTGAAATTACTTTTTCCACGGAAACCAGGACTCCACAGAGACACACAAGGATTTCTTTTATTAGTTCAGTTTTGTTAATTAAAGAATTGCATTTTGATAACACGTGAGGAAACAACTAAATAAGACCAAGTGAAGACTCGTACATCAAAATGCTGGCTGTCACATGTCAAATGTTACCGTATGTCAAAATGGAATCTCTGTCTACTTGTATTCATAAATATAATGGGTTTGGAATTCAATATGGGCGTTGCAGCGGTTAGCACTGTCGTCTCAGTGAGAAGGTTCGAACCTCAGCCTGGAGCCTTTCTGTGTAGAGTTTGCATGTTCTCCCTGTGCGTGCGTTCTCTCCCGGTACTCCAGCTTCCTCCCACCATCCAAAGACATGCATGTCAGGCTAATTGGTGATTCTGAAAAATTGCCCAAAGGTGTGTATGAGATCGTGAATGGTCTTTGTTTCCGTTTGTCTTTTTGTGTTGGCCCTGTGATGGACTGGCTGTACCCCGCCTTCCCCCCAAAAGTCAGCTGGGATAGGCTCCAGCCCCCCCATGACCCTATTCAGGATACAGATAATGGCTGAATTGATGGAATTCAATATGTCCTAAATTGTGGTGTTAGAAATGTGACACAGAAGCAGAAAAACTTGTTTTGGCTTGTTACTTATTTCAACTTTGTATGTATTTTTGGTGATTGTATAGGTCACATGACTTATTGGTTTAATATGCGAGCTGAGATGTGATTTACAAGTATCTATCCTTTAACCTCTTTTTTGTTTTTTTTCTCTCTTCCTTCATTTTTCAGAAGGACTCTCCTTGTGTTTCCAGGATGTGTTTCTCTCCAGCTCAGGAGATCTCACTGTAAAACCAGACAACTCCTTCTCATCTCAGACAGAACTTTAAACCAGCATTAACTCTATTAATACTATTCTTTATGTTTATTTTCACGTTTTCACTGTCTTAAGTCTTATTTTTACTGTGACTAATACATAGCAGCTTTAGCGTTAGCCAATACAGCCAAACCAATGCCAGAGACGTGTTACTTGTTCTTTGTTTCAGTGACTGTTTGCAAAGTGGAACCAGCAACTGAATAGAATTGTTGCTTTTATTTAAGATGGATGAATTTGGGGATGATTAATGGGGATAAGATTCGAATTTTGATAATAATAAAATAGCAAAATTCCTTAATTGGCTTCAACACAGTGTGAGGTGACGGCAGCAGAGTCTATCAGCTGCACTGAAAATGGTGCTGTAAGTACATGGTTCATCTTTTGGACTGCAGCAGCTCCAGTGGAAACATGGTTTTGTTTATTTGCTTTATTTTGGTAATCAGATGTGATATTGGGTGAATTATCAGAATCATAATGTGACACATTTACCTCCAGTAAACTGAGAAATTGATGTACTGGAACAAATGTAGATTATACTTTAACTGCTCTCAAACACAATACTTTAAAATTTGCTGAGCTATAGATGCGTGAGCATTAAAACTAATGTTCCATGGTGCTAAATGTTCGGCTTATCATCCAGCTCATCCTGAATGTGAATAATTTCAATCGGCTTTGGTTTGGTTTCACTGGCTCTGACCTGCTTGTGACGTTATCTATTTAAACATGTATTTTAGCTACTGTATCAGATTCTGTGACCACTAGCTGCCAGAGCTTCCAGTCTGCTGTAGAGTGTAGACTATGTATACATGTACAGTATTTGTGTGTCTGTGTTTGTACATTTTTTTTTTTTTTAACTTTGGCTGTGAAGTGATTTGTGGTACGTTATATTGAAACTTTTGTACTGGAAGATAATTGGGAGATCATTTCTTGATTTACTTTTTTTTTTTTTTTTGCGGGCTGGTCGATATGAACAGAAGTGGTTGGGATATTTGTTGATGGTTTAAGTGAAAGTTGAAAGAGTGTTTTTCTTATGTATGTATTTATTTTGGTTGAAATGAGCAGTAATCTCTTACAGTCAGGCCCTTGCTCCTTAACATGGTATTAATTTGATTTATTACCAGTACGGGAAGCTGAACTAAGAGGAGGTCATATGTTCAGTAAGGCGGGAATGTGATTAATATAAGAAAGGAGCCATAACTGTGTACTTGTATATTTTTTTAAATAGTACATTATAAATAAACATATGGCTGTTACAGTTGTTGTGTGAGTAAAGGGACATTATGTCATTTACAGGGAAAATATAACGAGTTTGACAGTTTTCTGACAGACAAAGACCAACAACATGAAGGTTTAGTTATAAAACATTGAGAAAACATGGTTTTTGCATTGATAATGTCTTAACACTGTCAGTTATGCAAAAAATACAAAACTGTTTCAAATCCATAAAAATCACAAACATAAGTTAAAGGAGCACCTTTTTAGTACTTGATCGTTTCCTGTGAATGATATTAGGGTAGAAAGTTTGGTCAGGAATACTCAAGAGCCATATTTGATACAAGCGGTTCAGTTAAAACAAGAAATAAACCATTGTCACACCACAGATGCATTGTGGGTTTTGTGTCTGCAGACAGTAAAATTGTCACTTTATGCTCCTTTAAATATTTGACTGTCATTTTTATTTTCAGGCCCTGATCGCTGTTCCTTCAGCTTCAAGTTTCATTGCTTAACTGATTTGTGTGCTCAATTTGTTGCAGAGTATTTACAGATGCACCAGTTCTGCATTTTCAGCACTGAGAACTAAATGACTTTTTCCCCAGAAAGAGCATTACTTGATGGTGAGAGTACAAGTTTTTTTCAAATTTCTTTTTACAGGAAGATCAATTCATCACCTGAATAGTGATGTGGGTCCAAAACCAATCATAATATGTATATTAATTATTGTGGAAATTAAAAATAGAGACACTTAAGTCTGATGGCTATACGTCAGACATTTGGCTGTTATGTTCTTTTTAGATGCTTCTTGTATTTGTTTTCTCCCCCCGGTGTTGGAACTCTGTTTCTGGTGCATCCTGTTTTGAAAGTGATGTGGATGTTGTAATGATGGGTTTGTTGAAAGTGTTGAACATTACTGATGGACACTAAAAGGCTTTAGCCCGTTTTTTTAATTGTTATTTTTTTTTTTTATAGTATACTTTCATATTCTAGATTTTGGAATTTATTTTTATTCTCTGAATGAGACTGAATTGGGAGTTCTTCATATCATGTGATTCTCTTCTCCCAACATCTGCTCCTCCTCTTCACTTCTCTACAGACTGCAGTTTCAAACCTGCTTTAAGGAAGAGATACTTTGGATTATGTTGACCTTAATGTTGTTTGGGTTCCAAAAAAAAAAAAAGCCTTTTTATGTCGTGGAGCGAAATGAGACAGAGTTAAGGTGTTTCTTGAGTTTTGTTTTGTCATTCAAATGGGAGACGTTACATTCTGTCGGGTTTGAAACCTCTTGTTGTTTTAAGTTGGTCTGTGCTGCACATCTGTCACATAAATGTGAAACATTTAGTCAATCTTGACTTGCTTGCTATGAAGGTTCATTTATGAGTACACTGTGAGAACAACAGGAGCACAGCTGAATGTGGCAGAAAGTGGAATTTTAGTTTTTCCTACTTTTTACCTACAAAGTTCAGTTGCATCTTATTTTTGATAAGGATTAATTGTAATGGATCTTTTTTTTTTTACCTTCAAAATTGAAAATGAGGTAATCCATCTGTTTTCACATTTGTCTGATTGAAAATTGTCCAATGTTATGATGAAGTCATCTGTGACTGTTGTACTGTCTGGTTTCAACTGTGGTAACCATTTGTCTTTTGTATTTGAGTGTAAAATAACCATGTACAGTGATTTCCTCGGCGAACCATCCGCATTGGATTAAAAGTTCTTGTTTCTTACAGAAAGCCTGTTGTTATGTTTGAATTCATGCTTCAATTGATTGTAGTGAGTTTGAATTCATGAAAATGTAAATGTCCTTCATCAATTACAGTGCTGAGGACACTGCTTTAATGCAGTGACTCTGTGTGGCCACTGAAGTGTGCTGTTGGATAATGTAGAGGTTTTGTCTGATGAAAAATATCCCCAGGGCCAAGTTTGTGTTTGTGCAATAGCATCTTATGTCATAAAAGCACTTGAGTTTTTACCAGTTAAAATGTGCATTGGCTTTTCAACATTGTGCTTCAGTTAAGCGAGTTTGAGTGTGACGGGCCTCCGCCCCCCCACCCCTTCTTTTTTTTTTTTCTGTTCACGTTTTCACACTATATTAACAATAAATGTATTTTGCAATTTACAACTTCTTTAAACTTTTTGATTCAACTTTAGCTTCGATTAGACAACACATTCAGAGCTATAGAGTGTTATCTACTGTTTTACTTAAACCTTGACATTAATCTATTGCCTATCTTGACAACTTTTATTCGTTATCTTTTTAAATATTATGATTATGTTAGCGATAACATAACATGTTGTTGACACCCATAAAGAAACTGTTTCTCCCTCCAGGAAGGTCAGACGTCAGGGTCAGCCTGTGAAGTGTCCCAGGAGCTGGTAGGGATTCATGCAGGAAGCCTAATTGTACTGGTGTAGAGATGTTTTCCTTTAAATGACCTTTTTAATTTGGAGCAAAAGTAAAACAAATGTCTGCAAAAGTTTACTTTTATAATTATCATGCAGAAGAAGTAAAACAAACTAAACACCAAATGGGATCTGTCTCCTGAACATCTAAGCCTACTTGTAAATATCTCTGGTGAACGTTGGGAATTCATAAGGTAGGCAAAGTTTTAGTGTGACAGACTACAAGCCCACATCTGCAAGTGCAATCTTTTATTCTGCATTAAACAATTATGCGGCTTTTATTCATGTTGCTTAAATATATACGAATTCATGAATATTGCAGAGAAAATCAACAACACTCCAAAAGTATTAGTCACTATATGGAAATGTACATCAGTCACAATGCTAAAACCACTGAGAGCTATGGTGAATAACTGATTATCTGGTAACAGTGTACCTGTTAAGAGGCATGATGTATTTGGCAGCCAGCGGACAGTCAGTTCTTTTAGATGATGTATTGGAAGCACAAAAACTGGGTAGGTGAAAGGCTCACTTACTTTAATGGAAAAGGTATTCCATCACATCAGTGGCCTCTTTTAGCAGGATAATGCGCCCTGCCACACTGTAGAAAATTGGCCTCCAAATTTCCCATATTTTAGTCTGGTGGAGCTTCTGTGGGATGTGCTGGAAAGATTAGTCCGATCCAGCTTGCAACTTCCAGGTCCTGAAGGTTCTGCTGATGACGTCTTGGTGCCTGATACCACAGGACACCGTCAGAGGTCTCATAGAGTAAATACCTCGTTGGGTCAAAGCTGTTCTGGTGGTGTGAATGAGTACACATTATTGTGGAGTGGGTTTTAATGTTATGGCTGGTTGGTGTAAATTTGAGTGAAACTAGATTTTGATGTAGCTGTAAACTAAAAGAACATTTGGCTCAACACGAATGTAATTGTAGAATTATTTGCACATAGCAGGCTCTTTTAGTGAAATGTTTTGGGTCAACGCGACAGTGTAAACACCACGTTGTGATCGACCAGTATCCCAAAGATCTTCAAATTACTGTCATATAACACAGACAAGAGCAGCAAATCAACAAGGTCATGTTTGCATTCTCCAGCCATAAACAAATGGATAAATTGAATAATTGTTTTTACTCTGTTTGCCAGCTGAAAAAGATACGCCATTCTAGGGCATTACTGACATTATTTTCCCTGAATGCAAAACAGTTAAATGGGTGACTATCTCATTGAATGCTGAAGTTGCATCTTAAAAATCACATCATGAGGGCAGTTGACACCCAATACGTCCTCTAATTTGGTTTCGTTTTGCTAATTTAGACAATAGATAAGTCGTCAGTGGGATTAAAAGTTTTGATGCCAAATGACATTACATGCAGGGAAAAATCTGGAGCTTTTGTGACTTGATGCGTACGAGACAAAAGCATCTGCTCTGTACTTCCAGAAATCAATTCAGACACGTCTGCAGTAAAAGCCCCCCCACCTCCCCACCCACCACTGCCTCAGAAAGGTATTATGGCCCCAGAAATAAGGGGGTCTACCCCCCTGGAGATGTCAACATCTTGTCCCTCCCTTTGTTGCAGATTATGGCCGAATGAGTCATTCAATTCAGTTGCACAAAGGAAGCAGCCGGGCTCTGCCTGTGGCCAATTTGTTTTCCATCACTTCTGAAGCGTGCCTGGTTAAATTAACCCGTCATACTGGCTCTGCCGGGAGAAGACAAAGTGAGTGAAGCCACGAGCAATAATCACTCATGTATGGTGGTAAATAAAAAGCTGGGTAAACTGTGCCCTCCAGTCGCAAATTGTCACACTGCAAACAAATGACAAATCAAATCTGTTATCCAGAAAAGCTCTAATTATACTCCACATAACTCCATGATATATTAGACCAATCACTGATGATATTGGGATAAATGTGCTACAAACCAAAGAATCCATTACAATGTTCTCTCCTTTTCCTTCTTCCAAAGCACCACTAATACTTTTATGCCACTGCAAATGGAATATATGTTAAATTCGGTAAACCATTATTCAATTAATGGAACATAACATAAATGAATCTGGAGAAACACTTTGTTCGTTGCTACCGTACAGCTTTATCCTAACAACAGTAAGCAGCACATGTGGTCCTGCAGATTTGTAGTTTTGGTGGCTTTTCTCCACTATATCCCTGACAATTCAGATTTTTTTCCCCCTCCTCTTTTTTCCTTGGTAATATGGCAATCACAAAAGCAGAAGCTAGGGTTTCTGTGGAGATTGAAAAAAAAAAAGAAAACAGCCAGGCTCCATTTGAATTTCAAAGCCTTGCCAGTGAATCATAATAGACTTCTGAGTAAGCTCTGTGGCAGCTTATGGCATTCCAGTTATGCCATTCTCACAAGAAATACCCCCCCACCACCACCACCACTACCACTACCACCACCACCACCACCAACCGATAGACGTTCCTGCAGCCCGGTGTGCTGTCTTAACAGTGAACCGTGATAAAGAAATATGATCACATTTAAAGCCTAGCTAAACTTCTTCTGTCTTCTTTTCATTCACGTGAAGGAAAATTATTGTTCTTTCTCTCCACAAATTGTTTCTCCTTTTCTGTCTTCATATTTTCTCCAGAGCTTCCCAGTCAGATGCTTCAGGGTGATCACGATTTCCTCTTCCCTTCCTCCCTCGCGCTCTCTTGTCATCGTGTCCATGCAGCCTTGGGCTCTTTTCTTCCCCAAGGGAGGAGAGCGCATGTGGGTGAGAGAGATAGACAGAAAGAAGGAGAGGGGAAGAGAGAGAGAGAGAAAAAGGCTGCCGTCACTGGAGGTGGCAGCTCCCACTACTGCTGTCACTGAATAGATGTGAGTTCACCCCGGGTACTGGTGTGTGTGTGTGTGTGTGTGTGTGTGTGTGTGTGTGTGTGTACATGGGTGACTGGGGGGGTGGGGGGGGTTGTGTAGGAGGAGTCTCGGTGCTGTTATTTGTAAAAGCTTTTGATGGATGATCACTGTGTGTGTGTGAGATAGAGGGAGTGAGGGAGTCCCCCCCTTTCTTTTTTTTTTTTCTAGTAGCTCACTGTTCAGTGCACAATGACTCAATGAAAAGTGGAGGGGAGAGGCAAGCACACTGTACGGCTGCATGAGAGAGAGCAGGGAACACACAGGAAAGTAAAAGAAGAGAAGCCAATTGGAGGAAGCTCTAAAGCTGAGGACAAGTAGAAGGAAAGGATACACTTGTCTTTTTTCCGCCCTCTCTTTATCTCTCTGAAAGGCCACTCCGGGATCAAGTGGCAATCGCTCAGTTCGAGCTGAACTTCACCTGGCTGTGCTGCTGCTAGCTCAGCCTTTTAAGCCTTTTCCTGCTGTTTCTGTTCACTTTTGAAAGGAGGTCATACTGGTCAGTCATCCCAGGCAGAAGGAGGGGATAGGATCTGTCAGCTGGTGTCTGCAGTGTCGTGGAGCTCTGCAGGAGAGCAGAATGCCTGCTTGGAGAAGAGGGGATGGAGCCAGGTCAGGAGGCTGCGGGATGACGGCGGTGGCAGCGGCCCCGGGCCAAGCTCCTCAGTCTGAGCTGTGGACGATGCTGACGTTGGGCGTTGTGGTGCTGCTGGCTGGTCAGGGAGGTGCAGACGCGTGCCCCACTCCCTGCAGCTGCCTGGGAAACACGGTGGACTGCCATGGCCTGGGGATCCACTCCATACCCAAAAACATCCCCCGAGGGACTGAGAGGCTGTAAGTAGTCCTACACTGACCATGCATGCATCCATTTTTTTTTCTTCCTCTTCTGAGGACCAAATGATTACAGATGGATAGTAAAATGAGAGGAATCCTACAAAGCGATGTAGATTGCTGCTTTTCACGTAAATTAAAATCTGTGTTTATGTTTAAGACCAGGTTTTGGTTTATTTTTGATTAATTGTTTGGAGTATCTTCACAAGTTTAATAAAACACTCACACACTATATTTGTATTCGTATGAGATTGATTTGTAAAACTAAAGATGAAGGAGGGAGCTTCTGTGTGCATTGAGGTACAAATTAGCCTGCAGTTGTCGATTTAATTATCAGCATGACTAACCCTGTGTGGAGTTATTTCCTAGTATGTGTGTGTATTGTTTCTTATTTATTGCAGTGCCTCCTGTGTTGTGTTTGCTCCAGTTCTCTGTACCAGTAGTCTGTTTTACTTCCTTCCACACACACACACACACACACACACACACACACACACACACACACACACACACACACACACACACACACACACACACACACACACACACACGTGCGCGCGCACCTTGACTCTCCATTTGATTCCCAGGATTCAGTTGCTGCTCTGCGGCATCATTTCTCTGTCCTGCAGCTGTTCCCTGTTGCAATTATATGTTTAGCACTTCTTTTATATTCTTTGAATCTCCCTCTTTTCAAAATTCATATCTCATGTTCTGTACAAATTCCTAATCACCGCTTATCCTCTTCTCTCCCCTGGACTTTTGTATTCCATTCTTTTCTGTCTCTTGTTTCTGCTTATGATCATGTATTAGTATGGTTCTTCTTTAGAGGCTTCCCTAAATGATATGTTATATTATTATCACTATATATTATGAAAGTAAAGCAGGAATAACAAAGTGCTCTCCTGACATGTCAGTATGCACAGTATGAATTATTATATTTATATATATATATACACATACACTGCATGTCTGCTTGCTTAGGTATACCTATTCAATCTAGTGCAATCAGTGCTGAAGTCATAGTGATGTAGTGATGTTGTACTAAACTACATTACATTGATGGTTCCTAATTGTCTTGTTTGGAAATGAACTAAGACCTCAGTAATGAACACAGTCAAATTACAACCTCATTGACTGTGTCAGTCGAAACTGAACATTTCTATTTTTTATTGGCGTAGGATTTACCACTGAGCTGTTTCATTGGCTCGGTGCACCTAATGATACCGTAAATGTATGTAAAGAGTTTCCCCTTCTGTACTGAATGTTGTTGCAATTTGCTGTCTCCAGAAATGAACCCCCACTGTTTGACTTTGATGGACCGCTACAATAATACTGTAACTGACTAAAATATTTAAGGTCTGATATCTTGCTATTTGGCAATTATTTACAAAAATAAGCCAGAAGCACCCAAACAAAAAACCCATAAATGCACAGCATGTGACAATATCTTTAACTCTTGTAATGAAAACGTACTCATGAAACAAATTACAACAAAGTACAAACAACATTGCAGTGAGGACTGTGTGTGTTAAGAAGCACTTTATCTGTTTCTGGCCCTCTCAAAGTGTAAGTATCATCTGAGCTGTATGAGGCTCTTAGTTCAGGGGTAACATGTATGTTTGTACATGGTGAGCTATGTGTTTATTTCAGGTTCTAGAGTGCCTGTGTATGAATAATTGATGATTGTCAGGGGTGCCAGCAGAGATACATTATCCGTCCTTCTCTGGTTATTGTAGCGTGGAGGATGTTTTCCTCTCTAAGGCTGATAGCTTTATGATCAGGGATGGGGGGACTCGGACTCCCGGTCAGAGAAATGGCCTGGAAAAACCTCTACGCCTGCAGAGGCACTTGCTCGTTTTTCTTTTTATGTGCGACGGTAACTTCTTGCTCTGTAGAATAAAAGTACTGATGGAGTGGAGAAACTGAAAAAAAAACAACTTTATCTTTTCATCTTTTGTGTCACGTACAGGATCATGACAGAATCTTATTGATATGAATGTGGGCACTGTTTTGTTTAGCAGATCAGAAAGGTGTAATTTCATGTTGTGAACATTAAAATATATCCACCGTATTTGACCTTTTATGCCAGCATTCATCTACACCATAGGTCTCCATCCTTTTACCTCTGAGAGCTCTTTTGATCAACCGACGTGGATTCAAACCAGCATCGGCAGAAAATAAGTTTCTGACACAGTGATTTGCTTTTCATCCTGTAAAAACAACTGACTGTGTTC